>NC_143533.1:19603741-19921963 GCF_031878675.1 Megascapheus bottae | reverse complement strand
TTGAAGGTTAATTTCTTATCCTGCCGCTTTGCTAAAGTGGTTTATTAGTTCTTGGAGTTTGGGAGTAGAGCTTATTCGGTCACTCAGGTAGAGGATAATGTCATCTGTGAATAGGGATTGTTTAATTTCTTCTTTCCCTATGTGGATCCCTTTGATGTGCTTCTCTTGTCGTAGTGCTCTAGCTAAGGGTTCCAGCACTAAACTGAAGAGAAATGGAGAGAGTGGGCATCCCTGTCTAGTTCCTGATTTTAAGGTAAATGGTTCCTGTCTTTCTCCATTTAGTATAATACTAAGTTTCAAGATTATAGGTGTCACTTCATCTTTAAAAGTCTTGGGAAATTCCACAGTGAAACTGTCTGGATCTGGACTCTTTGGTTGGCATTTCCCTGATTGCTTCTGCTATTTCATTGTATGAAATTAGGTTGTTAAATTTGTTTACCTCTTCATGATTCAATGTGGGTAGTCTATATTTATTTAAGAAATCATCCATTTCTATCAGATTTTCCTGTTTCTTTGAATATAGGCCCTGTTAGTACTTATTCATAATGGACTGAATTTCTCAGATATTGTGGTTATTGTTCATGCAGGGTCTCTAATCTTGTTTATTTGAGTCTCCCCTCTTCTTTTTTGATTAATCTTGCCAGGGGTCTGTCAATTTTGTTGACTCTTTCAAAGAACCAACTTTTTGATTTATTAATTTTATTTATAATAGATGTTATTTTAATCTCTGATATTTCCAATTTTATTTTTGTTATTTCTGTCCTTCTAGTTGTTGTAGAATTAACTTTTTCTTGTTTCTCTAGGTGCTTCAGTTTCTTCTTTAGGTTATTTACATGTACTTCTGTCTTTTTAATATGGGCTCCTAATGCAATAAATTTTCCCCTTTGCTCTGTCCCATAAGTTCCTTTGTGATATATATCTTGATTGTCATTACATTCAAGAAAGTTTTGAATTTCTTCTTTGATTTGTTCTGTAACCCAGGAGTCATTCAGAAGTGTGTTGTTCAGCTTCCAAGTGTTTGAATGTGTTTTACCTTTTACTGTATTGTTCAGAATTAGTCTGATTCCACTGTGATCAGATAGAATGCATGGGATTATATCAGTCCTCTTGTATCTGCTTAAGTTTTCTGTATGAACTATTATATGATCTATTTTGGAGTATGTTCCATGTGCTGCTGAGAAAAATGTATAAAGTTTCACCATTGGATGTAAGACTTTGTGTATATCTGTTAAGCCCAGCTGGGTTATGGTGTCATTTAAGTCGGTTGTGTCTTTGTTTATCTTTTGTTGAGTTGACCTGTCATTGGTGAGAGTGATGTATGGAAGTCTTCCACTATAATTGTGTTTGAGTCTATCTTGTTCTGTAATTCTAAGAGCATTTACTTGACTCCCCTGTGTTGGGGGAGTAAATATTTATAACTGTAATATTCTGGTTATGAATTATATCCTTTACTAATATGTAGTAGCCATCTTTATCTTTATGTACTGATTTTACTGAGAAGTTAATTTTGTCAGAGATTAAAATTGCTACTCCTGCTTTTTTTGCATGGTTGCATTGGAGTGGAAAATTCTTTGCCATCCTTTCACTTGGAGTTTGTTTCTGTCTTTAGCAGTGAGGTGGGTCTCTTGTAGGCAACATATTGATGGGTCTTGTTTCTTAATCCAGTCTGCTATTCTGTGTCTTTTGATTGGATTATTCAGCCTGTTCACATTTAGGGACATTATGGGGAAATGGTTAGTGTCCTTTGTCTTATTTATTTTTACTTCTGAGTTTCTTTCTCTCTCTCCCCCCCCCTTTTTTTTTGCCAGTCCTGGGCTTGGGCTCAGGGCTTGAGCACTGTCCTTGGACTTTCTCAAGGCTAGCACTCTACCACTTGAGCCTCAGCACCACTTCAGCTTTTTGCTATGTATGTGGTACCAAGGAATCGAACCCGTGTCTTCGTGCATGCTAGGCAAGCATTCTACCATTAGGCCAAACTCCCGGCCCCTCTTTTTTCCCCTTTTGTGTTTAGTGATTTATATGTGATTGCTTCTTGATGGGGGCTTTTGCTATTCTGCAATTTGTTCTAGATTATTTAATATTTTTGTAATGCTGGTTTAGTGTGCATGTATTCATATAGCTTCTCTTTGGAATGAAATATTCTTGTTTCTCCCTCAAATATAAATGCTAGTTTGGCTGAATATGTCAGTCTGGGTTGGCAGTTGTTGGTCTTCAAGGCATGAATGCTATTTTTCCAAGCTTTTCTTGCATTTAGGGTTTGCATGGAGAGGTTTGCAATTATTCTATTTTTTTCCATTGTAGTATCTCTCTTTCTTTGTTTTGTGGCATTTAAGATCAACTCCTTAGTATTCAGGTCTAATGTTTTTACTATGATGTGTCTAGATGAGTTCCTACTAGGATATTGCCTGCTTGGAGTTCTGAAGCCTTCAGTAATGTGAGTATTTTCCCCTTTTAGGTTGGGGAAGTTCTTTGCTATGATCTTGGTGAATAAGGGTTGCATTCCCTTATTTTGAAAGTCCTCCCCATCTTGGATTCCTATTATATGAAGATTAGATTTCTTGGCTGTGTCTGCCAGGTCCTGGAGTTCTCTTTGGTGAATTCTGACTGATTTCTCCAGACTGATGATTCTCTGTTCCAGCTCTTGTGCTTTATCTTCTACTCCTGATGTCCTGTTCTCCATCTCAGTCAATCTGTTGCTTAATGCTTCCATTTTTGTTTGCATTATGGACACTGAACTGATCATGTCTCCTCTGAGGGTATTAATCTTATCTTCTAGGGAAATATAATTTTTTTCTATTTTTTTGAGATGGAGGAGATTCTTATTGATGTTTCTGGAATTGTTTTTGGAATTCTGATTTAACCTCTTTAGTCATATCCACAATCATCTCCTTGAGCAGAGTCATGTTTCATGTCTCTTCAGGTGTCATTTCTTTGGATGGTGACATCTCTCTTGTCCCTTCACTCTTGTTTCCTTTTGGGCTTTGTGTATGACTTTGATTACTTAGGAATTTTGTGATTTGTTGTTGCGATTTCTGCCACATTGTAATTGAGACTGTTGTTGTAGGTTCGCTGTGGTTGATAGGTGGCGGTCTTTACTTGGTTTGGGGCTTGTGGTTCTGGGAATCTGTGTATACCTGTGGTTCTCAGCCAAATTAATTCCATTTTTGACTGGATCAGAGTTTGCAGCTTTTACAGGTTGTCATCCAATTCCCAAAGGCTGTGTGCCACTGCACAGCTAGCTCTCAGCTAGCCCAACCAGTGGCCCTGCTATGGGCCTGCAGTTTGGGGGTTTCAGCAGTGGGATGGGGTTGCAGTCTCAACCAACCATGGTGGCTAGTTTGCTGGCCCTGTCCCCAGGGCCGGGGCCCAGCCGTAAGCCTGGGATTTGGGAGCTCTTGTGAGATTTCAGGTAGACCAGTGGCTAGTTTTTGGCCTAGTTCCCAGGGGTGGGGCCCAGCAGAGGAGGTGGGCTCTGAGGACAGAGCTGTGCCTTTCAGGCTTCCTGTGTGTGAGCTGTTCTTCTGCTGGTCTGCCCTTCAGTTCCCTGCTGTGTTTCAGGGAAGTACTGGTGCTGGCTTGCCAGAGGCTCCCTGTAGGAGGGTGCACACCCTTAGGTTTGGTTTGGTCAGATGCTGGCATGCAGAGTCATGCCCACCTGCTGTTGGAAATCTGGGTCTTAGTGTCCCTCAGTCTCCAGTTTCAGCGGCCTGGGAGAGGAGGCTGTTGTGCAGGTGGGAGCAGGAACACCTCCACCCCCTTTGGTGGGGTGCTGGGTCTTAGCATCTGCCTACCTGTCAGTCTCCAGTCAGTGGCCTGGGGGAGGAGGCTGTTGGGGGAATGGGGGAAGGGACAGGATTCTGAATTCCTAACCCCCTTCCCCCCCTTCTCCTGCACTTGCCAATCTTTCTTGGGCACGGTGGAAGGGCTCTGGGTTAAGCTCTGAAGCTCGCCACCAGCTCTGCTTTCCTGATGGGTTTGGGGGAACCTGCTGGACTACTTACTTGCCAGGGTTTGGCTGTGAGCTGCTCTACAGTGTTGCAGGGTCATTCGCCTCCCCTCTGGTATCCGCTGCTGTCTGTGCTGTCCGCACTTGGTCTGAGTGGGGTTCCTGTATCTGGATTCCAATGCTTGCTGGAGTTCAGGGCTTCCTGGCCCTTGTGCCCCCCCCCCCCACAGCCGCTTTTGCATGGGGGAGGGGTCCTCGCGATTTTGAGAAGGTTGGATATAAGCTTTATCTGTGTCTCTTTACCGGTTTGTATAGTTCTCCATTGCTTCTTGAATTTGTAGTTGTTAATTTCTTAGGATTGTTGGCTCCTGGAATTACCTGATTCTCTTTTTGTGGGAGAGAGCTAGGCTGGGTCCCTATTGTTTCAGCGCCATCTTGCTTCTTGTCCTCTCCTTTCCTATTTTTAACTTCACTTTTTTTTATTGAAGAATTTATTAACACTGATTTTTACATCATATTTCAAATGATGTGTTTAACAAATAAGTATTCAAGACAGGAATCTCTATATACAACCACTGGCACTTAGATTTCAGAACATAATCAAAATTAGGCTGAGGGTTTGTATGTCATAGATACATATTAATCTATGTAATAAAACATTATATCTATAGAGTTGTAAGTTTTTATGTCTATGTAGTTGTGTTTATATTTCCCGTACCATGTCCATAGCATTGGGTATGCAATTTTTGAGTCCTCTTGTACTATTTGGATCTAATAGCTACATATTAAGGATACCATGCGCCTTTTGTTCCTTTGGCCTTGACTTGTCTCATTCAACATGATTTGCTTTTATCCACTTCCCTGCAAATGCCGTTATTTTATCTTGTCTGTTGGCTATGTAGAATTCCATTTTCTGTGTCCATTCATCTGCAGTAAGGCATCTGGATTTTTAACTTCACTTTTAAGAGGTAAAATTTTATTTAACAGTAAATATCACCTATCTATCTCACAGACTGTCACATTAATACCACATTTGATAAAATAAAAGAAAAAAGGAAGGAAAGAAAGGAAAAGGGCAGGAAAGGAAAGGAAGAAGTAAGGAGAGAGAGAAAAGTGATTTTATTATGGGAATGACATACATTTCTCATCCTATCATGGGTAAAAAGACTAGCATGAACATCCACAGGTTGGACATGACAATAAAGTATCATTGACTTAACTTTAAATTTTTGGTTGTAGTTCATCCATAACCACTTCATGGTGTGCTTTTATTTCCTATTAGGATTCCATGATAGGAATATTCGGAGTGTGGTGAGATGAGTAGATGTGGCCTATAATGTATAAAAAGTTCTACTCTCCAGTTTCTGTATATTGAGGTCAGGGCATGTCTTACTGATTAAAAGTGTCACATGTAGATGATGACTGTAAGATTCCCTGAAAGGAAACTGCCATATGGTTCAGTAAGAAAACAGGTGGAAGGTCTGCAGAAAAAGGCCAACCCCTGGCAGGGTTAAGGTTCAATAAGAAGGGGTCGTGGAGGAGATGTAGCCAGGTGGATGCTGGGCACTTAACTCTTTCACCATAGGACCCACTTCTGGTTGGTACATCACATGCAATGCTTGAGAGATCAGAATCTCAGTGCTGGTCTACTAGTCTTCTGGAGATGGGATCAAATCCTAGTCCTAATCCTAATCTTCCTTCTTTAGGTAAGACTTAGGCACTACTCTTTGTGCCTCTTGCCTCCAAGGAACATAACCCAACACAACTGAGTGATTGTCTTATCAGGGAATACAGTTACACATTTTAAGTAACACAAGACAATTACTATGCCTTTTCAAATTCATATTAGAGGTTTGTCTAATAAGTCTATCCAATGGTCATCTGACATGCCAATAAAAAGGCATGACTAATTTACTAAGAATTAGATTGTTTCTTAAAAGTCAGAGAACAATACATAATTTCAACCTAAAATTTGAAATGTAGAGTTTGTGTTTCTCCTGTGTGCATGGGGGGATCATTTGGACTAGATTTTTTTATGAGATAGGACCACTCATTTATGTGTACTAGACATTGAACTCACTCACCATGTATTTATTGAAAAGTTAGGAGTTGGTTTTCTAAAAATCCTATTTTTATTCCTTGAAAGTCCTTCTAAGGCTGAAATTAGTAGGTGCTACCTCACTTCTTGTCCATTCTAACTAGGACTAGCGAGAGTTAAGGAAACAGATTCCTCTAAATAACTGTTCACCATTTTCACAAAACCTTTCTCACTCTGACTCTTCTTCAGTGTATTCATGCATTAGGCAAAACTTTTATCATAATGATAATCTAATGCCATGATACCTCAGCTAACTGGTGACACAAAATGTTATCCTCTAACACCTTGTTTTAGTTATGTTGAAAGAACAAAATGACTGAAAGAACAAAGACGAAGATGACTAGCTTTGATCTCTGACTCCCTGATAAGAAACCAAGTTTTTACTTTTATGGTACTTTTCTAGTCATTACATCCTTTTTTTTTCATGCTCTCACTATGCATGTAGCCAGAAATATACCTTGAACCTTACATTCTTACGAGTTATATCTAGGAACTTCTGGAAGGGGTCCATACAAGTTGACCTGACTGTATGTATTTATGTAGTATGTATGAAGGTGAAAATGGTTTGTTACTAATATAGAATAGGAACAAGGCAAATACTAAGCAAGGGCATAGATTAGGTAATTGGATTAATGTTGTGGATGGATAGATAGATACATAGACAGATAAACAGAGAAACAGATCAATTTTTTTATTTGTGAAACATCAGATTTCTTACCAAAACCTACCATCCAAATAAATTTTGGAAATATTTTATGTAATTATAACTTGTGACTATAGTTATGTGATTTTTTTTTCCAGTTCTGGGTCTTGAACTCAGGGCCTGAGCACTGTCCTTCAGCTTTCTCAATGCTAAAGCTCTACCACATGAGCCACAGCACCATTTCTGGCTTTTTTCTATGTATGTGGTACCGAGGAATCGAACCCAGGTCTTTGTGCATGCTGGGCAAGCACTCTACCACTAAGCCAAACTCCCGGCCCCAGTTCTGTGATTTTTTAAGACAGTTTCCAGTTTACCCTACTTCATTATCAGTGTGGAAAGTCCTGTGATATGTGTTTGCATATGATTTAAACATTTGAAAATGAAGGAAAGGCAACTTAGATAACTTAGCCTTTGTAAAAAAATTTTAAAAAGGCAGTGTTCTCTTTATAAGTACTGAGTAAATGTGAGACCAAGACTTCCAGGTTGTACTTTTCTTATCCTTTGCATTTCATTTCTAGATTCTTAATATGCCCAAAGTGGTTGAAATCTTTCTTCACTGCTTGGAAGCACAAAACGATTGCATCTTCACAATGGCGAGATTTCTACAAAGTTTCAGACTTTCAAAAACAAAAAAATCTATTAATTGAAAACATTAGAATCTGGAATTGCTTATGATTATACTGTTGCATTTCCATCAAACAAAAAATGATCCCTATCCTGCCATTTTTGTGTTCCGATCCAGCTATCTTTGAAATGCTTAAAAATAAGCAAGTTGTATGGAAACTCTAAAAGAGAATTTATTGTTTCAGAATTGACAGAGGGCAGCAAAAAAAAACTTACAAGCTGTCCTCTAGCTGATTCAAAAAGTAATTAATTGCAGCTGCTGTTTTGCAGCAAGCTGGGGAAATGTCACCAAATACAGAAAACTCAGAAAAGAATGACAGGCCTTCCTGTAATTTTCCCAGCCTGAACAGGAGAAAAAAGTGATGAGTGCAGTGTGGCTGCTTTAGGTAATAAAAATTTGTAAGATTATTATAAATAGGTTGCATTGTTATCATTTTACAGTTCAGTGGCAATTTTGTGTTGTTTTATGAATTCAGAGTGGACTCCAAATTGCTTCACAAAACATTTACTTTCCCTAAACCAGGCAAACATTTTGGCTTCAGATAGAAATACCCAGAGTGGGGCTGGGAGTTTGGCCTAGTGGTAGAGTGCTTGCCTAGTATGCCTGAAGAACCGGATTCAATTCCTCGACACCACATGCATAGAAAAAAGCCAGAAGAGGTGCTGTGGTTCAAGTGGTAGAGCTCTAGTCTTGAAAAAGTCCAAGGACAGTGCTTAGGCCCTGAGCTCAAGCCCAGGACTGGCAAATAAAAAATACACAGACTGTCAATTGGTTGCAAAGAAAAAAAATTATAGTCAAGACATTAACTACACAGGGAGACATTACCAGAGAGTGGTTATCTACCAGATATAGATTACCTGTATATCTCATTTAATTTGCATAAGACAGTTATTAATCTTTTTATCCTGGAGAAACTGAGGTCTTAATGTATTAATTGAATATCCATAGACAGTGACATTTGAACTTTTTTCTGTCTAATTTTAAGTCTTGTTCTCTATATTGTACCATTCTACTTTCTAGTTTCTGCAGTGTAGATATCTATGTTATGGATTCTTTTTTTTCCTTTGGAATATTGTTTTCTTTGGAGTGGTGTTTGCTGTGCATTTTTATGCAAAAAAGATTTACAGAAAAGTGTAGTTATTCATTATGGATCAAGGAAATATAATGTTGAAATTACAAATCGATGAGAGTCAGGATTCATCCATCACTGTATTTGTATTTGCAGAAGTGAACATATAAATACTCAGAAATTTTCAGTTGCTTTTGATTTGGATTAAAAATAGGGTGTGGAAATGGAATATGAATATCTTTGATTTTAAATAGAAAGGAGGTAAGTCAACCATAGCTTAGAAACAGTCAATAAAGAGGAAGGTACACACAACTCTTTGTACCTAGTGATAAAATAGGCTTTTTACTATTGAACTGTATCAGAGCCAAAGTAAGGCATTATTGAAAACTTCATGAGCACTGAGATCTGTGTACTTGGGGACCATGGGAAAGGAAAATCAGGGAGAGTATATCAGGTTTCTTCAGACCCCCTTCCTCTCTACTAGCTGGGCTTATATTCTAGACTGAAGGAAAATAAAAGACCTAAGACACAATGGCTACTCTGTTAGCTTAATGTTGTTCTTTCTTCTTTGGAATCCCAGGCATCTCAGGTTTTTTCACCATGCCTGTGTACCAACCAAAGGTAAAGGAGAGTGATGAGGACAGTACAGACTTGCTCCTGTGGAGAGTAAGTTCCAAGCTTGAAAGTACATCTCCAGTATTTATGGCTCTGTGGCTTGTCCATCAGTGTCTGAAAATGGAGTCTTGTAGCCTGGCCACTGGTGTAATTCATATCTTGGAGGAAGAGTATGAGTACTGTTGTACAGCCAGTGATACCATGCCAACCAAGGAAGGAAAAGAAACAGTGGTTGTGTGCAAGTGTAGGCTTTCCTGCTGTCATGTCATTTCCCTTACTTTCTTCTCCACACTCCCCTTGTCCCACCCTGTACAGATGATTGCAAGGTAGAGAGAAAGAAAACATTTTAAGGTATGTGAAGATAAGGGTTTGATGCTGAGTCCCAGCATTTTCATTTCACTGCTGTTTGTCTAATGATGTACACAGATGCACACAGTATACACACACACACACACACACACACACACACACATTAAAGTAAAATAAAACAAAAATAGCCCCACAGGAAGCACAACAATTTATTCATTCATTCACTCATTTATTAGTTTGTCAGTCAAGTGCTTTTTATAAAAGCAATTGTCATGTTTAGGAATGTAAGCTTGTAGGCCAAAATCAACTGTCATTTCTATTTTGGAGGGTTACAGAGCAAATTCTGCATCTATTAGTCATAAAGATGCAGAGAGGATGGAAAGGATGCTTCCCAGGGCTCCCTTCTACAGGGTAGAACTGAATATGTGTGGCGGCTATCGACTTTGGTGTATGTGGGGTGCCACTTGATTTTGAGAAAAAGCTGGGAACAAAAGGTTCTGATGACTCGTCTCTTTTAAATTGTTTTCAGTATTTAGCTTTAACAAATCATTTTAGCCTCTGGAGAGATAGCCAAAGATAAAGAAGGATTAAAGGCATACTTAAAGTGTTAAAAAAGAACTTGAGTAAATAATACACTATATAAAAAGTAACAACACAAGTGAACTGTTTATCAACTACTTACTTGGAACCCTCCCACTAAAATGGTAATTCAAAAAAAAGAAATGTTCAAAACCAGAGGACTTAGAATAAAAGAAAATGGACAGTCTTGCTAGGATTGTATAGACAGTAACAATCCAAAAGAAGATTATACAGAAAACACAGGGTTCTATTCCTTTAGGCCATATGATGAAGAAATGCCTAAGGTATCAAGCCAAGTAAAAGAGAGATTAATGGTCTTTTGTTTCAGCTGTCTTAGAGGTCAGTCTTTTCTGTTATTCTAGTTCATGAGAGGCTATTATTCCAGTTCTGGCCTGCTGATATAAACCTCAGTCCAAAGATTGTTTTAGGATCCCTGGGTTTTTCCTCCCATTTATATCCAGTACTGATTGCTATTGCTGTTGTACTTGAAGGGAAGTGAAGTTTTCAATAGAACTTTTAACTCGGAAGTTGTTTCTGGAGATTTATCTTTCCCAGCAAACAGAGCCTAAATTCAGTGTGTATAATGTAAAAACTCTGTGGTTTTTAGGAAGATGGAAATGATAAGTATTTACACTATTGGATTGTTATGAACATGAACTAAAATCATCATGAATGCCAAGCACATAAGCTAATTCTTAATGTGACACTGGGGTTCAGTACTTTGGTAAGGTTACTATTTTGGATTTGATGAGCCATACAATAAGGTTCCAGAAATCAGTGTATATTTTTGTGTCAAAACATAATAATTCTAATGGAGTCAGCCACTCAAAAAACATGTACTGTATTAAAGATGTAGATTCCTCTGACAGAGTATATTATTCATAATGAAAGGTTTCACAGGGGAGGTTATATTTTACCTAACTTAGATTAATGAAAAAGAAGAAAAAAATCACCTCTCATTTATTTATTTATTTATTTTTAATTTGATTTTATTTTCAAGGGGATGTTTAGAGGGGTGATTGTTACATAGTAAGGTAGTGGGTATATTTCTTGTCAAGCATTGTTACCCCTCCCTCATTTTTCTCCCACTTTTAATGTCTAAATATCCAAAAGTACCACCTGCAATTTCCTGTATCAGGTTTTTATTCAGGTTGATGGTGAATCCTCAGCTGTAAAACATCTCTTGCTTTGTATTTATATATTTTTTCCTCTGGTCCTGGGGCTTGAACTCAGGCCCTGGTTGTTGTATCTGGGCCTCTTTGTGCTCAAGACTACTACTTGAGCCACAGCACCACTTTTGGCTTTTTCTGAGTAGTTAATTGCAGATAAGATTATCAGGACTTTTCTGACTGGAGGGGCTTTGAACCGTGATCGTCCAATCTCAGCCTCCTGAGTAGTTAGAATTATCGGTGTGAGCCACTGGAATTGGCTTGTTTCATATCTTTTTACATTCAAAACTCACCTCTGTCCTTACCTATATTTTAAAATACAAATAGTATTCCCACTTGTAATGTTTATAAACATTTAGAAGTAATGTGCATAAATCACTTTCTGAGTGTTAATTCATGTTCTGATTCAGTGAAAGTTAAATCTAATACCTGAATGACCCAAGAGATATCTCTATTGGGAACAGAAATATGATTGAAAGACAAATACTTTATATTCTTACTCATGTGGAGGAGCTAGAAAGATTGATTTCATGAAGAGTGGAGTAATAGTCATTGTAGCATAGGAAGAAAGGAAAGAAGCACATAGAGGGAGATTAGGTAATAAACACAAAAATAGAATTAGATGGGAGGGTTAAGATTTTCAGTTTAAAGCATGATAAATTATCTCCCATTTAAAGCAATAAAATATATACATTATATATTCAGAACTAAGAAGTATCTCAGTGAGATAGCACTTACTTAGCATTTGCTGGATCTTTAGTTCTGCTGTTAGCCACAAGAACAACAGGACTCAAAGATCGGCAGGCTGTTCTTTAGTTGTTGATGTGTCAAGGTGGCCTTGCCTTTATAAGTATCTGGCTAGAAGTCTTAATTTTCTAGTACAGTCATTGGGAGAGAAAATTTATAGAGATAAGACACAAAATGATATGATAATTAAGACCATATACTTGTATATGATGAATAAGATGACTTAACAAGAGTCTGTGTGGCTAAGGAGATGATCTAGTATACAGATATTTGCCCCGTGTAGCTCCCAGGAACTTAATAACATCAGTGATTGGCCTTTGACACAATGCTATCTATATTTAGCACATTGAATTTCTTTTCTAGCTATGAATGCTTTTCTTACTTTCCATCAATTCCTAAGGCTGGCTTCCCAAGCCAGATCACCTTTATTACTTTAAGAAAGTGTGTGCTGAGATCACAGGCAATTCCCTATTTCCTCTGACATTTATGTCCTCTCCAGTGCCCCTCTCCTGGATGTCTTGAAAAAGGACATGCTCAATGGCATGAAATGTGTTGTCTGACAATGTAATCAATAGAGAAAAAAAAATCTGCCTCAAGTTGCCCCGAGACATGTGTCTCATATTCATAAAAGTAGTTATTACTTTGGGTACTGCTAAGCTTTTGAGCCTCTCCATTATTAATTGCATCTCTCAGCTATGCTGTGATAGCAAAGAGTTTAGGCTTTATGAGTTTTCTTACTTCGCCAGTCCTATGTTGCTGTGAGTGAGGTGGAAAAGTAATTCACAAAAGCAACAGTTGTTATTTGTCTCATACAATTAAATTATTGCCATTGACTCCAGAGGTGATGTTTGGAAGAGAAACAGGATATATTGGTCATAAATGTTTTTTGCTATTTGTTAAGATTGGAGTTCGATTTGGAGATGAAATGTGATAAAGAAAGTAGTGAATTGAACTGGAGTTAGACATCTTATTGCCTGAGTATTTGTGTATCCTTCTTGGAAAGTGTTAGACAAAACACTGTGCTTCTGGTTGACACAATTTCTTGGTGTAAAATGTCACTACCTTTCTGGCAAATGAAAGGTTTTGATTAATAGCTGTATGTTTATATCAAAGTATTTGATGAAATAACTCAACATTCTAGGTAGGTGTGTAACCTATGAAATCAGACAGCACCCTGTACTCGTTTTGATGGTCAGCTATTACTTTTGTTTTTAAAGCTATTATTCTTTAAACTTCAAAAAATTGTCCAGCACGGGCATTATATTTTCTTTTACCACTAGCTTATCCTGAATATTGAATTTTCTTATGTAATTAACTTAAGAGATTGAGATAAAAGAATAGATAAATCATATTTTTCAGTGATGTAAATCAGTTCATTCACTGTGTTAATAATGACTGTTTTAGTTCCTATGCTAAAAAGCTCTTCAAGGGTTGGGAGCATGGCCTATTGGTAGAATGTATGCCTAGCATGCATGAAGCCCTGAGTTTAATTTCTTGGTACACATACACAGAAAAAGCCAGAAGTGGTGCTATGGCTCTAGTGGTGCTTGCTGGGGCTTTAACCTTGAGAAAGCCAAAGGATAGTGCCCAGGCCCTGAGTTCAAGGCCCATAACTGGCAAAAAAAAAGCGCTATTTAATATTAGCTAGTTTTTTTAAGAATACTTAAAGGAGAATTTTTTGACTGATTTTATACAACATCATTGTATTATAGGAAACTAATGAGACTCCTCTAAGAAAACTTACCTTATAAACCCTTGAAAAAGAAATTGTTGAGCCAAGAGGACATTTAACAAATGCCTTTAAGTACTTTTGAAGGATTATAAACTAGTTAGAAACTCTTCTATCACCTAAAGCTCCCACATGACTAGCACCTGTCAAATAGAATCTTCAACACAAGTCAGCTTATCAACACCCAGCAGTGTGATTGCCACCACAGAGTTTGTCATTGGGACTTGCAATTAATCAATTTTCTTCTGAAAAGATCTTACTGAGTATGACAAATCAATGACATTCACAGCATAGATGAGGCGGAGCATAAACTATAATTGACCGTTTAGTTGCTTCAGAGCACATTTGCAGCAGTCATTCACATTAATTTCTTTCCTAATGTCATCTTGAATTACAGTTTTTCAGGCATGGAACTTTGAAGTTATTTTAGAGATGGAGGGGGAAGGAGGAAGTATGTGAGGATGCTGTTTACTTAAATTTGTACATGTACAATTTACAAGTGATCACCTTGCCAAGGTTCCCTGTTGCTGTCTTTCACTTAATTGGCCAACCATAAGACTCATGATTTTAAGATGATATTTGAACAAAAACTATGTATTATATTGTATGTTTGTTGTCATTATATATTTTCTGTCACATATAAAACTACTTGTTATGGGAAGCTTGTGGATTAACTTAGTATTTAAGTGTATAAACAGATGATTTTAAGGTTAGTGATGAGAGCAGTAGATCCTTTGTCTATTAAATGAGAGGTCATAGATTTAGTCTGCAGGGCCATAAGAGAATTATGCTATATTTGGAAATAAAATCTAGAGGGTATAGATAGAGCTACAGGAAAGTTGAGAGACCAGGTTTTTTCTCTTTTGTGACCAAAATGTCTTCCTTAAGTGTTAGCTAGCTTTTCTGTGCAATGTAGTCAAAGTTTAGGAGGACACAAATTATGACTAAGAAAACAGGACAGGAAACCATCTAAGTTTGTAACTGAGTAACATGAGACAACCCTGAACCTACAGTTAGACCTCACAAGGTCACCTGGAAGCTGAAATGTGAACCAAACAGAATAATGAAGGGCTTTTGATGAAAACTATAGTCTGGTGACATGTAAAAACAATGAAGCAATTGAAGTTGAAGAGAAAAAAAATGGAACTATCGATGGCATGAGTTTAAGGTCAGTAGAGACTAGGGTATAGAATTTGAAGATTGAAAGTTGAATTTAAGGTATCAAGTAATTTGGTGGAATATCTTCTTTTTAAATTGTATTTTAAAGATGCTCTTTGTGGACATAGTTTCTACCCATTTCCTGCCTTTTTTAAGGCATTTAGATTCTATTATCAAAAATAACCCTCTATGTCATGTGTAGTGTAGCTAAATGAATTATGTTGCTAGCACACAAAATCCTGGAAACAAAATATTTGTTCAAGTCAGACAAAGCTAAGATCTATAACTAATTGTCTTCCTAGATAGCTTCCGGTGGGATACTTCATGCACATAAATAAGGGAGATGCTTTTCTAGCTGGATAGAGATCATTATGAATTACTAGTGGAGTAAAAATACTGTTACAAACATTAGATCTGTCAAATGAGGCTTTTAAATGAAGTTTTAGGAGATTTTCAAAGGTCTGAAACATCATTTAAAACTTTTTTGGGGGGTTGTCATTGTCCTAATATGTTAACACCTCCATTGGCAGAGTATACTACTGTACACTCAGTACAGTACACCAAGAGCAACTTCTCAAAGACAACTAAGACTACTGGTCCATTAAAAAAAGAAACTAAGCCAGGTGTGGTGGCTCACACCTGTAATTCTAGCTACTAAGGAGGTTGAGATCTGAGGATCGCGGTTCAAAGCCAGTCTGGGCACTAAAGTCCATGAGACTCTTATCTCCAGTTAACCACTAGGAAAGTGGAAGTGGCACTGTGGCTCAAGGGGTAGGGTGGTAGCCTTGAGCTGAAGAGCTCAGGGACATTGCCCAGGTCCAAAGTTCAAGCCCCATTACTGACAAAAATAAAAAGGAAACTAATAGTGATCAGTATTGAGTATACAGCTTCAAGAATTTTTACCCAAATCACTCAAAGGACACATAACAAGCCTAGAACACATTAACTTCTCTTATATTGGAATCTTTTTGGTATACTGTATATTGTTGATAAGCGTTCCACAAATTTCTATTTGTTTTACCTTCTAGTAGTAAAAGAATAATTCTAAACTCTGAAAAATGAATTTATAGGTGTGATTATAATTCTAGAGAAACAAGCTGTACTAAGGAGAAACTATTTATTTAGCTGGTGACAGAATGTTAATGTAAGCCAGTGACATGCATCATGGGAGAGAACATTAAACTTAGATCTATTAAAACTAGTGCCTTGAAGGAATAATGGAACTCAAGTGAAAATATTTTTAATGAAAATGTTATAAGAGAGATCAATGTAATTAGTTTTTTAAAATATTTTGAGCATTGATTTTTGTTTTTGTTTGTAAAGTATTTACTATAGGGAAAAGAGTAATTAGCGGTTGATTCCTTAGGCAGAGTAAAATCTATTGTTAACAGAATATTTTAAAATCTAATGAGAGAATGTGAGCTGGAAGTCCTCTAATACAGTGATTGAACAAATCATGTTTTATATATTACATCAAGTCAGTTTTTGGTTCCTAAGAATATTCTTGTGCTTATTCTTGGGCCAATATTCTGTGGCCTCAAATTTGTTTGGCAATTATGTCTTGCCAAGTTTTTTTTTCTTTTTTTTTTTATTGTAATTAGTAAAAGGGTTACATGATATTTGCCAGATAGAAGGTGCATTAATTCACATACATTGATACCCTTTCACATGTCTTGGTACCCGTTTCCCTCTCTTGCCAAGTTTTATAGTTGCTCATGGTTAGGTGCAAGAGGGGAATGTGGGTGATTGTTAGATTCACTCAGTACAAGTCTCTCAGCTGTGGACAAATATTTTCTTATGTGGATGTTGTATTTAGTAGGAATGAAAAAACAGTGAAAAAGCAACAAAATCTATTTGCCATTCTTTTCCTGTTGTGAATTTTTATGATACTCCTTCAAGGGAGGAAAAACTAGACATTGTGAAAGATTAGGTGGTATAACATGAAAGATCTAGCTATGAAATTCCATGAGTAAGGGAATTTAAAACATTCTGATTGCAAGTTCTGTGTTAGAATATGCTTGTCAACTTTGGAAGGAGACTAAATAGGACCTGTGTTTGGGAATATTGCTAGGTACTTCATGTGGTGTGGGACTCCGAATCTCTTTGGTTCCTATTGACCATAATATGAGAAATTCAAGAGCTCTCACCCAGAAGTCTGGGCATGCCTGTCTTGACTTCATTACTTAGTTTTTAAGTAATTTGCTTTCTTTTAAGCTTACTAGTGAACATGAGTTTTGGTGATTCTGCTAGGGATAAAAAAAACTCAGCTTTCTCCTCCTAGGTCCAAAATACCTTGGCATATGATGTTCTTGGTGGCTTCATTGCTGTTTGGTCCCCTTTTGGATCTCTTTTTTAACATAAGCGAAAGATTTATTTTGTTTACTTCTACATTCATCCATTGCACATTTATTCATTTAAGGAAATATTGGTAATAAATTATACCTGAAATTTAAGTGTCTTTGGATGAAATTAGCTGAATAGCCAGCACAATAATTTGTCAATTAATACTGTTCCATGAAATTGTAGTTTTAGTCTATAATTATTAAAACATAGAGGGAATGGCATAAAAATTGCTATACAATTATTTAAATTGAAGTTACATTCTGATAGGAAAGTAGATGAAGAGGCTAACCCCACAGCCTAGTGACCAGATCTTCAAATACTATATTTTGAAAATTTATATCAAAACTATTTTTTTTGTCAGTCATGGGCTTGAACTCTGGACCTTGGCGGTGCCCCTGAGCTCTTTTCAAGGCTACCGCTATACCACTGGAGCCACAGTGCCATTTTTGGTTTTCTAGTGGTTCATTGGAGATAAGAATCTCATGGACTTTCATGTCTTGGCTGGCTTTGAACTGAGATCCTCAGATCTCAGCCTCCTGAGTAGCTAGGATTACTGGCATGAGCTATTGCTTCCTGGCTTAGGAAAACTAATATTTTTGAGAACAGTAATAATGGTGTGAGTATTGGTTACTCAACTACAAAGGAAGTGAATTTTGACATCTATCTATAGCATGCAAAATATTGAATTGCATCTATAAGGTAACACAATGTAACACAGTAAAGTAAATAATTGAGAACACCTTTATGATCATGAAGTAAGTAAAGATAAAATGAAGAGATATAGACTATGTTAGAATTGATAAATTTCAGGATTTTTTTAAAATCAAAAGACTCCTTAAAAGATTGATAATATAATGTCTGTAGGAAAACAGAATATATGCAATGAAGAATTCATGAAGGAAAGATAGATAATCCATTAAAAATTGTCAAAAAGGGCCTGGGAATTTGGCCTAGTGGTAGAGTGCTTGCCTACCATGCATGAAAACCTGGGTTCGATTCCTTGGTACCACGTACATAGAAAAAAAAAAGCTGGAAGTGGTGCTGAGGCTCAAGTGGTAAAGCTGTAGCCTTGAGAAAGTCCAAGGACAGTGCTCAAGCTCTGATCTCAAGCCCAGGACTGGCAAAAAAAATTGTCAAAAGTCTTTGGAAAGTACTTTTTCCAAAGAGTGTATTACAATTGCAGTGAACTTACGAAAGAGTGACTAGGTTCACTAGCCATCATGGCGAGGCTATAGATACATTTCGTGTGTATCCTTAGATGCCAGCAGAACTCCTTAAGAGAGGAAGTCAGAAGATAGCAAGAATTAGTCACGTAGAGCAGCAAAAACGCACAGAGCACTAGAGATGAAAGTAGACATAGGTCCAAACAACTTGGACCTATGCCAAATGTATGTATAGCTTATTGCTCACCAAATTTATAATTGCTCATATAATGAGTGGAGATGTATTACTATTTTACCAACCTTTTTAATATCGAATGGTCACCTTCTTACTATTCAGAATAGCCCAATATGTATCTCCACCTGTGTAGGAAGGGATACATAATGAGGCATTGCTGCAGTAGAAAATTACTCATACAGTGAAAGAGATGGCTAAAAGAAAGTGTATTACATGATTACATTCTACATTGATATTAAAATATCCAAATGTAGATGTCAATGTAGTGGTTTTATTTGGGTTTTGGGTTAAAGAGGAGCTTTTGTGATATAGGAATTACTCCTTTTAAGTTACATATTTGTGAATGTTTCTATCTTGGGTATTTTCAGTGGAGATATTCGCCAATTTGTGTATTTGTGATTTATATACTTTCCTATGTGCATAATGTTCTCTGATTATAAGTTCATAAAAATAAAAATTAGAAGAAAACTGCTGTCCTAACAGAAGCAAAATTCATTGTTCTTGGAATTGGCAACTCAGCTCAAATTCTGAAATAATAGAATATGTTTCTGCTACGCACACTATAAATATATTTAGATTCTCTAATCCTGTGTTCTTTTATAAAAGATAAAGGCAACAAATCCTGGCAGAGAATCAAGTTGGAATTTAAGCCATTTAAAGTTAGAACAACTCATTACAATATTTTTTCATAAAAGTGCTTTGCATGTTCTGGCTCTGAGTCTAATTGGGGGAGAATGTTATTTATCATTTCATAAGAGAAATTAGAAAATTAAGCAAGATTAATTGTCCCAAAACCAGTATTTTGGTTCTATTATGATTTCCTAGGGTTAAAACAAGGAGAATCATAGTAGAAGTTCAAGCAGGATCCCAGTTGTATAGCTTATTAGACCTACCATATTAAAATATGGACTTCTAGAGACTAGAAGTCCAAGATATAGGTGTTGAGTGAATATATAAGCAGGTCTGCTACTTGGCTTGTATATATCTTTCTTCTCTCATGTGTTCTTGTGGTCTTCCGTCTGTGTGTGTCTGTGCTCTAGTCCTAATTTCCTCTTTTTGTAATGATACAAGTTATATTGGATACAAGCTTGCATGGTGATATCACATATTTTAATTATTTTCTTTAATGACAAATACAGTCACATGTTGAAGTATGGTGTTATGTTTAAAGGTATATATTTTGAGGAGTGACTTGAATACTATTTCAAATATTGGCAATAATTTTCTTTTTTCATAAATACATTTTGTAATTCTTTGCTAATTGTTTTCAGTTTCACTAGGCACAGGTTTCTAGACTTTCCCATACTTTTCAGGATTTGGTGCTTGTATGACCTAGGCCATGCAAGATCACTTTGCTAACTTTTCCAATGATGTTTCTAGACCTAGGCAGCTAACCATACAACTCTTATCAGTGAGATATCAGGGAAAATGAACATGGGGAATGGCCCTCATTCTTAAATACAGACTGATGAAGGAACTAGCCTCAATCTTGCCTCTAGATCTGTTAAAAAAGGATTTGAAGCTAGAGCTACAGAAGTGTCTTGCATCTCACAAAGCAGTATTTATGGTACTCTGAGAAAAACAGAGAACAGTGAACAAAATGATTGTATCTTCGAAAACAGTGTGTCGTTCTTGAAGTTATCTGGCACTGTTTTATTTTAACTAACTAGTTAATTAGTTTATTGCAGTTCTTAGGATTGAAGTCAGATGTCATGGGTGCTTTCTAAGTGCTCTACCTTTGAGATATAGCTCTAGTAGCCTGTACTTTTTATTGATAAGATGGGTATATTTTCTATTTCTGTCAGGCCAATATAAATTAGGTCTTTTATTTCTTATAGTCATACAGTAATATTAGTTGATAAAAGCATGTTGTTATTTGTGCTCTGAGTATTTCACTGATAGTCCATCACTCAGTAGTCTTGGGAAGGTTTAAAGAATAAATTGCTAATTTTTTTAGTAAGTATTGAGAAAGACAAGGAAATCAGTGAAGGTAAAAATAATGTTTTTATCTACATTATTTTTCAGTAATCGTCTTTTTTTCCTTTTTTATTTTTTATTGTAATTAATAAGGGTTACATGATATTTGCCATATGGAAGGTGCATTAATTCACATACATTGATACCCTTTCACATGTCTTGGTACCCTTTACCCTCCCCCCCACTGCTCCCCCCCCCCGTCTTGGTTTTCCCCCCTTCCCTATCAAATTTCAAATAACCAAATACAAATAAATTCAATATATCAGATAACAAAGTGAGATACTGTAACAATATGAGATACCCAAGGTACAGCAAAGGAGATGAGCGATAACATAGTACATTAAGGACAACAATCATTCATTATATGGCTTTTGTTTCAATATCCTGGAGGTCCTTTTAATTAGCTTCATACTATATGGCCTTATGTATCAAGGTTTTGCTCTATTGCAGATCTCTGCTAGGAGAGCCCAAGGTTTCTATTGATTATGACAAATGAGGGAAACCATTGAGCATAAGTTCTTTGAGTCTGGCTTACTTCACTTAATATGATTTTTTTCTAAGTCTTTCCATTTCCTAACAAATGGGGCGATGTCATTCTTTCTGACAGCAGCATAGAATTCCACTGTGTACAAATACCACAACTTGTTGATCCACTCATCAACTGAGGGACATCTAGGTTGGTTCCATATCTTTGCTATGGTGAATAGTGCTGCAATGAACATTGTTGTGCTAGTGGATTTAGTATGCCCTAGATTCTGGAAGGTTGGGTAAATGCCAAGTAGTGGAATTGCTGGGTTATAGGGGAGTTCTATGTTTAGCCTTTTGAGGCACTGCCATACTGCTTTCCATAGTGGTTGAATAAGTTTGCACTCCCACCAACAGTGTAGTAGTGATCCCTCCTGGCCACATCCCCTCCAGCATCTGTTATTATTCATTTTCCTGATCCTGGCCATTCTAACCGGAGTGAGGTGGAATCTTAGAGTTGTTTTGATTTGCATTTCTTTTATGACCAGAGATGTGCTTATAGGCCATTTTTGTTTCTTCTTCAGAGAAGACTCTCTTTAAGTCTTTGGCCCATTTTTTAATGGGATGTTTGTTACTTTGGAGATTAGTTTTGGAGTGATTCAATTTTTGAGCTGGTGATATATTTTAGATATGAGGCCTTTGTCCGTTGTTTGGTTGGTGAAGATCTTCTCCTACTCTGTAGGCTTCCTAATTAATTTACTAGCTATGTCCTTTGCCATAGAAAAGCTCCGCAGTTTAATGCAGTCCAACTTATCCAGCCTTTCTCTGATTTGTTGTGATTCTTGGTCCTTATTAAGAAAGTTTCGACCTGTGCAAAGGAGGCCTAGTGTATCTCCTATTCCTTCCTGTAGAGTTTTCAGTGTGTCAGCTTTTACTTCCAGGTCTTTGATCCATTTGGAGTTAATTCTAGTGTAGGGTGACAAAGAAGGATCCAACTTTAGTTTTCTGCAGGTGCTTAACCAGTTCTGCCAGCACAACTTGTTGAAAAGGCTGTATTTCTTCCATTCTATTTTTTTGGCTCCCTTGTCAAAGATTAGGTGGCCATAGGTAATCAGTAATCATCTTTTACAAAGAAGAAAGATTTGTGATTAAATTTTCCTGGTTTGCTTACAGTTGTTCATAAATGCTGTTACCATTGTTCCTGCCTGTTTACTCAGAGACTTGACTGTTAATGTAACACTTGTCAGCTTAGATGAGATGATGCCACAAAGTTCTTCCCCCCTGGTCTTGTCCAGTAGTGTGAAACCAATTAAGTGCTCACTTTGTGCACAGATGTCAACAAATCTTATTTCAACAGAAATCTCTTCTAAGAAGTTAACCTTCACCTGCAATTTCCAGTGAATGAATAAATTTATGTCCTTTTCAGATTTAAAGTTTTTCCTCCATATCTTGTCTGCCATGAATTGAACATGTTCTTCAAGGACTCCTTTGTAACAATATTGTAATTCATTATATCCTTTGGCGAGATACACACCAACTTTCATTTCCCCGTTAGGCCTTTCATACATAGAATTTATGTGAAATCACCTCTCACATTAGGTACTAAATAAATCACTTTGAACTTCAAGAAATATCTCTCCTAAAACTTATTTTGATGCTGTGCAGTTGCCACCAGTCTGTTTTTTTTTCCTTACTAGATAGAAAATTCTACCTTTTTGTTACTTCCAGATTTTTTTCTAGTGCCTTCCTGTATTCAATTTCAGATTGAAGGTCAGTATCAAGGTAATACTTCAAAATTTATTTGTCTTTGACTGTATTCTATCTGATTTGAATTGACTGAATGACATTTTAGGTTTCCTCGGGACTACCAATGTTCTTTCAGTCATTCCTTCTACCAATTACTAGATGTGATTTTGAAATGAAAGCAGACAGATTTCAACAAGAGGCTACTTTCTCACATTAAATTTTCAATAAAATAGCCATCTCTATTTCTACTCTTGAAATTCTAAAAATCAAAGAAAAATAAATCCATGGTAGCAGTTGTCAGGTTGTTTATTTTGATTTATTGGTTAGTAACAGATTTTAGACTGGGGGTATCAATTGGACTGTGAGATAAGAACAGAATTTCCAGTCTCTCAGTCAACTTCTGCATTTTTTGCACTTTTAGAAGCATTTTATGTTTTTCTAGGAGTATGTATTTTATTGTCAGGGTAATGTATAGAGGGGTTACAGTTATATTTATCAGGTAATGGGTGCATTACTTCTTGAACCTTGATACCCCTTCTCATGTTTTTGTCCACCTTTCTTTTCCCCCACCCCTCCCAATTATCTTGTTTTCCCCCTTCCTTTCCCATTTTAAATAAACAAATAAATGTATATACAATATACCAAGTAACAAAGTCAGATACAGTAACTGAATGGGATTAACCATAAGGGGAAAAAAAGAGAAAAGAAATGTTTACACAGTACATTAAGAACAGCAATCACAAAGATAAGCCTCTTGTTTCCATATACTAGTGTTCATTTCATTTAGTCTCCTTGTGTATGTACACAGATTTTGAGTTATTATGATCCTCTGCTAGGAGAATCCTAATTATTACAAATGAGGAAAATCATGGAGCCTATGTTCCTTTGGGTCTGGCTTACTTCACTTAATATGACTTTTTCCAAGTCTTTCCATTTCCTTATGAATGGGATAATGTCATTCTTTGTGATAGCATAGAATTCCATTCTGCATTTTTATTTCTGACTATGAACTTCATCATGGGCATATTGATTTCATTTGGTTCATCAAAATGTGTAATTTGTGGGTATCTTTTTGGGATTGATTTTAAGATGGAGAATTTGTAGTGATTTCTCATGGATTATATACAAGCCACAATTGGAAGTAGTTGAAACTAACTTGGCCTGGTAGTTGGATCTGACACTTCAGTTGAGTCTATATGTTGGTTAGAAAGTCTCACCCTGGAGCTGAATTATGTCTTTAGAGATGCTTTAAATCCAAGTAGGAGCCAAGCCTTTGTGTTCCCTTATTAATCAATCACTGGCTCTCAGCCATTTCCAAGCAGGCATGAAACCTCATCATAAATAGTTCCTTGTTACTGGGAGAAATTCTTAAGGAATGAATCAGGTGGTATTCATGTGTTGCCTACTTCATTGGGGGATGTACTCCTTTGGGATTTAACTTGTTCCCTCAGTTAGTAGGAAATACTATGACCCATATCACTAACATGCTCTAATCAGAAATAGAATCTTCTTGCCCAGACACATACAACTCGCTCAGAATGACTTCCTGTCATAGCTGAATTGTGAGTCGTGTGCAATAATGCCATATTTCTTTCATTGAGACAAAGTCTAACGTGAACTCTTCTACTTGGCTTGACTTGGGACTGTGTGTTTTCCATTCTCAGCCTCCTGATAAACTAGAATTGCAGGCATGAGTTGTTAGCATTAGCAAATATGTTTTGATTTTTAATTGTGTCAAGGCTTATAATAATTACCTTATATCACCAAAACTACCTTCTCCTATCGTTTATTATATATTTTATTTTTCTGTGTACTGTAAATTCTCCCTACATATCCACTATTTTTGCTTTAGTAGCCAGTTATTTTTTAGTGTAATTATAAGCAAGAAAAAAATGGCTGTTATATTCACTTTTACTTTAGCTTCTTATTCTCCTTACTCTGATATTCATGCTTGCTTGCTCTCTCTCGCTCTCGCTCGCTCTCTCTCTCTCTCTCTCTCTCTCTCTCTCTCTCTCTCTCTCTCTCTCTCTCTCTCTCTCTCTCTCTCTCTCTTTCTTTCGCTGGTTGTGGGACTTGAACTCTGGGCCTCGGTGTTATCCCTGAGCTCTTCAGCTCTAGGGTATCTCCCTATCCCTTGAGCCACAGTGCCACCTCTGGTTTTCTGGTGGTTCATTGGAGATGAGTGTCTCACAGGCTTTAGTGCCCAGGCTGACTTTGAACCACCATTCTCAGATCTTAGTCTCCTGAGTAGCTAGGATTACAGGCATAAGCCCCTGCACCTGATGCAAATATTCTGGTAGTATGTAGTAAGTGCTATTTGTATCTGTCTTCCTTCATTAAAAATGTTTTTAATACTCTTCTCTATTATTCTCTGCACACAAACTCCATTTCTTTGTATCAGTGAAAAATATTTCATTGTATGGATATACTTCCTCAGTTTACAGACCTCTCAGTTTTCCCACAATTTTGGCTGTTGTACAGAATGCCACTATCAAAGTACATCTCTAAGTTTTTGTTTAGGCCTTAGTATTTCATTTTCCTTGAGCATATTTCAAGAGTAGAAATGCTGAGAAATATGGTGACTCTAATATTACTACTTTAAAGAATGGCCAAATTTTATAGGAAATTAGCTAAAATTGACAAGGGATACAGAATTTTTCTGTACAGCTCAGGAAACAATTACCAGAATTAAGAGCAACCCACAGAACATAACAAAAACATTTTTCTGGTCATTTGACAGATAAGGGGTTAATATCTACAGTATGCACAGCATTGAAAAATTAAGCAGAAAATGAGTAACTCAATAATTGGGCACGTGAACAGGACAGTTCTCAGAAAAGTGCAGATACCTAATAGTGAAGTTAATTCAACATCTTGAGCTATAAAAGGATTGAATCAAAGTCAGAATGGAAGTAATAAAGAATAGAAATAAACTCTGGTAAAAATTTGAGGAGAAAAGAATCTTTATATATTGCTGGTGTGTGGTTGTTACATCCACTGTGGAAATCAGTATGGAGAGTCCTCAAAACATTAAAAGTAGATCTTGTTTATGGCCTTTCCATTCCATTCTTTGGCATATATCCAAAGGAATGTAAGTCATTATATAAGGGAAACATGTACATGCCCATATTAATTGTAGCTTTGTTCACAATAGCCAAGTGTTATAATAAGCCAGGGTATCCAACAATCAGTGGCCAAACTTATATATGTACATTTGCATATATGCAGATTATATAGTTTATTTATAGATTAGATTAAATAGATCGTATCTATTTTGTGTATATGTAGATATTATATGATAGAATACATTTATACACATACATGTATGTATATACATGTATGTACATACATATGAATGTGGAGTATTATTCAGCCATGAAGAAAAATGAAATTATATCATTTGGACGAACTGGACAGAACTGGAAGTCATACCTTGAGGGAGATAAACAAAGCTCAGTAAACAAATTATTGCATTTTTTACTCATTTGTGCAATCCAAACCTAAAATGATTATGTTATGTTGATGATAGCATTAATAGGACAAAAGTAAAAGAAGGGCTGTTGGTGGGGGCGGGGTGTAGTAAGTAGCAGAAAGGCTTGGAGGAGGGTAAAAGTACCTGGGAATTGGCCTAAGAAGATTTAATTATGTAAGTTACCAAATAATATATGAAAACTGGAGAGGAAGAATAGGACATGGCAATGTAAGGGGAGAATGAAATTGTTAAGCTACACAGTACATGACTTTGGAATTAATATCAGGAAACCACTGCTTATTATTAATGTGTATTAGTTCAAAACTTTAAAAAATGTCTCAACTACTGCCCAAAGTGGCTTCACCACTTTGATTATCTTGAATAGTCTTCAAGTATACTGATGGATTGAAGTTGGTGAATCTATTTTTTGAAAGCCATGTAATAATCTAGGAGAGCAACAGCACTAAAGAAATAACTACTATTTTACAAATAAAGAATCTGAAGTTAATTATGAAGTAGTAACAAATAACATGGGAATAAAGCAGGAAGGGGAATCAAGTACTTTTTTATGTAACACATGTACACATATAATTGTACCGAGTCAGATCATTTCTAAAATTCATGCTATTAAGCATTTTGACTTATGTAATTATTTTATCATGTAACTTACAGTTTTGTTTAGAATAAGTTGTAATAAGTATTTAAGTTGTGATTTTTAATAAACACACCTACATTTGCATATTTGAATACTCATTCACAATCAATCTCCATTGAGTAAAGTTGCCACTTTTTCCTGTTGTAGTTTTAATTGTCAATTCAATTTTTACTTTTTATGTTGTTTGAAATAAGAACAAAGAAAACACACAAGCAAACACCACACTTATCTGTTAGTTGCCTTCGTGAAGGCTGGGGTGATTCTTGTTTTCAACTTTAAAGCATATCTGAGAGGATATGGTGATTGGGCTTTAGCTCCTAACTCTGGCAGGGACCTGCTTCTATGCTTTGACATATCCTATATCATCCTCTGAACTCTTGTAGTGTGCATACTTCATGTCCAAGAAGCCAAGATAATAAAACTGTCTTCTGAGTGCCTGCTGTATAAATCCTATAATAATCTTTTCACCAATAGGATATGTTAGCTTTGGTGATTGTGCTGCATCATCATCCAAGGATATTTTCCATATAAAAGTCTAACCTAAAGAGACAATAGAGTTATTTTTTTGATGTCTTTGCTCTTGATAGTTTGCAAATTCTCCTAGTCCTCATCTGTATTATCCACTTTTTTCTTAAGCATAGCAGTGAAGGTTCAGAAAGTTGTCTAGTTTTTTTCTTTACAACATCTGTTTCAAAAATCATTATCACTTGTTTCTTTTTGACAAGAATTGCTTTAGTTTGATTTAATCACTTGTCATTTCTCTTCTGTCAATATGACTGAAGCTATATTTAGAAATGACATTTTTAGACCACCTCTACTTCTCTACCTGCATGTCCTGTGGTTGTGCAGATGTGCACGTTCTCTTGATATCTTGACTTCCTTTTTCCTTTCCCCTACCTTCACAAAAATCTAGACAGATTTCATCCTTCAGTATCTTAAAATAGTGTAGTTTAAAAAATTTTTACTCATACTTGCCTTTCTACTTTCATAAATTGAATACTGTAAAATAACTTTAAGACAGTTCACATAAGACATTTTATTGTTATTTTACATGGCTGACTTGACAATCATTGGTGTCCAGAAGCATCAGAGAAACAGAAAGCCTATCACCAATGTGCTTAATAATAGCCTGGGTAATGGACCAAATTTGAAGGGTGACTCTCCCAGCCAGGGCAGCCCAACAGTATCCATTTTGACATGTATATGCCATTGTATCGACTTCATGCTGCATTCCACAGATAACTATATGATATCTCACATTTTTTGGCTGATCTGAAATCCTAAAAAGGTATACAAAAGAAATGGGAAAACAAAAAAGAATGTAATATACATTAAATTTTCTTTTAACTTTATCTGTATATGTACTCATGTTTAAAGATGTTTCTGAGAAGTTTATAAGAATGTACTCCTATCTTTCCAAATAATGATATAGAAACACAATCTACTTTTTATGAGTTCTAAATGTTTTTGCTGTAAACAATTCCAAAAGCATTGGAACATCTAGGGTATTTTTACATGTCAGGACAAAATCCATCTTGTTTTTGACTCTTGAAAAGTATCTTTCATTTCCTTTTGAGCTTCACAGATTTGGATACTTCAACTATCAAGTCAAGAGTAAAACTGCTTAATGAAGCTGTTTGTTGCCTGTGCCTTATGCACTGGTACACTATGGAACTGCTGCAAAATGAAACAGAACAAACAATAGGCAGACTCCTTCCTTCTATGCTCCCCAGATGCTTATCCTATCAGAGTATCACATGACTTTCAATCTCCACAGTTTGGGTGACTGAAGACTCCATGACATTTAAATTTTACCCTCTTGAGAGAAGTGTGGTTCACTACCTGAGAACAAGGACCGTAGAATCACGTCTCTTACTCTCTAATTAACCATAGGAAATTTACTCTATCTCCAAAAAAAGGGTCTCTTCACAGCTGCTTTGTTATTAAACACATAGCCTAAAACTAAGTAAGGAAAGGCTGAATTGGGAAGGGTCGAGTGAAAAAGGGCGACGATGATCAAAACTGACTGAATTTGTAAGTGGCAACTCCTTTGTACAACTACTTAAAGATAATAAGAATACTTGAAAAAGGAACACATGGGAATTTTTTCTTAAAAGACGGTTGTAGAGCTGAATATGGAGGCACAAACTGGAGCCTCTTACAGACACCATTTAAAATTAAGATACAAAACACACAAAGGGTTGAAGGCATAGCTGAAGAGGTAGAGTGCTTCCAGGAAGTTGCCATAAGATCCAGAATGGCCAAGAAAGATTAGAATGGAATGTCTCTAGACAAAGAATGAAGAATGCTACATATAGTCCTTTGATGACAGAGTCATATTAAACAAGTCTGCTGTGCTTGAGGATTTTCATGGAAGAAAAGAGTGATAGTCATGCCTCTGGAACATGTACTATTTCTCCTGAAAACAAGCACCAGGATACAAATAACTTAGGTGAATCTTGAACTTGAGGGACATAAGTCAGTTGTGTCATATTCATTGTGACAGAAACTTACACAGTGGCATTAGAAGAATAATGGCTCATGCTTATAACTCTAGATTGCCAGTAGATAGATATTGCAAAGATCACAGTTTAAGACCAATCTTGGCAAAAAGCTACTGAGGCCTTACCCCCTCAACCAACAAGCTAGTTGCATAGGTGTGTATTCATTGTGTCCGTTGTGAGAAAAGTGCATGTAGGAGAATTGTGGTCCATGACAAAAATGTGAGACCTCCTTTGAAAAATAGCAAAAGCAGAAATGAATGGGGAGTGTGGTTTATGTATTATAGTGCTTATCTAACAATATGAAGCCCTAAGCCCATTACCCAAAAGAAGCAAAACACAAAACAAGGAACCTCCCTCCCTCTGACAATCTTAATTTGTGTTTAACCATAGAGATGTTTCCTTGTAAATTCCTTACATAATTCTTATTGTGTGCTTTCTAGATTAACACAGAGAATCAATGTTCTACTGTTTACTGTGGGTAGAATAAGGAAAAATAGCATCTCTGACGGAAAACCAGAGTATGTCAAAGTAGACAAGTTGTCTCGCAAAGAACATCTTGTTAATATTTCTCTCAGCATCAGTCCAAGCCATCAGCCTTTGATGGATTCAATAGTCAAATGCCCCCAACCCTTTGCATTCCACAGACAGCTGAGGATGTCAGCATATTCGTACAGTGAAAAATCCAATTGGGGCTGGGATAGAGAGGCAGAACAGAAGCCCAAGGAAGGAGGAGAAAGGAAGATACATAATGTGGACCCAGTAATTTACTACAAGAATAAGTGTCCCCTTAAGCAAGAAGAGTGAAGTTTATTGATTCGATATTACTTGATAGTAAGAACAATGATTAAGAAAGAAATGAAAAAACATGTACTTCCCTGAAGGAGATTCCAAATGGGGTCTAACATTTCTAGCTTTTAAATGAACATGGGTAATGAGCCCTCATAATTCATTCTCGGAGTGTCATGAAACAGCCAGGAGATCAGCCAGCCAGGAGACTAGCCTGCCTGGAGTTGTAGCCAATCCCTTCTGTTTGCTGTAGTAATGATTGTATCAATGTGTGACAGGCACATCTGCCTTTCGGAAATAGAAGAGTTCATCCTCACCAGGGCTTTCGGTTGGTTTGAATCTTTGATGGTGCCTGGAAGAGAATATGTGGGCCCATATCACCCACAGACAACACAGCCTTCGGGAGACATCTGGAGAAGGCTTTATAAAAGAGTCACACTCCTCTCTGCCGATCTACAAAACACTAGCTGATCATCAGGTGCCGCCCAGGGGTGGAAAAGATCAAACATGTGATCCATGCCTCTGTATATTTTACACAAAAGAATGGCAAGTTCAGTTAAAATACTTCATCTTAATTGATCTAATTTGAAGACATAGATGTCATTAGGTAAACTGCGTCTCTGTGATCACAGTATTTTAAGGAAATGAGGAAAAACTAGGTATGTTTGTATTCATGAATTCTCTCCCTCCCCCACCTTTTTCTCTCTCTCTCTCTCTCTCTCTCTCTCTCTCTCTCTCTCTCTCTCTCTCTCTCTCTCTCTCTCTCTCTCTCCCTCTCCCTCTCCCTCTCCCTCTCCCTCTCCCTCTCCCTCTCTCTCTCTCTCTCTCTCTCTCTCTCTCTCTCTCTCTCTCTCTCTCTCTCTCACACACACACACACACACACACACACACACACACACAAACAAACAAACACATACACCAAAGCTAAGTTCTATAATTAGTTTTGTTCTATATGGAAGGATTCATTTATTGTGGATGCCATTAAACAAGTGAAATACAAATTACAAGTGACATTGATATGATCATAATCGCTCTAGCCCTGGCTGCCAGAAATAGTTTCTGAGTGGAACCTGCATTTCTACAGATGGTCTGAAAAAAAACTGAAGACTGCACAACACCATTATTCCTGTGAGACTCTCAGTTCATTAGTTGAAGCAGCCAAGTATTCTGGAGCTGCAACTGATCAGCAAATAGGAATGAGCAAGAGTATAAATTCCCAGCAAAGCAAATCATTAACATTTGCTGCCTGCATCCTGGAAACACAGTAAATCAAATGTGTCATCTTTTATCAAGACAAAATATCATTACTAATTGGGATTAATTTGCTGCTGTGGGATTGCTGACCTTTGCTAAAAGAAAATAAAACTGCTCGTTAGCTGTCTTCATTTAATTTTCCTTGAAGGTGGGGAAGCAGTCTAGCTTATGGAAGTGGGAAGTGGGTGAGGTGGGGGTTTATTCTTCTAAACAACTACACGTTCTAAATAAAAACGTGAAAACTAGCTAAAAGACAGTTGCTAATTCATGATCTCTGAGTTTTCAATGCCCGTTGAGAGGTAAGATTGCCTCCAGTTGTTGTCTTGGAAAGTTAGCACCATCTTGGAAAGAAATTTTTAAAATTCCAGGGTGAAATGCTTTATAATTTCACTCATAAATAGGAAAAGAAAAATATGATTCTTAATCAAAGGGAGTAGCTGAGGGTTTATTTATATGAATTAATGTTAAAGAGGTTCAGCAGATCCAGCACATTAATTTTATACATCTCTCAACAATTTTGTGTCTGGTTGAGGTCCAACATGGAGCCATTGAGTCAAGTGTTTGATCTTTTTGTAGTTGCCAGTGCTTTTCATGGGTAGATAAGCACAGGCCTATGTGAGGTGCCCTGATCAGGTTTTCCTTAGACCCTGAGAAGGTTGTAGGTTTTGAGAATTCAAAGAATGCAAAGGAGATAGAAATTAAGCTTTCAGAAAATGTTCTTATTAAAATATAAATTTCAAAAAGATAAAGCATTTCTTGATTACTAAATCTGTGGTACCCTCTTAAATTTTTCTCTTGAGACAAGTGCCTCTGTCACCTTAATACCAGGTACTGCTAAAAGTTAAAGAATTCAAAGCCAAGTGTGGGTAGCCCAGGCCTATAAACTCAGGTATTCAGGTGGCTGAGACCAGGAGGATTATGTTGCTTCTCTCTGGGGCAGCAACACAGGAACGGGGAGGGACACACAGGGCCAGCCTGTAGTCCTCCTGGAGCGAGATGGTAAGTATCGATGACCCAGCCCTCCCCCAATTACCAGGGAAGAAAAAACCACGCTGAGTCAGAAGCAGTGTTAACCATGAAAGCGCATCAGATCTCTCTGCTGATCTCTGCTGATCTGATCTGCTGATCTGATCTGCTGTTCTCTCATGTTCTCTCTTTATTGCGTCAGACAATTAGTTATATACTGTTGGGGTAGGAGAAAGTGGGAACTGGGAAGCTAGCCAATAGGAAGAGGGCCTCTGTGCTACCACTAAGGGTCTGGGTGGGGCTTTCAGGTACTGGGCAGGACAGGTGCAGGAAAGCGCTGCTGCAAGACCGGCAAAGCTGCGGGGGGCTCAATAGAGTCACGTACACAGAGATGCCTTAAGAGAGGTATGCAAAGGACCGAATGCCTGGACAAAGACCTTTAATTGCCGCTGAGCCAGAATCAGGCCTCAGAGATGGAGGTCAGGCCCCAACAGGATTACATGGTGGTTCAAAGCCAGCCTGTGCAGCGAAATCTGTGAGGCTCACAATTAACCAGTAGAAAGTTAGGTTGTGTGTGTGGTTCAAGTGGTAGAACGCCAGCCATGATCAAAAGTGAGTACAGATTTATGTCATACCACAGAAATATGTGTGTTTCTCAGAAATAGATCAATTGATAGATGGAGGGATATATAAAAGTTGATTTACTCTTCACAGCAGAAATGAGTAAATACCATCCCCAAGGAACAAACTTAGCAAGCAGTCTTAGCAAGATTCTTCTTCATGAGTGTCTGCTTAGTTTCCTTTTCAAGTGGACAAATGCTTTCATACATAGCCTAGTAATATTTATACTAAAGTGCTCTAAAATTATTATCTCCTTTTAATTGTCAAAAACATAATTTTTGTACTGTTGATGTGCTTAGCAAAGTTTATACAGTAGACTATTTTAAAAGATGTGTGAGATGGGACATTGGAGCTGGGTGGGAGGAGAGAGGAGAAGAGCAAAACCTGTTGGGTGCAAGATCTATCTCCAGCAGGCATGTTCCTAAGACACTTACTCCTTTAGTCTCATGGATGACGTAGAGAAGGTTGAAAAGTATATACTGCCATCAAATAGTGTATGTGTCATGGGAAATTTAACACAGACGCTCACAATACTTGAAACATTTAGGTGCCAAGGTAGATGAATTAAATGTAAGCTGAAGGTAAAAAAGAAATGAAGCTCTTAATCACTTTAAGAATTTTATTGAATATTTTACTGATGTATCTGCAAGTCTCGGCCAGCTGGCCCTAGTTAAGAAATATCAAATGCAGAACTCTGGACTCAGGCAGAAAGAAGTGTAGGCCAAGTCTGTGGTCCATGCCTTCAACTCTGTCCTTAGTTTCTGAATCATATTTAGTAGAATGGGTAACTGTAGTCTTCAATTTATTATTTTTTGTGAAGAGCTAGAAGAAAGGAGTTCAGACTCCAGACACAGATACTAAGTCCATAAGGAGATACTAGTTACCTCCATTTGATCATTGCACATTTTGTATTTGTATTGAATTTTCATACTGTACCTTGTAACTAGGTATACTTATGTGTCACTCAATAGAAAAAGTATAGCAAGAATAATAAATAGATAAAAGGAATTTTAAGATTGTTTTTGATTCTGGGTTTTTTTTTAGGTTTCTTCAGCATAAGGTTATTTCTCAGAAGCACATTCATTAGCTCTTCTGTGTGTTAGTTTGGGTGTTTTCCCCGATCATCCACCATAAATACATAAGGCAGCACTAAATTGTATGTGCCCTCCAGAGCTAGTATTTTGAAGGTCAAAAAGTCCAATTCTGACTATACCCAATTCCCAAAGGATTCTACAAATCAAGTCTGTTTACTTCAAAATAAAAAGAAATGCAGGCTGTGAAAAGAGGGTAGTATATATTATAAAGGAATTATTTGGGGGAGAGTCAAGTCTTCTGCAGTCCTTATGCTAATGATGAATTTTGCTTGATGTGCTTCTTCTATCCTAGCATTGTCTTTCATTTCTGTTTATTTCACTGCATCTGTTTCCCTTCCAGTTATACTTCAGGTTTTATACCATCCCTTCCAACACTTATTCTAGCTATCTTATGGCTATTTTATTTCCATTCTAATGAGGAAGATACTGTTTGATGATCAATTTTATGTTACTGCCAGTTTTGTTTTTACTGTGTGTTGTGCTCATTGCATTTCTGTTTTTACCTTTCTGTCTTCTTGTTTCTCATATATCCTTTCACTGTGAGGAAGAAGTAATAGTTCATTTTCTCCCTTAATTTGTTCCAAGGTTAAGTTCACTACCATTATACTTTGCATTTAAAATGTTACCAAAAGCCATGTACTAAAGGCTTAGTTAGAGCTGATGGAGTTATTAGGAGATGGTGGAAATTTTAGTTAGCTGAAGTAAGTCATTTGAAGCCTGTCATGGGAGGGAAGATATCTCTAGTCCCTTTTATCCCTGTCCCTTCTCTAACAGCCATGATGTGAGCAGCTTATCTGCCATGTGCTCCCCACCGTGATGTTCTGCCTCATCCTAGACGAAACACCAGATCTAAAGTGCCATGGCCGGAATCCTCTGAAACTGGCAATCACAAGAAACCTTTCCTCCTTCCAGTCGGTTGTCTCAGATGTTCTGTCAGTGATGGGAAACTAATCATACAATCATATGCAGTGTATTTTTCTCTATACTCTTTGTCTTGAGCTTTCCTGGACACAAGGTCATTGGCCACCCTAATCATACCACCACTCTCTTCTTGTACTAGTTCCCCCAGACCCCTAATATATAATATGTTCCTGACTTTCTATGAAATGTGTGTTCACAGTCTCTCTCCTCCCTCAGTCTTGCTTATTGTTTATGTAATGGAATCAGCTGCTCATCTACTTCTGATGGAAAAACAGTACTTCACAACTTTATTTATTTATTTATTTATTTTTTGCCAGTCCTGGGCTTGAGCTCAGGGCCTGAACACTGTCCTTGGACTTTCTCAAGGCTAGAGCTCTACCACTTGAGCCTCAGCACCACTTCTGGCTTTTTTCTATGTATGTGATACCGAGGAATCGAACCCGGGTCTTCATGAATGCTAGGCAAGCACTTTAACCACTAGGCCAAACTCCCGGCCCCAGTACTTCACAACTTTAGGTTTGCTTTTTCCAATTCAGTGATGTGTGTGTGTGTGTGTGTGTATTTCCCTCACATGTGAAATCTAGAGTTTAAAAATACATTAAAATAGAAGGAAGACCAGGGTAGATAGCAAGATGCAAGCGGGGGATACAGAGAGGGTGATAGATGGTTGAATATGATTAAGGCACATTGTATACATGTGTTAAAATGTCATACCCAGTGTTTCGGACAATATATGCTAATTTTCTTTTTTAAAAAAGAGATTTTCATGGAGAACTAAGTAATAGACCACTAAGTAATAGACCACTTTGCTAAAGTTGGTCTAGTGAAGTTCCAGAAAGAGATGAACCCAAATTCCAACATCAACCTACCCACCAACATGAGACTTCTCCCTTTACCTTGCAGAAGTATGGGACACAGTTCCTACTGAAGTTTGACATTTTCTTAATGTAGAGAGTTATACTCATTTTCTGGCTTTCAACTTTCCCTTTTTCCTTTTCCCACTTCAAGGTAATGAGCCTTGAGTTCATAACACCTTCTGCTTCAAGGTAATGATCCTTAAATTTCTTTCTCCTTCTGATTTTCAAATTTTTCTCCAATGATTTTTTTCTTTAAGGAAAACAAATGTTCTTTATTTGTTGGACTCTCTACTTGCTGCAATTAAAACTTAAAATTAATAAATATTTGTGACGAATAACCACACTTTAGGAAGTGGTTATATTTGAGAATAATGCCTTCTCTAAAACCATTTTTTTCTGCTTTGCCCCTGGGATAATCCACAGGAAAGTGACACAGTGATGAAAAGAGATTGAGCTGCCATTCAATAACGCCTACCACCACACCCCCTTCTTCCATCTCAAGGATGAAGTGACATTATTTATGGTATTTTGCAATAGCACTCCAGATTTAGCTCCAGAGGGCTGAACTTTATCTAAACAAGTTCTTTTGTCCCAAGTTCATGTTTATAGTAGCATAAAACACCCATAAAAGCAAAGGAAAGGCAACAAATGATATCTTTGAAATATCATAGGGAATCTTGGCAGCAGTAAAATGTACTGAGTCTTCCAACCAGATATAAAGTCTTTCCTCAAAGCAATGGACAGATTTACTGGGTTAGTGATGCTGATTAGCTTTTAAAGGGGACCACTCAAAGAGAAACCCAGAGCCCTGTGGAGAGCATTCCCTTAGGAAATAAGGGACTAATGAGTTGAAGCAAACCTTGCTTTACAGTATTCTTATTTATTTCCTTTTTAGGTGTTGTGTAATTTAGGATTATTAGATGTTATAAACTAATGATCCAAGAACTCAAGCCTGTCTGAAGAGTTTGTTTCCTAAAAGTATCATACGTCATAATAAACCCTGTATTTCTTATTTTTCTTATTTTTTGATAAAAGGACTAACAGGCAATAGAAAGCCAACAATTTCACAAAGCAAAAATCTTGTTGCTAAGGGAAGACATTCTTTTTTTTTTAATTTTTTTTATTGTAATTAGTAAAAGGGTTACATGATATTTGCCAGATAGAAGGTGCATTAATTCACATACATTGATACCCTTTCACATGTCTTGCTACCCATTTCCCGCCCCCCCACCCCCCATCCGTCTTGGTTTTCCCCCCTTCCCTATCAAATTTTAAATATCCAAATACAAATAAATTCAATATATCAGATAACAAAGTGAGATACTATACCAATATGAGATAACCAAGGGACAGCAAAGGAGATGGGAGACAACATAGTACATTAAGGACAACAATCATTCATTATATGGCTTTTGTTTCAATATCCTGGAGGTCCTTTCAATTAGCTTCACATTATATGGCCTTGTGTATCAAGATTTTGCTCTATTGCAAATCTCTGCTAGTAGAGCCCAAGGTTTCTACTGATTATGACGAATGAGGGAAACCATTGAGCCTAAGTTCCTTTGAGTCTGGCTTACTTCACTTAATATGATTTTTTCTAAGTCTTTCCATTTCCTAACAAATGGGCGATGTCATTCTTTCTGACAGCAGCATAGAATTCCATTGTGTACAAATACCACAACTTGTTGATCCACTCATCAACTGAGGGACATCTAGGTTGGTTCCATATCTTTGCTATGGTGAATAGTGCTGCAATGAACATTGTTGTGCTAGTGTGTTTAGTATGCCCTTGTTTCTGGATGGTTGGGTAAATGCCAAGTAGTGGAATTGCTGGGTCATAGGGGAGTTCTATGTTTAGCCTTTTGAGGCACTGCCACACTGCTTTCCATAGTGGTTGAACGAGTTTGCACTCCCACCAACAGTGTAGTAGTGATCCCTCCTGGCCACATCCCCTCCAGCATCTGTTGTCATTCATTTTCCTGATCCTGGCCATTCTAACTGGAGTGAGGTGGAATCTTAGAGTTGTTTTGGTTTGCATTTCTTTTATGACCAGAGATGTTGAGCATTTCTTCATGTGTCTATAGGCCATTTTTGTTTCTTCTTCAGAGAAGACTCTCTTTAAGTCTTTGGCCCATTTTTTAATGGGATGGTTGTTACTTTGGAGGTTAGTTTGGAGTGATTCATTTTTTTGAGTTGTTGATATATTTTAGATATGAGGCCTTTGTCCGTTGTTTGGTTGGTAAAGATCTTCTCCCACTCTGTAGGCTTCCTGATTAGTTTACTAGCTATGTCCTTTGCCATACAAAAGCTCTGCAGTTTAATGCAGTCCCACTTATCCAGCCTTTCTCTGATTTGTTGTGATTCTTGGTCCTTATTAAGAAAGTTTGTACCTGTGCCAAGGAGGCCTAGTGTATCTCCTATTCCTTCCTGTAAAGTTTTCAGTGTGTCAGCTTTTACCTCCAGGTCTTTGATCCATTTGGAGTTAATTCTAGTGCAAGGTGACAAAGAAGGATCCAGCTTTAGTTTTCTGCAGGTGCTTAACCAGTTCTGCCAGCACAACTTGTTGAAGAGGCTGTATTTCTTCCATTCTATTTTTTTGGCTCCCTGTCAAAGATTAGGTGGCCATAGGTCTGTGGTTTAATATCTGGGTCCTCAGTTTTATTCCATTGGTCTTCAGGCCTGTTCCTGTGCCAGTACCAAGCTGTTTTGAGAATTATAGCTCTGTAATAGAGTCTAAAGTTTGGAATTGAAATTCCTCCAGCGCTGTTCTTTCTGCTAAGAAGTGTTTTTGCTATACGGGGTCTTTTATTATTCCATATGAAATTTTGGATTGCCTCTTCTATTTCTTTAAAGAATGACATTGGGATGTTGATGGGTATTGCATTGAATTTGTAGATAGCTCTTGGCAAGATTGTCATTTTCACAATGTTGATTCTTCCAATCCAGGAGCATGGGAGGTTTTTCCATTTCCTTAGTTCTGCTTCAATTTCCTTTTTTAGGTTTTAAAGTTTTCGTCAAAAAGGTCCTTTACATTCTTAGTTAAGCTAATTCCTAGGTACTTTATTTTCTTTGAGGCTATTGTGAAAGGAGTTTCTTTCCTGATTATTGCCTCATTCCTCTCACTGTTGGCATAAAGGAAGGCAGTTGATTTTTGAGGGTTGATTTTATAGCCTGCTACTCTTCCAAAGCTTTGAATCAGCTCAAGGAGCTTGGGAGTAGAGTCTTTAGGATTCTTTAAATTCAGAATCATGTCATCTGCAAAGAGGGATAGTTTTATTTCCTCTTTCCTGAGGGAAGACATTCTAACTTTTATGGATTTGGGACTAATTCCATCTCTTATTTTACTTTATTCATTTAAATAATGTTGTTAAATTTTGAAGATATTCCCATTCTATTCTAGACCTTTCGAAAATGAAGGCTTACATCTAATCATGCAAGGGTCCAGTGTGCTCTTGCAGAATGTAGTAAACAACAAAGGACCTACAAAAGTACCACTATTCGTGTCACTATTAGGTTTTTGTTTTTACCAAGAGCAAAAGACTTAAGAGCTACTTGGGCACACATGAGAAATTTGCTTTTGAGGCCTTATCTGTCTTTGAAGAAAACTTCTGCATCATATATGTATATTTATATGTATATCTTAGGCTGAATATTTTTACATTCTTGTATCTGTAGTACACCAACTTAAAATATATATTGTTGGTACTTGAGATTAAATTCAGAGTTCACACTTGCTCACAAAGTGTACTATCATCTGTGCCATGATCTTAGCACTTTTTGCTTTAGTTTTAAAATAGGGACTCATTCTGTTGCCAGGGCCAGCCTAGATTTCTAGCCTTATAACTGTACTTCCTGTATAGCATGGAGAAAAGATAAGAATCAGCATACTGGGTTTGTTTCTTGAGATGAGGTCTAATGTTTTGAGAGGGTTAGTCTTGAACTGTGATTCTCAGGAACTATGTCTCTAAAGTAGCTGGTTTAGTAGCTGGTATGTGACCACTGGGCCTGGTCACATAGTCCTGCTTTAAAAAATGGAAATAATAGATATTTGGAAAACATGGATGGGTTAAAATACTTTGTGGTCAGAGGATGAATGAAGTCATCTTGTGTATTGTACACATAAGATAGTGTATAACACAAGATACCAATAACTTATAGTGAAATTTAAGGAACTCTGAAATTTTTCCCATCTTGAAAAATTTAAATACTCAAAATTAAATTCGAAATTATAAATAATAAACTTATATTCAGGACAGAGAATACAAAAAGCTATATAAGTTTATCTGATCCATGCAAGGGAAAGGGAATCACAGAAAGAGCAAGACAAAGGATGAACTAATGCAACAATAATACTCACTTGACACTATATTGGAACTGAACTATATAACTTGTGGGGGAGGGGAGTAGGGTGTGGTAAGCTGGAGAAATTGAGGAAAGGGTTGGTAATAGTGTTTAAAAAGAAATGTACTAGTTACCTTACGTATGTGACTATGACCTCCCTGTTCATCACCTATACAAAAAGATTTTAAAAAGAAAATACAAGTAATAATTTCTCTTCCACAAAAACACATTGGAAATGTCATATGCTCTAACTATATTGCTTTTTGAGTTTAAAAATTCTTTTTTTAATTTTATTTTATTGTCAGGATAATGTATAGAGGGGATACAGTTACATTTGTCGGGTAATGGGTACATTATTTCTCCAACCCTGATACCACTTCTCATGTTTTTGTTTCCCTGTCTTTCCCCTCACCCCCTCCTAATCATCTTGTTTTCCTATTCCCTTTCCTATTTCAAATAAACAAATAAGCGTATATTCAGTCACACACACACACACACACACACACACACACACACACACACACACGCACAATGTACCAGGTAACAAAGTCAGACAGTAACCAGACAGTAACCACATGAGATTAACCATAGTGTGAAAAAACACTATGGCTCAAGTGGTAGAGCACTAGCCTTGACCTGAAGAGTTCAGGGACAATGTCCAGGCCCAGAGTTCAATCCCCACAACTGACAAAAGAAAAAAAAAAAGGAAATAAAAGGAAAGAAGGAAGGTAGGAAAAGAAAGACAGCCTTTCTTCTCCTTGACCACTAAAAAAGAAAGAAGTAGAGGATTCAGAAGGGAAAAGATGAAGGAAGGGATGGTAAGGAAGAGAGGGATGAAAGAAGGGAGAGATGAACAGATAAACAGAAGCAAAAAGTATAAAAAGGAAGGAAAGTAAGGAAAAAGGACAATCAGTTGCTTTTATAACCTATTATTCCCCAGAGGACTCATGGGTCTATTTTTGAATTTACCTGTCATTAGAATTGAAACTACTACTTTTATTAATAAGTCCAAGTAAGTCAACTAGTAAGAACCAGAGGGAGGAATGATGGTGAAATTGCTTATGCAAACTCAATCATGTTCAAAAAGGCAATGGCAATGGTTTTAGCTTTGTGAAAATAAATGCTCTGGCAATCCTTGAATCTAGTACCATTTCACTATTGCCATGGTTTCCCCCCTCATTTCTAAGGTGTTTAGACCCATTGAAATAGTACCGATAGCAAGTAGAAAACCAAAAGAACAGATCAAATTGTACCCTTTTGCTTTGGCCTTTTCAAAACTCTCTAAGACCTTCTAATGTTGTTTCTCCATTGTTTTTCATGCAGTCTCACTGAATTGAACCATAAAGTCAGCCTCTTGATGCTGAATTAATAATGTATATTTTTTGAAGTCTATTGAATGACTAAGAAGGAGAAAAGACAACCAAAATGTCCTCTTAATTCTTAATGTCTGGCCATGTGCCATGTTTATCTGAGATCATCCTGAGTGGGCCCATAAGCACTCAGTTGCTATGTTAGCTGTTAAGTACCCCCATTTTATCTTCAGTAGATTGGTGTTCTACTTTGTTCTCTGTTCCTTTGTGCTGGATAGACCATCTGATGTAACCATTCAAGTTTTCCAAACTGTGGGTGAGGGCTGGAAAGAAATTACGTGATGCTCATAAAAAAAGATCAGGAAGTAGCAAAAGAATAAGTAGAAGAAAAAAAAGAAAATAAGCAACAATAATAACAACAAAAAAGGCTCTGGTCTTTTCATGCACAGACCCCATGAGTTGGAAGAAGAGTCTTGAGAGGGTAGCAAAGGGTAGCAAAACATACTGTGGGATACAGAAATTATAGCCATCAACATTTCCATCTTGTCAGAGCAGTTCATCTCTATGTTGCTGATGGAGTCCAGCGAGAATTAGAAAATAATGATTTTTTTCATGTCCTTCAGCTTCAGAAAGACTTGGGGATGGAGAGGGGGCAGGAGCAAACAAAGAGTAGAGCAGCTCAGAGTAGAAATCAGAAGGCAACACATCTTTTTAAAAAAAATCAGTCTTCATTCAGTTTATTTATTCATATATTTATTTTTAGTTTTATTGTTATTATAAAGGTGATATATTAAAGGGTTACATTAATATATTTAATGATTACATTTCTTTTGGACAATATCACCCTTCCTTTGCACTCTCCCAGGTTTTCCTTTCTTGTCTATACCCAACTTCATCAAATACCACTTAACACCAAAAACACATGTAGATCCAAACACATTAACCAAACATGCCACTGTTGCCTCTGGATAGATCAACATGGCAAAAACTCCACAGAGAAACTTCAGAACTAAATAATCTCATAGCCCAACTAGACTTAACAGACATCTAGAGAATAGTCCACCCAGTAACACCAGAACATAAATTCTTCTAGGCAGCATGTGTATCATTCTCCAAAATAGATTACATTTTAGGCCACAAAGCAAATCTGTCCAAATTCAGAAATATTGAAGGAATTCCCTGTATTCTCCAGACCACGAGGGAATAAAATTAGAGGTCAACATAAAAAGCCACCATAGAAAATCCTGTAACTCATGGAGACTAATCAACACATTGTTGAATCACCAGTGGGATCCTAAGAGGAACACATCTTTACCCAGTGTTCCCTATGAAGAAGTTCAGTCTTAACGCTTTTTCTACTCCTGCCACCTACTGGTCTCACAAAGTGGCCTTGGGAACCATTGGGAACAGATTCTCCTTTCTTCAAACTCCTCCCCTTCTTCACCAGTCCCTGTCCCTGTCCCTGTCCTTGTCCCTGTCCCTGTCCCTTTCCCTTTCCCTTCCTTTCCTTTCCTTTCCCTGCCCTGCCCCCCACCCTACTCCCTTCCCCTCCCTCCCTCCCTCCCTCCCTCCCTCCCTCCCTCCCTCCCTCCCTCCCTCCCTCCCTCCCTCCCTTCCTTCCTTCCTTCCTTCCTTCCTTCCTTCCTTCCTTTCTTCCCCCTCCTTTTCCCTCTTGTCTTCTCTTTCTTCCCCACTCCCATCCTGGCTTTTTAATTGTTATTTTGGAGATGTCCATGATACCAAGGATTTCTCTACCTGGTTGAATTATGCTCTTCTACATCTCAGCACAAGCGTGAAGCATAGTTCCCTGGTTCCATCTGAAAGAATTTTTTTTAATGACAAAATTTATCCACAGCATATTCTGTGGATGTTTATTTGAATAAAACATATACGTACATTTTACTTTTTGACATATTAACTTGCTTGCATTATATATTTTTTTACCATCTTAGAGAACATAAATTGTTATCTTTGGCTTATGATTGACTAATACACAAATTCGTGCTCTTACCATTTCACAAATAAAACTGGAATGTAGAAGACTGAAACTCTATCTTCTTCTTCCTTGCTTTTTGCCAAATTGTAGCCTGCACTTAAGTTTCATGTGCAATCAAATAGTTATTTACACCTGTCAACTCTTTCAGTTTGTGTCTTGCTTTTTTTTTTTGCCAGCCTTGGGGCTTCAAATAGGGACCAAGCATTGTCCTTGAGCTTTCTTAAAGGTCATCTGAAAAAATGTTGACTAGATATGAAACCGAGTCATATGTAAGAAACAGAATATCTTCTATTTTGGCTGGTTCACTGTGGTTGAGTAGGTAAGAAACAAGACTAGAACGACTAGTTAAGGAAAAGATACAGAAGGCCTCTTGTGACAGATTGAGGAGCCTGAACTTTCTTCCTAAATAACTTCTCTTCTTTGTTCACAGTAATGCTTATCAAAATAAAAATATATTATTGCCTAGAAAGATACCACTTAATATGTGGGATTTTTATATTTCCCAAATGCATTTGAACTTATGAAAGTTAAATATTTTATTAGTATAAGAATAGATAAGGGGGCCGGGAGTTTGGCCTAGTGGTTAAAGTGCTTGCCTAGCATGCATGAAGACCCGGGTTCGATTCCTTGGTACCACATACATAGAAAAAAAAGCCGGAAGTGGTGCTGAGGCTCAAGTGGTAGAGCTCTAGTCTTGAGAAAGTCCAAGGACAGTGCTCAGGCCCTGAGCTCAAGCCAGGACTGGCAAAAAAAAAAAAAAAAAAAAAAAAGAATAGATAAGGTTGGCAAGTTAGTAATAACATGACAAATACATTTTTAAGATAAGCAGTTTAAAAGACGTTTCAGAAACAAAAGCCATATAATGAGTGATTGTTGTCCTTAATGTACTATGTTATCTCTCATTTCTTTTGGTGTCCCTTGACTATCTCATATTGTTACAGTATTTTATCTTGTTATCTGATATCTTGTACATATGCTTATTTGGTTATTTGAAATCAGATAGGTAATGGGGAAAACAATATGAGGGGCAGGGGTGGGGGGAGGGAAATAGGGATCAAGACATGAAAAAGGGTATTAATGTTTGTGAAGTAATTCACCTTCTATCTGGTGAATATAATGTAACCCTTTTATTAATTACAATAGAAAATGTACGGGGGAAAAGGCTGTTTCATTGAAAGGGTCAACAAAATTGACAGACTCCTGGCAAGATTAATCAAAAAAAATGAGAGGAGAGACTCAAATAAATAAGATTAGAGACCCTGCGGGAACAATCACGACCAATATCCAAGAAATTCAGTCCATTATGAGTAACTACTACCAGGGCTGATATTCAAAGAAACAAGAAAATCTAGTAGAAATGGATGACTTCTTAAATAAATATAGGTTACCCACATTGAACAAAGATCAGGTAAGCAAATTGAACAAACCAATTTCATACAGTGAAATAGCAGAGGCAATCAGGGAAATGCCAACCAAAAAGAGCCCAGGTCCAGACGGTTTCACTGCAGAATTCTGCAAGACTTTTAAAGATGAAGTAACACCTATACTCTTGAACCTCTTCCAAGAAATAGCAGAAGGAGCAATACCAAACTCATTTTATGAAGCTAATATTACACTCATTCCCAAACCAGGGAAAGACCCAACAGGAAAAAAAAAACAAAACTACAGACCTATTTCTCTCAATAAAATACTAGCCAACAGAATCCACAAACAAATTTTAAAAATTACACACTATGATCAAATCAAATAGGTTTCATCCCACAGATGCAAGGCTGGTTTAACATTCGCAAATCAATCAATATAATATATCATATCAATAGTGCTAAGGATAAGAATCATATGATAATTTCTCTGGACCCAGAGAAGGAATTTGACAAAATACAACATCTATTCATGATGAAAGCACTAGAAAATATAGGAATATGTGACACGTTCCTTAAAATAATTAAAGCCATATATGACAAACCTACAGCCAGAATTATACTAAATGGTGAAAGACTAGAACCATTTACCTTAAAATCAGGAACTAGACAGGGATGCCTACTCTCTTCACTTCTCTGCAAAATAGTCCTGGAACCCTTAGCTAGAGCAATAAGGCAAGAGAAGGACATCAAAGGGATCCACATAGGGAAAGAAGAAATTAAACTATCCCTATTCACAGATGACATGATCCTCTACCTGAGTGACCCAATAAGCTCCACTCCCAAACTCCTAGAATTAATAAACCACCTTAGCAAAGTGGCAGGATACAAAATTAACCTTCAAAAGTCAGTAGCCTTTTTGTAAGCCAACAATACGCAGAAGGTAAAATCAAGAAAATGATCCCATTTGCAACAGCCCTCAAAAGAATAAAATACTTAGGAATTAACTTAACCAAAGATGCAAAGGAATTATTTAATGAAAACTATAAAAGCCTAATGAAAGAAATTAAAGAGGACACCAGGAAATGGAAAGACATCCCATTCTCATGGGTAGGGAGAACCAATATAGTGAAAATGGCCATACTGCCAAAATTGACATACAATTTCAGTGCAATCCCCATCAAAATCCCGAAGACATTTGTTACTGAAATAGAAGATACAATCCAAAGGTTCATCTGGAACAAAAAAGACCTAGAATAATCAAAGAAATTCTAGTCAAAAAGAGCAATGCAGGTGGTATTACAATACCAGACTTCAAACTCTAGTATAGAGCCATAATAACAAGAACAGCATGGTATTGGCACAAAAATAGACCAGAAGATCAATGGAACAGAATAGATCCAGAAATAAAACCACATAGCTATAGTCAACTTGTATTTGACAAAGGAGCCAAAGATACACAGTGGAACAAACACAGTCTATTCAATTATTGGTGCTGGCAAAACTGGGCAGCCACATGCAGAAAACTAAAAATTGACCCTAGCCTTTCACCATGCACAAGCATTAATTCAAAATGGATCACAGACCTCAATGTCAAACCAGAAACCTTGAAACTGCTACACAATACAGTTGGAGAGACACTGGAACTCATAGGCACAGGCAAAAGATTCCTGAACAGAATCCCACGGTCACAACAGATTGGAGAGAGACTCGATAAATGGGACTACCTAAAATAAAAAGTTTCTGCACAGATAAAAGCATAGCCACTAAAGTAGAGAGACAGCCAACCAACTGGGAAAAGATATTTACCAGATGCCCTGCTGCAAATGAATGGATATAGAAAATGTGGTATATATATATATATATATATATATATATATATATATATATATGAAATGGAATTCTACATGGCCAACAGACAAAATAAAATAATGGCATTTGCAGGTAAGTGAATGAATCTAGAGCAAATCATGTTTTGTGAGACAAGTCAAGACCAAAGGAACAAAAGGTGCATGGCTAGTAGATCCAAACAGTACAAGAGCGAGGAGTCAATATTTGCATACCCAATGCTATGGACATGATACTGGAAATATAAATATAACTACATAGATATAAAAAATTATGACTCTATAGATTAATATGTATATATGAAATACAAACCCCCAGCCTGTTTAATTATGTTCTAAAATCTAAGTGCCAGTGATAGTATATAGAGATTCCCTTCTTGAATACTTGTTTGTTAAATACGTCATTTGAAATATGATGTAAAAATCAATGTTAATAAATACTTTAAAAAAATACATTAACTACTAGAAATCTCTGCATTGGATGCCCATTTGTAAAATACATTCTCACGCATTGTCTTCCACAATATTTCAATTGCAAAGAAATCAAGAGACTTTGTTTACATGAATAGCTATCAAACTTCTCCAATAATGTTCAGTGAGGCTGACTTTCCATAATCCAGTGTGCAGAGGTACTGTAAGTCATCAAGAAGGACAGCTGAAGAAGATCTGAATTACCCTGCCACTAGCTGAATAGACCGGTGATGTAAAGACTGGAAGAAATGCAAAATGGTTAAAATACAAAATTCTGGGGCTGGGGGTGTGGCTTAATGGTTGAGTACATTCCTAGCATGAATGAAACCCTGGGTTTGATTTCTCAGTATCACATAAACAGAAAATGTGAAGTGTCCCTGTGGCTCAAGTAGTAGAGTAGTAGCCGTGATCAAAAGGAGCACAGGGACAGTGCCCAGGCCATGAGTTCAGGCCTTCAGGACTAGCAAAAAAACCCCAAAAAACCCCAAAGAACTGAGAATGTTGGAAGGAGTGACATTGACCAGGAGGCACTATACTCCCAAAACATGAGAAAGGGTATCAATGTTTGTGAAGTAATGCACCTTGTATGTGGTGAATATAAGGTAACCTTCTATTAATTACAATAAAAATTATATGAAAGAAGATGTTTCAGAAAGTAGTGGTCAATAAGTACCAATAAAATTATTCATATTATTTATAACCAGGGAAATACCAATTAGAAATGCAATGAGCTAATATTGTCTGCCCATCAGTACAGCTTAAGTGAAAAAGTCTATTGTTATAGACCCAAATAGTAGAATGACTTTGGAAACGTCTTATAAATTCATAAAAAATGTTAGCGTTTGTTTCTTAGCCATTATAGTCCTACTTCATTACCCAAGATGAAATCATATGTTCCTACAAAGGTTTATATGTCAATATTCATAAAACCTTTATTTCTAAGAGTTGAATACTGGAAAAAAACTCACCTTATATAGTAAGTGAGTAGAAACAGAAACTGTGCTATTTCAGTACATTATAGTAATTAAAAGACTCAACAAAAAATTAGAGTGAACTGTCTACATCAGCTAAACATGGATGAATCACAAAACCATTATCGCAAAACCATTAGTGCAAAAAGATTAGTGCAAAAAGATTGATGGTGAAGACTAGTTTATATATCCACTTTCAGAAACTTATATAAATGTATACTGATCTGACTAGATCCATAATTTCCAGGACTGAAGTGAAACAGCACACAGTAGAAGTGATCCATGCTTAACATATTGTTAGTTTCCTGAGTCTGTGCAGCTATCAAAAATCATTGAACTGTATACTTAAAATGGATACAGCTCACTGCATGTAAATTAGACCTCGATAAGGTTCCTAAGAGAAAATAAAAACAACAGATGCCAGCCCAGTGTGTGACTAATTTGCACAAAATGTCCTGGAGCAGAGGATAATCAATGAAGGCTGGTGGCAGCTAACATCAGCTCATGAAAGCTGATCATGCTCATGATTTCCTAACTATATAGACAACAGCCAGCCAGCCAATGACATCTTGATAGTTTGAAATCAACCATAATAGGAGTATCCACTGCATGAAATGGATAAAAGACAAATGAATGCTCACCTCATGTTCCTAAGTACTTGTTATTAAGCATTTACTACCTACTGCTGAGTGTAACCTTTAATATACATGGATTTGATATACAAATATTGTCACACATTTATATTGTACTGGTCCTGGGGCTAGAACTTGGGGCCTGGGCATTATCTCTGAGCTTTTTTCCCCCCCAAAGCTGGCATTCTGCCACTTGAACAGCTCCATTTATGACTTTTTCGTGGTTCATTGGAGTCGTGGACTTTCCTGCCCAGGGTGGTTTCCAATCACAGTTTTCAGATTTCAGCCTCTTGAGTAATTGGGATTACTGACACGAGTTACCAGTATCTGGATCAAACATTTTTAATGTATGAGAGCAGAATATAATAGTAATGTTATACATTTTAAAGTATATAACATAGGAATACTGAGTAAGTCTTGTTTCTATTCTGTATGAAACTAGGAATTTTAGGCATGTATGTCTCTTAGTAAGCATATTTAGACTGATCATATTATGATAATCTATAACAAAATCAGTCACAATCTCTTCTCTTATACTATAATATTGCAACTCTGTATCTTAAATCTTCTCTATCATGAAGCAGTATAAAACAGAACCTCTTAGGCATAGCTATAAAACTACATCTAGTGTCTTTGTTGTAATACAACTACTTACTAAAAAGAAATTGTTCAATCTTTTTCAAAGAGTACAATAATTATAAATAAAGCACTAACAGCCTGAGTGACAGGAACAGAAGATCAGCGCTTCCTGAAAAGTGGAGAATGGATTTTTTTTTTTTTTTGGTATATAGCAAATGACTGTGTGTGTGTGTGTGTGTGTGTGTACAAAGTCAAGGAAGGGCACCTGTGTAAGGATCTCTTTATCACTTTCTGAAATCAGAAACAAATGTGGAATGTAAACTGTACTGAAACAATGCAAGAGTACCTGCCTTAAGGCAGATGGGGCTATGGAAGCTTGTACCTGGAACTGCAGAATTCCATCAGAAAGTGCAATGATAAAAGCATCCTTTTATGTTTGTTAACACTAATGTTGCTATAGTTTTCTAAATGTAAATGAATAGTCTGGAAATTTGCTTTGGTCAAGTAATGCATCTGAGATGAGACAGCACAACAATAAAGAGTTCATTTCTATGTGTTGAAGAATCATTGGCAATAGGTCACCAGAGGAGTTCCCTTATAACTCACCTTATACATATGTACTTGAAGGTACGTAGAACACAGGACAACTCCATATTTTGGAGTATATTTAAATTAAACTCATAGAACAAAATGAAAATATGATAGTCTGCTTTTGGTATATAAGATGATGATGCTAATTTGGACTTTTATCATAATGATGATGATTGTACTGATATCCTCAGATATTTCTTCTGCTTATAAGTGAATGGACTTTTCTTTAGCTGGTATTTTATTGTGGTGCTGAATTTGGACCTAGAGTCTCATGCATACTGAGTAAATGTTCTACCTGTCAGCTTCACTCCTTTATAGAGTTTTCTTAGAAAAATGTAACATTTATGGCCATGGGTCTCATCAAAGACTCAAAGCCTTGAGGCTGGTTTCATTAGCACAGAATTTAGACACACTGATTTCACTGGGATTAGAACATGACATGCTTGCCTTAGTTGTTTGACTTTATTATAGAGAAAGGACAATTGGGTTGTTATTAAAATAGCCTTTTTAGAAGATGGATATTGAGTGATCCAGTAGTTTTCAATGGTTAAATTAAAAGGAGTTCTCATTATGGATTGATGCATTATTCCTGACTCAGAATTATTGCCTCATACATTTAATATACTATAAATACAGAACAGCTTTCAAGTGATGATAAACTAGCATGCCTATTGAACTCAAGCAGACTGCTTTATTGACAATATCATTAAAGTGAGGCAGTATTTTATTAATTTAAAGGATGGATGACAATATTTTAATTAAGTGGCATAGTTCAGATAAAAATATAAACTTTTCTCCAGATTTCCAATTCTGCTTGGTAAAGTATAAGTTTTTTTTATCTATTTTGTATTTTTGTGCACAGTTTCTGATCATTGGGTTTTATATGTTTTAAAATGATCATATTTTAGTCATTTTAAATGGCAGACCTTAGTCATGTTAGTCATTCATAAACTTGGACTGCAAATGAATTTATTTTCACATAGCTGGCCTTTTTCTTTTGACAGTGTTTTTTTTTCTGGAACATAAAGTATTTTCTTATAATTCATAGTACTCCATGTTTCAAAATTTAATATGTTTTAGGAATGGATATGTTAAAGGAAGTTCAAGTCTTATGCTCATCACATTCTTGTATTTTGTTCTGTTAACTGAATAGTGTATGTATTCTGACTAAGACCTTTTATTGTTACGATGCTGTCCTTGTTAAGTTGGAGTGACATTCTTTGTACACATATCTGTTATTTCAAATCATAGATTAGTAGTAAGCATTCAAAATTATTCCAAAAGCAGAGGAGGCCTAGTGAACAAAAACAAAATGAATGTGGGAGACATTATTTGATAACTGTTGAATGGATTTTCCAGGTAGATACCATTGACCTTATTTGATAGGTGAGAAAAAAAATAAACTTAGTGAGAACTTTGTCACACATTTTCTCTGACATCAGTGGGGGGAAAGCACCATTAATGAGCCTTCTCACAGAATTCAGTCACCTCCTTGAACTTAAACAAAAGATGTGGATACAGCAGACTTCAGGAAGCCTTTTTCAGACAATAGCTTCCTGTTGCTTCCTTTCATTGCTTTTACCACAGACCTTTCACAGCTGCATCAACTGTGATGAAACATGTCATTCTGTCTTATAGGGTGAGGAACAGCTGGATATTTATGCACATTTTTAAACTTCAGGAAAAGAAGTGTGCAAGATTGAGGGCTTGGAGTTTAGCTTGGAGACGAACATGATGGGCACATAGGAAAACATGAGAGGATTTGGTGTTGGCAGAGGGGTTAGCTGAGCTAAAAGATTCTTCTCCAAATTGCTACTAAGACTTAGAGTCAAAGACTGCTTAATACATGCCATTCTGTCTCTCACTGTACCATGGATTCGAAAGATGAAGAAGATGGGAAGAAATGGTTAAAAGGCCTCTGGCACATTGCTTTTTTTTATTTTTTCTTCATCGCATTTCTTTTAGGTTAGCCTAGAAAACTGAAAAAGAGAGCTCACAAATTAAGCCAATTCCATATTTTTGTTCTCTTTTTAAGTTTCAAGATTCAATTGAAAGATTATTTACAAAAATAATATTCTCTCTAGAATTATATTTCATATTATTGTATCACCTACCTATTGTAGTCACACATTTTCTAGTATCCCTGTAAGATAGATTTTTTTATACACACACACACTTCCAGGTTATAGACATTGTGGTTACAGTAGAAACGTCAAGTAAGTGAATGTTGTTTCCATTTGCACTTAGTCCCCCTCACCCATATTTTTTGTTTTTGTTTTTGTTTTGCTCTGAGTTTACAACTTGAACTCAGTATTTGTAGCCATTCTGGCTCACTGGCTAGCACTTTACCAACTGAGCCATGCCTTCAACTTCATTCCCTTACTATTACTAGTTAAACCTCACTTGATCAGATTTCACTGCTTCTAGTTCAGAGGACAACTTCATTCACAGAGGTTGTTGGTTACTTCCTCATGTTCACAATGCCTGCCCTCCAATAGTACTGGCACAGCTTCATAGTGTCTTTGTACAGAAAGCCTCTCCTAGTCTGTTCCCTACTTCTGTGGCATCTGCCTCTCTTCACTGTCTTCCATGGAGCATATTTCAACTCCAAACTTCACTTTTTTATATTTTTTTTCATGATCTCCATTTCCCTCCCCCCTCCCCCCGCTTATCTTGATTTCCCCCCTTCCCTATCCAATTTCAAATAACCAATTAAGCACATATAAAATATATCAGGTAACAAGGTGGAAAAATGTAACAATATGAGATAACCAAACTTTAAATCATAGTGTTTCTCCTGAACTGATCTTAAAATCTTTTTCATTTGCATTTTCTTTCTGTCACTGGCTACTTCTACGGTTTATTTTTGAAATAAATGAAGATAAATTAACATATAAAAGCAGCTTTTCATCTTACTGGGAGAATTCAATTCATTCAATTCTAGATATTCTTTCTATTGTGTGTCCATTTATTTTATTTAATTTCTCAAAAACAGTGAGGACTAGGTGCATAATGCAAGTGGTAGAATGCCTATCTAGAAAGCCCAAGACTCTGATTTCAAACTCTAGTGCCACAGAGAGGGAGGAGGAGAGAGACCTTAAGTTTTAGACAATGTTGTTTTAGTTAGGCCAGAGGGACAAAGGAAAAAGGTGAAAACAAGAAACTTGATCTTATGGAATTTATATTTGCCTGAGAAGACATAATAAATCAGAAAATCATAATATTACATCAGCTCCATGAGGAATTTAGAGCATCTGAATTAGTGGTTGTGGTGTATTGTGCCAGAGGCTCAGGGTGAAGATGGAAAACACAGGCAAACTTATTGTGAACAAAAAAGCTATTGAATGCTGCTGAGAAGAAACATTTCCCCAGAAAGAGAGGTAATTGACTACAATAAAACTGTTTTATCTTGACTTCCCCCCTTCCCTCCTCTCACCGGGTTAAATATATGTTTGAGGTAAGTCCTTTAGTCTCCGTGGTTCTTTAGATGGCTTCTGGAAAATCTTTCTGATTTATGGTTTTACAAATGATCTTGTAAAAGATAGGGCCAACACAGAGGAATAGATAAAAATAGAAACACTTGACCTGTAGTCACTAGTCAAACTTCATGTAACTTTTATTCTTTCCAGCTTAGTCTCTTTGCTGTAAGTAGTTGAGTTCTAGCCAGTTACTATTGGGATTGTGCTAATTGCAAGGATGCAGAGGTGAGAAATGCCACAGCCTTTACTTTATAGGGCTCTCACACACAGTTCTTGATGTCTGTGTGGCCTTTCTGATTATTCTGTCTTTTCAGGACCTTAATGAATCTCTGGTGGGGCTTTCTTGTGCTTGGCAATGGTTTTGTTCCCATTTTGCCTAATCTGCTAGGGTTTGACTATCTCCTGGTTCCAAGTCAGAACTCTAATGAAGGAAGCCCTAAGTATTTCTGACAAATGATAGTTGGGACTTATTTATAATGATTTCTAAAGAATTAGAGCAAGGGAGGGTGTCTTTCTGCACTTGATAATATTCCCTTTCTTTTTATTACTATTTTTTAAAAATTTTTTCTGTATATTCCTTTTTTATTGTAATTAACAAAAGGGTTACATTATATTCACCAGATAGAAGGTACATTACTTCACAAACATTGATACCCCTTCATGTTTTTGTCCCCACTTCCCTCCCCCCACCCTTTCCCTCATCTTGTTTTTCCCCTTCCCTGTCCTATTTCAAATAAACAAATAAACATATATGCAATATACCTGATAACAAGGTAAGATACTACAAGAATATGAGATAACTAAGGGACAACAAGAGGTGAGAAATAACATAGTACATTAAGAACAACAATCACACATTATAATAGACAAACTCTTAAATTTTGCCCCTGATATAAAATCTGAGATATGAAAAACACTGGTAAAGAGGACTTTTCTGAGTCAAAGACCTGCAATAAGTTATATGGGCATCCCCAGTATGCAAATGAAGAAATCTAGGGGACAATAAATTCTAGAGAAATCATCTCTGATAGGCTGTAATTGTGATTACTTATATCTGTTGCTTGTTTCTGAGAGGTCTCAGTGTCTCTGGTGCTATAGAAGATGGAGGTAGAAGTAAACTTGAGAGGAAATGATAATTATAACATTACTGAAGGGCCACATCAGTACAGGCAGACAACTATGGACATCCAATAAAGCAAGTGAGAAGCACACACAACATAGGTGTCCCTCTTGTCATGCCAAAATGATTTCATGGGCCTTTTAATGGCCGATGGGCCAGATATTCCCCACATCTCAATGGCTTGTGTCAGACCTTACATTTTCCCTAGTCTTATCAATTAAGGAGTCTGTACATTCAAGTGGTGATACTATGGGACAATGCAGCACTGATCAGCCTATATTTTCCCTCTCCCTGGAGAATTAAAAACAAACAAACTTCCTTTGAACTATGCTGCTCAGTAGTATCATGCCAGCCTTGTAAGCACAAGACACTTGAGTTCAAAATTCCAGTAGAAGAAATTTCCCATTATCTATGCTCACCCTGTCTGCCAGTAACTCTCAAGAGATGGATTAACATTCTTCTCATTTCTTTTATATTAAGCATATTTCCTGGTATGTTTCCTGTTCATCTGTCAGTGTAGAAATATGAAGATTTTGGGTTGACTGCTTTGCCTTCTGCTTGTCTTTTGTCTTGTAGCATAGTCATCTAATATTTATATTGCCAGTTCAAGTTGTGATAGTTTGATGTTTGTAGTGTGCCTAACATCATGTAGACAGTCATCATCCATTGACTTCTGCTTCTTCCATTTTCCAGCCTGAGTGTTGTCAGTGTCATCATTACTTCCAGAGAATTCAAGATCTTTTATTGTTGGTTTAGTAGACTTGTTTACTGTAAGTCCTGTTCATTCATGTGACAACTCTAGATCTTTTTCTCAAGACTTTCCTAAACTAATCTTTTATATAACACTTTCTGGACCTCTCTAGGCATTTGAAGGTACTTCAAATTCTCTTATATACTGCCTTCATATTGCACTTGATATTAACTGATAACTAGAATTGCATTATTGGTTCCCCTTAACACCTTTTGGTCTTATTTTTTATTAGAGTTCCATACATTGTGCTAAATTGTGCTCTAGCCTTGAGAGATAATTTTTTTCTATTCCATTGTGATTTAATTTTCTTCTAGTCAGCATCTTCTAGATATATATCTATGTGAAAGCAATCTTATTTTTTTGATATTTTGCTTTGGAGGAATGAAACTTAAGTATTTACACAACTGTGAGTATAGTTATTCACACTGGGGTTCAACAACATGATCTTTGCCTTTGGGGATCCAGATTTACTGAATTGCAAAACTCATTCCAGAGCCTTTTTGAATGTGTTTATTGCATTATTAGAACCATCTTAAGAATTCTGATAGACACGATTTAAAACATTTAATATTCTCAGCTCACTGATTGAGAAGTCTTATTTTAAATATATTAATGCAGACATAAATGAGGAACTCAAATATAGCTACTGTAATTCCCTGAGCCCAGACTTTTAATGAACTAACAATTAATGTAAGGACAAATTCTCATCACAAAGCTTTGTTCATAGCTGCTTAAGTTAGTTTATGGTCTGTTGATTGGCTGAGGGAAGTTAATTGAAAGTAATTATATACAGACAATTTGCAAACTATGAAAAATAAATGTGAAAAGTAAGCCTCTGTGGCACAATTCAGTGGATCTCATGGTAAGAGCAAGAAACAGAAATGTCGACATTATATTTGTTTAACAACCTTTCCATGGCATTGTTTACAAAAGAACATGAACCAATTTGAGAATTCTTCTAAACAAACAAAAATTAGCTTCTATATTTTCTACAGCTAAAATATCACTGAAGATATTATATCTAAGTATCTTCCTCTAAAGAATACATACAAAAAGTTCACTTATTACCTATCAGTACTCATTTCTTTGTTAAATTTTAGACAATATGTTGAATATAAAAAATTAAGAGAAAAATCAAACTCTTCCCTTAAAAAGCTCAAAGATAAACATAGAGATAGATATAGAAAATATAAGGCATTATAAAAATCTCATTGTGATAAATACCAAAATTATGCTATAGAGGAATAGAGAGACAATCAATTCTGCAAAGTCCAGAAATACTTCATAAAAGAGATTAGGCACTCAAGGCTTGCTTTCTGAGAATAAGATGATAGTAGAAACAGATGCCTATGAATAATATTCCACGTTCATATAACCACAACACACATATCCAAAATATACTGGAAAAGTACACTTATAAAGCTTATTAAATATTTCGGTAAATAAAAGACCTGCATGTAACTATGAAAGTGTGCCTCTTGGTGCTCAGGTTGCAGTGTTAGCACCTCTAAATTGTTGGCAAGGGTTTTCCAGATCAGAGGAAATGGTTCATGGACAAATGATGAAATGTTGAATACGGCAGGGATACGAGACTCCTTTTTTACTTGGTGACAGTTGGGTTCCAGAGAGGAAATAGCTTGTCCAATGGCACTGATGAATAGAAAAAAACAGAAATGTCCAATAGATACTATTGTCAATATTTGCTGTAATGGGTTGACAATATATATATTAGGATCAACCAAAAGTACAATTTTAAAGCTCATCAAGAATCATAAAAGATGTTCTGGTATGTATTCTCTGTTTATTAGCACTCAATTCTAAATGTTTCAATGTATTGATATAACTTGGAACCTGTTTTCATGTTATTTAGGAAAAATCAGTCATTAAAATTATTGGAAATTGAAATTCATTCCTGTGGAATGTTACTATTCCTAAGAACAGCCTTTTGCTATTTTGCTTTCTTTGTAGTAGGAACGGTATTCCTACTGAATACTATGTGTGTGTATAATATAATATGTGTGTGTATAATAGATGTATGTAGTTATTAGATTTACATAGTTTTAGAGATAGATCGATAGATAGATGAAGCTCCTTTTGGTCATGCTTTCTTTCTTAGAAGGCATTTGAAATATATGCAATTTGGGGTAGTTGCTAAGCTTCTGTGTTAGGTATGGCATTAGAAAATTTTCAGTTTGTGTCATTAAAATGAAAGTCAGTGTTCAGAAATGAAGCCAGATTTCAGTAAACCCCAAACAAAAAAGCCAATTAGGAAAGCAAGCCCCCCTGGGGGGAAGCTTCAAAAGGGTGAAAACTTCAACTCAGAACCACAGTTTTCACCTGAGGATTCAACATACAACAAACAGTAAGCCAAATCTCTTTCCTGGTGATTTCCAAAGATTACTATGGACTTGGCTGTAGTTAGAGAAAGATTCTAACAGCTGACTAGATTATGCCACACTGCTTGATGTTGACATTGTAAACACGAGGGAGTGTTTAAACCTCTTATTATAGATAAGATTTCTGTATCTAATCTTTAAAAAGCTTTAGAATGTTGTGGATTAAAAAAATTTCTCTCTAATTCTTAATTTAAGCAAAGAACAACATGTATTTCAGTATTTTTTTTTTGAAATGCAAAGGAAGAGTTTCAAACATAGCTTGTAAAATGCAGCTCCAAAGACATGCTCTAGCATGAACTCCTAAAATTCCACAATCTGGAAGCTAAGATTGAATTGGCAACCCAAGTCCATAGCTGGATGTATGTAACTCAGAACTCAGAAAGAAGCTCTGCAGTTTAATGCTGTCTCATTTGTCCAAGCATTCTTTGCTTTGTTGCATTTCTGGGCCTTGATTGATTGATTGATTGATTGACTGTCAGTCCTGGGGCATGAACTCAGGGCCTGAGCAGTGTTCTTGGGCATTCCCCAATGTTAGCACACTCCTACTTGAGCCACAGCACCATTTCTGGCTTTTTCTGTGTATGTGGTAACAAGGAATTGAACCTGAGTCTTTGTGCATGCTAGGCAAGCATTCTACTACTAGGCCGTGCTCTGGGCCCGAAAAGCCTTTCTTTTTTTTTTTGGAAGGGGCGGGAGAGGGGGGAAGGTCATGGGACTTGAACTTTGGACCTGGGTGTTGTCCCTGAGCTCTTCAGATCAAGGTTACTGCCCTACCTCTAGAGCCACCTCCATTTGGGCCTTTATTGAGAAAGTTTTGACTATGCTGAGGAGCCCAAATATGTCTCCTATTTTTTCCTTTGAAATGTTCAGGGTATCTGCTTTTACCTCAAGGTCTTTGATGCATTTGGAGTTGATTCTGGTGCAGGGTGACAAGGATCCAACTTTAGTTTTCTACAGGTGTTTAGTCAGTTCTGCCAGCACCATTTATTGAAGAGTCTTTCTTTTTTCCAGCCAGTATTTTTGGATCCCATATCAAATATTAAGTGGCATAGGTCCATGGGTTCATTTCTGGGTCTTTAGTTCTATTCCTGTATGACAACAGACATAGCCAGCTAGATAAATATAAAGCCCACAAAATGGGATTAAGATCTTCACTTACTATAGAATAGACAAGGGTCTTATATCTAACATATACTTACTCAGAAAATTAAATCCCTCGAAAAGAAATCCTCAAAGAAATAACCATCCCATTAGAAGGTGGGCTAAAAACTTTAAGAAAGACTTCTCTGAAGAGAATGACCAATAGACACATGAAGTAATGCTCATCATCTCTGGCCATAAAAGAAATGCAAACCAAAACAATTTAGAGATTTCATCTCACCCTACTTAGAATGGCCATTATCAAGAAATCTAATAACATCAAGTGCTAGCAGGGATGTGGCCAGAAAGGAATGCTACTACACTGTTGGTGGGAGTATAAACTTGTTCAACCACTCTGGAACCAATATGGCAGTTCCTCAAAAGACTAAACATAGAGCTCTCCTATGACACAGCAGTTCTACTCCTGTGTATTTACCCAAATGTCCACTCAAAGCCATACTAAACTTACCAGCACAGCGATGTTCAATGCAGCATTATTCCTCATAGCTAAGATATGGAACAAACCCAAATGACCTTCAGTAGATGAATGGATCAAGAAGATGTGGTACTTACACAGTGGAATTCTATGCTGCCATCAGAAAGAATGACAGCACCCCATTTTTCAGGGAATGGGAAGACTTGGAAAAAATAGTAAGTGAAGTACACCAGACCCAAAGAACATAGGCTCCATGGTTTCACTCATTTGTAATAATTAATATGCTGAAGATCACAATTGCTCAGAAGCTACGTACATGGGGCCATATAGGATGAGGCTAAAGGAAATGAACTTCAGGATTGGGAATAAGGAGCTTTATCCTTGTGGTTGTTGTTTTTAATGTTCTATATGAAGATTTTTTACCCCCCCCATTATTTTTCTTTTTTTGCCCCCTCTTTTTCTTTTTCTTATGGTTTATCACCTGTTGCTGCATTGTACATACATTTATTTGCTTATTTGAATCAGGGTAGGGAAGGGGAAAAGCAAGATGGTGAGTCAAATGGCAAAGGATGAACTCCTTTGTGTAACAGTAATATTCACAAGACAGTATGTTAGAGATGAACTCTACAATCTGGAAGGGTGGAAGAGGGAAAGTGGAAGAAAATTTGAGAAGGGGTAACAATATTCAAGAAGTAAAGTACCTACTACCATATGAATATAACTGTAATCCTTCTATACGTCATTATGACCGTAAAAAATTTTTTTAAAAACACATAAAGAGTTGCTTCGTTAAATTTCAAAGAATATTGACAAACATGCATTTGAATGTGAAGGATTAGATTGTTTTTTTAAAGAAATTTCTTTGAGTGTATTCAACAAATCAATCGCCTAAGCTAATAATTCACTGACTTTTGTAAAAAAGAAACATAAGCCAGTAATAGAATACATTTAGGATGCATAAAGTATGAGAGAGAGGTTGATGCTAATCTTGGTACACCGGGTGCTTTAGGGATGAGGAGGAGATTATCAGGAAAACTCAGTGGTTTCATTATAACTGAGTTCTCTGTAGTTGTTAGGTTCCCACGCCTAATTTATTCTTTGAAGCAAGTAGGTCAGAGGATTAGGTGTTGGTAGCTGTTTTTTTTTTTCACAGAGCTTTTTCATCTCTCCTGATATTCTATATATAAAGAGTCCCAAAACAAATACATACCTATTGGTATATAAATAAATAACCATGTTGCTCTGATGTATTTCACCTGGTGTTTGAAAGGGGATGATACTGAAATGACACATAGAATGTGTTAGTTAAGAATCCAGATGCCACCATGTTTAATGTCACTAGTGCTACCTACAGAATGGAATGGAAATAAAACCCCATTGTAAATATTCGACTGACTTAACATCAACCTTTTTGGATAAAACATCTCCAAGAAATTTCCATGTGGTTTAGAATGGAGTGGGCACAACAGTGTGAACTCAACAACTGGTGGCTTTGGAGCTGGAGATATTATGTGTACTGTTCTCCCCAGCAGTTCTTAGTATGAGGTAGTGTACTGAATAAGGGAGGTAATGGGCACAAAATACATTCACTTTCTAGTTTTCCCAGAATATCTTTCAGTACCTATTTGTGCTGCTTAGCAAAGGCTTTTGATCTTGGTATGACTTTTTTAAATAAGTTGAATGGTATGATGGATAGATGATTCTTTATTATAATTTTTTGAAGCAGAAAGAGAAAGTTTATTTGAACATAAAGGAAGATAGCTATACAGACTCTGTCTACAGAAGGACTCCAATCTGGGGGTCTATGGAGTCCTCTCAGAGGGCAGTTGTTATAGCTTACTGCTTGATTGCTTATGCTTGTACTGCAGCAGTTCTTCTCATTAGTAGAGCAAGAACCCTGACTATTTGAAGAAAAAAAAGTGTCTGAGGGCGAATCCAGAACATTATGGGAAAAAAAGCCCCATGATGGGCCACATGACTTCCACATGTTATGTCTGCTGTTTTCTAGATGCAGTTGAACAATTGGATGATTAGGTTTACAGCACTAATCCATTGGGAGAGGATTTCTGTACATTGGACATAACAGTTTTCTCCAAAAGGCTATATCTGTAAATTCATCAATTGTGTTAATAGTCTACCTTAATTTGTGTGCCTCGTTCAAGTTTGAATTAAGCTTATATCCAAATATAAATATTTGTAAACACTTACCAATCCTTGTATTTTGCTTTCCCTTATTGTAAATGTTGATTTGTTTTCCGATCAGACAAAATGAAGTGTAATGAATTGACCATCTAACTGAATGCCATGTTCTTACCATGAAAAGCCTTGCAGCAACACTTTGAAAAAATACCCTGTGATTTCTTTGTGGGGACAGGAGGTGGAAGTAGAATGTAGAACCACTGTAATTTATTCCATATAAGTATCTGAAATAGATATCTAAGAGTTAAGGATTAAGTCACATTAACTTTGAGTATGTATGGTTTTTGTCAGTTTGAGCCAGAACTCAACATGATTTAAATGAGGAGGCTTTTATATTTCATTAAAAGCTAGGCCAGTAAGTTTGCATTTTTGATGTGTAGTAATTGTAGTACTGTGACATAATTCTGATGATATTATTCTCTGATCACATATAATGCAACTATAAACATCATGAATCAAGTATGAATCAACAGCTTTTCTTATTTTATATTTAGTAGTTGTTTTTTTCAGGTTGATAATCTCTGTTCACAGTTTAATCTTTAATGGCAGAAATTTTTGGTTTAGTTTCCATGTACTTTCTTATTATAGATCGTGAAACACATAAAATGTAATCTGTATGTAAACCAAATACAGTGGCATGAGTAGAATGGGGAGAGCTTTTATCATTACTGATATGGAAGTCTAGGTTCATTGACAGCAGCAACAAGAGCTTATCATGATTTTCTTGTATTATCCTTCCTAGCATATACTACCTAATACCTATTAGAAATTCCTCCATTCACATTACTCCTACTGGTTTTGCTTCTCAGATCCAACCCAACCTAATGTAATAATAGAGACTGAGTTCCAGGCCAGTGATTCTCTTTCAGCTTCTATATATGTATGAGGGAGCATTCATGTAGTCATTTCACATTGACTGTGTAGCACGTGTTAGCATGCTTCTATGGTAAGAAGAGAAACACTACAACTTTATATTTTCCCCATATCCTTTTTTAAAAACATGGCTGAAAGAAGTCACACAGATTTTACTGAAAGGAAGCTACAGGTCCTTGGTTTGTGATGGTCAGGGTATTTTCTGACTTGGTTCCTCTAAATATCAAGAACACACATCTTTTTATATATAAATAAAACGCTGGCTTTATCCCATCAAGATATACAAAAATTCCAGCCAACGGGGGCATGCAAACCTTATTTCACAAAAAACAGCCAGATAGTGGTACATGTCTGTAATATCAGAGGCAGAGGTAGGAGGAGAACTTCAGTCTGAAATTTGTCTTGGAAAAAAGCAAGATCCTATCTAAAAATAACCACAGCTTAAAGGTGGGGGTTCATGTGGTAGAACACTTGCTTACCAAATATGTAATCCTAGATTCAAACTTTACAACTGCAAGTAATAAACAAAACAAGTGAACAAAATCAAACAATGTAGTAGAACATCATTCTTCACCAAATAATCTGTTCTTATTACCACAGCTGTAAAGGAAGAGAGAAAAGTCTTGTACTTGGGCAAGTGAAGGAATTTTACCTCTTCTCTCCAAGTTGTCTTTCTGTGGCCTCTTTTTATTTCTGATTCATCTATCTCTGAGGAACTCTCTTGAAACTAGAAACTGGACTTTGCTATCTCCTCTTTTTGCTTATCAACTTTGACTTTCCTATGCCAATTTAGTTTTAATTCTGTGTTTTATGTTACTGAAAGACCCAAAGGGCTTTTGATGACCTAGTAGCAGTTCAAGGATGTTCAGCATGAATATTTCAATGTAATGAAATTATTGACCTAAATCCAGTAAGTTTATGCATGTGAAGAGTTTCTGTATGAAATAGAACACTGTTAGTATCTAATCATTGAAGGTAGTTGGGGACTGCAAAGATATTATCCAGTGTGCTAGAAGTGCCATCGGGACAGGTGCATATATGAAAGGAAGCTAACAATCATGTTCACATTTCTATTTAAAGCATGCTAATTCAGAATAATTGTATTGACTTCTGCAAGCTCCTTATATGTGCCAGGAGACTAAATGAAAAAGAATTAATATTTCAGTATCTACTATGTTCCAATCTGTTTATCACAGATATCCTGTAGAATATGAATTGTCTACCTCATTGTATGTAATAAAAGCAAGAGTATTAATATCTAAATAGATTTTGAAACTTGAAATCATACTTGGAAAATTAGTGGACCTGAGACTGGATTCTGTCCAATGCCCACGTACTTTTTTTTGGCCAGTAGTGGGGCTTGAACTCAGGGCCTGAGCACTGTCCTTGGGCTTTCTCAAGGCTAGAGCTCTATCACTTCAGCCACAGCACCACTTCCAGCTTTTTCCTACGTATGTGGTACTGAGGAATCGAACCTGGGCCTTGGTGTATGCTAGGCAAGTGCTGTTACCACTGGGACAAACTGCTGGCCCCCACATACTTTTAAAAATAATATTCTGCTTAGAAAAAAGTATCAGTGAGACAAGTCAAAAGAAGAGAAGCAAACTCATAGCAAGGCCTGCTTGATGATGAACCAACTAAATAATGAAGTGGTTTGGTGCCAGAGTTGGGAGCAGAACAATAGGATTAAAGTGGATAAAGAGCAATTGGGGAGAAGGACATGGCAGCCTTATTCAGAGTGGTGTGTTTCCCAATCTACTATAAAGATAAAGAAGACACACATGAAATTGCATGCCTTGCCACAGAGAAATAGGCCTGCACTCTAGGAACTCTGCATCTGAGGCAATCTCTTAACAGATCTTCATTCCTGTATCTTCAGAAAATGAAATTAAGAACAACAGCAACAGTAATGCTTTATCTTCACTTTCTTGTACACTGGGGAAATGGTGGCAAAGATAGTGTATCACCCTTGTGGTTTTCTTCAATTTTAGGGAAACCAATATCCCAATATGCAACCTTGTTATCCATGTTTCTTTCTTTTTTTTTTTCCAGTACTAGGCTTAAGCTCAGTGCCTGAGCTTTTTCTCTGGCTTTTTCTCAAAGCCAGAGCTCTACCACTTGAGCCTCAGCACAGCTTCTGACTTTTTTCTATGTATGTGGTACTGAGGAATTGAACCTGGGCCTTTGTGCAAGCACTTTGCCACTCAGCCAAACTCTCAGCTCCCCATGTTTATTTATTTTGTAACCTTACATGTTACACAAGTATAATAAAGTCAGGTAGATATTAGCAATAATAATAGCAATGTTATATGCTTTATTTGTTACTATATTTTTTACATATAAAATCCTTTGGTTTACTGAACCTACATGAAAACAGAGTGAGAGAAAACCAAACAAGGCAGTACACATCCAGATGTTGGCACAGAAGATACTAAAGTTATTACACAAAAGAAATTAAACAATGTAACACACTTATCAGCAAACATTTTTCCACATTGTAAGGACTTCTAAACTTAGCAACAGATTTCTTTTAGGCAAATCTAATATATGGGTTTCTAAAATGACTAATCCGTCTCTGAATGACTACATCAAAGCAAGAAAGGAAAGACACAATAATTTATGAGAAACTCATACATATGTACATGTAGATATGAGACCCCCCACCCCACGCCTCTCACACACTTGGGAATGAAGCATGTTCTAAAAATTCAACAGGGGCCTGGGATGCACCCATGGTAGAGTATCACAGCAGCACTGTAAAACAAACTAGCAGTCAGCAGCATAAAGAAGGATTCCATCTGCTAATTCTCACATGGCATATTTGTTTTAGTTAAGCATCCTATTTTCTTCTTGATTTTAGTGGTAATATTTTGTACTAACAGGAGTGGATTTCATAGTTGAGGTAGAATGAAATGTTTCTTCACTCAAAAGGGAGTTATTGCCTGTAGGGCTAATATCACAGAGATCAAAGATTTTTGATTAAATATATAAAGTATATAGCTGTGAGGTTTTGACATGATATCTGGATTTGGCAATGAAACCAGCAGATGCAATGTGGCTAGAAAATATTCTGGAAAAATATTCTGGAAATCTGTTTATGATTTTTCGAACTTCTGGTTATTATGATTAGGTTCTTCTGGGAGGTAGCTAGTAACAACATTATGCTGCTGTTCAGAGACATTTTTTTGGGGGGGGCTGGGTCATGGGGCTTGAACTCAGCCTGGGTGCAGTCCCTGAGCTCTACAGCTCAAGACTACCGCCCAACCCCTAGGCCTGGGCATTATCCCTGAGCTCTTCAGCTCAAGGCTACCACCCTACCCTTGATCCAAGCCCCACTTCCTATTTTCTAGAGGTTAAATTGGATATAAGACTCTCAGGTCCTTTTGTGCCCGGGCTGGCTTTGAACCTTGATCCTCAGAACTCAGCCTTCCGAGTACCTAGGACTACAGGTGAGAGCAACCACCCCTGGCTCAGAGACATTCCTTTGATAAGGAATATCTACTGGTGCTAGTTAGAATGGCTGCACAAGCGACAATGGCTTTGTCCTTCCCAGATTGAGACTTCTGGTGGATCAAGAACAACTTTAGAGCTTTGTAGGACTCTGGGTAAATTTTGGAGACTAGACTTCTTCTTCCTTTCATGAAAGAATATGGAGCCTAATTTTGTGTGTATGTTTGCTTGTTTGTTTTGTGGTAATGGAGATTGAAGTCAGGGGACTTGTGTTTTCTAAGTAGATTCAGTGCTATGTGAGTCGCATCCCTAGTCCTACAGTAGACACTTGGAAGCAAATCTCTCTTACTTTCTGGGAGAAGATTTTGGACAAACCACTCTTCTTGAGGGGCAGTTTGATAGCGTTACCTTTGTGATGTCAATAAGGATGACAACTTTTCACAGGTAATCTTGAGCATCAACTAAAATGATATATATGAATATAACTATAGCCACTTGTTTCTGACAATGAGGGGGTCTGCAGATCCTTACTGACTCTATCCTAAAAAACAACTAAATAAACCTGGCACTGATGGCTCATGCTCAGGAGGCCAAAATCTGAGGACCATGCTTCAAAGCCAGCGTGGGCAGAGAAGTTCCTGTGAGACATTTATCTCCAATTGATCACTCAAAACCCAGAAGTAGAGCTATGGTTCAAAGTGATAGAGTGCTAACCTTGAGCAAAAGATTGGCTCAAGGACTGTGTCTAGGCCCTGAGTTCAAGTTTCATGACCAAAAATTAAAAACAAAAAATAAAAAGCAATAACTGAATATTGGACTTTTTAGGATCAGAGAAGACCCAAGAGAAAGCCCAGACATGATTCAGGAAAGAAACCTAATAGGGCATCAGTAGCCCTCTGTATTAAGTTATATCTCCAAGGGTTTAGTGCTGGTATAAAGTGTACCTTGCTCCTTAGGAATCTAGGAAATTACCTTCTCTCAAACAATGATTTTGGTAGCAAGGAAAAGTAATTTCTGCACAGACCTGGTGCATAGACTAGTACACTAAATTTATGATTTATTCTGTCTTTTTGGCTTCAGATAGGGAGATTTTAATCTTAGATTTTTCTTAGAGCAACAATACTGATGGGGAGTGGATAAAGCTGGAGGAGCCTTCACTCCCTCTCTCTTTCCTATTGCATTCAATTTTGCTTTATTACTTTTTCTTCCCACTGCTTACTTTGAGTCTTGTTTACTCTTATTTTTATATTTTTATATTTTTTTGCCTTTTTCCTCAAATGTTTTACTTATTTATTCATTATATGTTTATTATAAAGGTGATGAATGAGTAAATTTGTTAGAAATGAATACTTCTGATGTGAATACTTCTGTATTCCTTTCTGTAACTGGTTTGTAAATACTATTTAGTTACATCCCTCAAATACTGGTATGTTCTTTTTAGGTTGATTACAGTCTAACCATCTTCTAAATTTTAACTGCCTTTGTAATTAAAAAAATGAAGACATGAATTACCTAGAATTATGTTGTTTTTTATTGTGTCTGTACAAACAACTATTTAGATATTTTTCCCAGATATCTTCAGAATAAAATGTTTCTAATTTAACTTTATTGTAATCAGAGAACATTATAAAAGTGTGTGTGTGTGTGCGTGTGTGTGTGTGTGTGCGTGCGTGCGTGCATGCGTGCATGCATGCCGTGTGTGTGTGTGTGTGTGTGTGCGTGCATGCATGCCGTGTGTGTGTATAATATTTCAATATTTTTAAGATGGCTAAAACTGGTTTTCTGATCCATAGTAAAGTACTTAAAAAGAACATGATTTCCATTGTTGTGTGGAATTTTCTCTAAACATCAATATTTCAAATTGATTGATAGTACAACTGGAACATTCAGTATCCTCATTAATTTTCTGTTTATTTTATAAATTATTGAAAACAGTGTTGAAGTCTTTATCCATAATTCATCTCTGTTTTCTTTTTTGTATTATGCATGTTGTGGTTCTTCTTAGATACATCCGTAGTTAGGAATCCTGGCAGTAATTTTGTTATAAAATTTTGCTGCCTTCAAAACTCCATGTTTGCAAAACCTGAAAATTGCAATAATTCTCCCCTTTGGTTTTCTATATGTGTTTCTTTTTATGTAGTTGCTTTGAAAATACTTTGTCTACTTTGGTTTGTAGCCATTTAAATATGAGATGAGTATGTGTTATTGTGTATGTGCGCATGTTTGTTTTGTATTTTGTTTGCGAGATTCTCTGGACATCAAAATTATTTAGGACCTTTTGTTGCTAAGAAATCAGTCATTATCTCTTCAGATGTTTCTTCTGTTTTATCTTCTCCTTGTTCTTTATTGCTACCGGTACATAACACAGAGTGTTGGATAATTTTCCACAGCTACAGAATAATTTTTCATTGTTTCTCCTTTCTTCGGTCGATTCCACTATCAAATGCATCTAGTGTCACTTTGACACACTGAAAGGACCTTTTATTTTATATTTTATTTTTCCTTCTTTCTTTTTTCCCTGCCTTCCTAATATTCTGAATCTACATCTTTTAATGCATATTGCCTACTTCTTTTGTGAATTAAAATGCACTAATTAGTTTTTGTCAAGTCCTTATTTCCTAAATGTAATGTCAGGGTTATCTTGTATTTTTTAAGGTTTATTTCTTGATAATATATATTTTTTTCTTCTCTCTGATCATTTTTAAATTAAATGATTTCTGTGTTGGTAAAATTATGCCTGACTCTAAGGTAAAGTCTGTTTACACATGTAAATGAGCCTTCAGTACTTTTTATGTGGGGGGTAGAGCTGAATTACTTCAGCAGGGAGTTGAGCTGAGTTGGGTTTTAATGCTTCATCATACATAATTATCCAGAATGAGCTTTCTGTTTTCTTTAGTTGGAGAAAGCAGCTTATGGAGCCAAAATGCTTTTGTTCCATCAATAAGTCTTTCCCTGTGGGCAGCATTGAAGGACTTCTGTCCACTGGTCCCCACTATGCAATAGTTGACTGGTATCATGTTTAACTTGTTTTCTGTTCTGTTACTTCAGCGTCAGTCTTTAACCATCCCTGTGCAAGTATGTCCTCTGAGTGATTTTTTTTTTCTTCCCATGTTCCCATTTCTTCTCAAGGCTGCCTAACTGTGCTGTGCCTTGAATCTATGATGAATCTTGAAGGGGAGCATTTTCTAGTCCTCTTCAGTGTAAACAGACTTCAACTTTGCAACCACTTTGACTCTGAGTTCAGCGGTTTCTTGCTTCCCAGTTGGAAGGAGAATATATTTCGTTGTTCTTTTCAACCCAAAGCAATTGATCTTTGCCCGTTTCTTGATACTGAAAAAAGGTTTGGTTCATTTCCTAGGGCGAGTCAGAATTTGCCTGTGTCCTCTTCCAGAAGCAGTAGATCTGATGGCCACCTTCCTGTGGCATCTGCTTGCTTCTGCAGAACTGCATCCCTATAGGTGCTCTCTGCAACTTTGCTATGTGAACAGAATGCCATGAACATCCAGTTAAATTCATGTAAAGACCTTACATGGGACTCAGCCTTGATTCTGGGGCTTGTGGGGATTTTAAACGGTTATGCCAGCTTTTAAGAGTTAATGAATGTATCAGTGGTTATGCTCATCTGTTCTTACAGTTCTTTCTTTTTCTTCTTATGCTCTGCCAAAGGCAAAAGAATGCTCATGTACAGTCTCTTCTCAGAGGGCTGTGCCTATCTTTGAAATGCAATTTGCCCTCTTATTTTCTAATGGGTACAAAAATAGTTACATTTTTTGTGATTTGTTTGACTGTCCTAGTTGTTAAGAAGGAGGCAACATTTTCTTTTGGCTTTCTATGATCTAAGCAGAAGTGCAAGCCATTGATGTGTTGCATATTGCTTTGGTAGATGGTGTATCCTTTAGGGTCTCCTTTGAAATACAGCCCTGTAATGGCTTTTCTTATATTAGAACTGTTTCCTGTGCTGGCGAATGTTTCTGTCCACTATGTCACATGGAAATCCTAGTCTTTCTATCTTGACTTGTTTGGAATATCACTTTTTATACTTCTAAAAATTATCCTAATAATATGTCCATACCATCTTTCACATTTTCCCCTAGTGTTGAGTATTCAAGGGAAGTGCTAGAAGGACCAAAAACTGCTCTTCCTGTCTTTGTGCTCCATTACCCTTCCATGAGTTTTAAGCAAGTGGAATATACAAGTCATCCAGTCCATTGTCCTTCCAGGAACTGTTGTCCCAGTATTTGTCAGTTACAGGATGTGATGCAACAGTGGCTACTATCACTCCTTTTCTAGGTGATACCTGGTGAAATGTTAGCGTACTTGCACCAGCACAGTACGCTAGAGGACATCTTTGCTCTACCTACCACAAGTGACGGGTTCCACATGGCTAACTAGGCAGTAGGTGATCCATTTCCAAGATCTTAGCTATCTTCAGCTTTTGCGGAATGTTATTTATACCAACGAGTGCAAGTTGAGTTCTCTGAGAAGGTTTATTTGGGAACTTTTTCAGGAATATAGACTTGGGGAACTAGAAATAAAGAAGGATTGAGTATAAGAAAAAGGTAGTCTGTATTTAATGTTGTCTTCATGTTCAAAGCCAGTTTGGGCAGGAAATTCTATGAGTTTTATCCTCATTTAATCACCAAAAGCAGGACGTATAGTCACGACTCCAGTAGTAGAATGTTAGTCTTGAGCAAAAAGCTCAGAGACATTGCCCAGGTCCTGAATTCAAGCCCCACTACACATGCTTGCTCACTTTCCTTCCTTCCTTCCTTCCTTCCTTCCTTCCTTCCTTCCTTCCTTCCTTCCTTCCTTCCTTCCTTCCTTCCTTCCTTCCTTTGTGTCTCTCTAACACACATACTATATTGTTAGTGAGAAGAGGAATTCATGATCAGTATTAAAGACTGTGTAAGTGATAATCACTTGATGTAGGAACTGGACAAAGACTTTTCAAATAATTTGAACTTCTCTAGTTGGTCAGTGATGATAGCAGAACAAATCAGTTCAGAAAAAGAGGCTCAAGAGAAAGAGCCACTAGGCAGGACCTTTGGAGTCCTTGATAGAATATTTGGAAAATCCTCCCTTGAACCAAGAGGGGATCTTGCTTTACCTTGTATTGCAAAGTTATGACAGGATTGTTCTTCACAGATTGTAGCATTGTTCCAGCGCAGTGAACACCAAAAGGAAGTTAACATCATTCTGCCTTTTAGTTATCTCCTGGTTGAAATGTTATGAAGATATAAAACGTTTCTGTATTCAGGCACTTCTCAAAGGAATAGCAAGAGCATACAAGGCCAAGTTCAAGGGACATTTCAGGGCTTGACAAAATGGCTAAACAAATAACTTTCAGAATGGACCAATATGAAGTTGTTGGTGACCAACAACCTCCAGAAACTGCAATGCTACATTGTTGGACACAAGTGGGTCACACACTAGGGATGCACAGATGCTCTGCAGGCTTGGCATATCACTGTGATGCTCATCAGTTACTGATCTTGCTGCATTAGTGGACATACTTGTTAACATAGCATGCTAATTGTTATGGGCTCTGGGTACTATGGGCATTGAAAGGACATTCTTCTGTAGCTATTGTTCTTTCCCCAAAAAACAATTCTATACATGGCTGACACATCCCACAGATGGGCAAAAATCAGTTTGGAATGAAGTCCTAAAACATGATTGGCTTTGCATTTGAACAAAATGTGCAAATATCCCCAGGAAAAAAATAGGTACAGCATTCTTCCAGAATGAATAATTATGCGTAGAACTGATTATTTAAATACACAGTTCATGATTATGAATGAAATTACCTGCATTACATTGCAAATACCTTGCTCTGCATGGATTAAGGGAAATAAAACTTGATTACTGATGCTAGAAATTTTAGGTCTGGAGATTTTTCAGTTGCTCTCAAAGTCTATGACTTCATTCTTATAATATTCCCCTTATAAAAGTAATTTACAAGTTGAAATTGAAAATGACAGATTAGATTTCACAGTGGAAGGGAGTTCTAGCTGCTGGGCCAGTGAGAAGTAACTGGGTATTATTTTGTGTTTTGCAGATTCTCTTACACATTTTTGCCTAGAAGTGTATGTGCAAGCCAGATATGTTTCTACCTGCTTTTCTTGTGTACAGGATTCCAGCACATCCCCAAACTTCTGAAAGTTTCTTCCATAAGCCTGTGTAGATGCTGAAAATCCTACTTTTATTACTCTGGTTTCAGTTTTGTTGCTTATTAAAATGCACATATTCCGAGGGAGAATAATCTGTGAAATGGTAATTCATCAAAGCAGTGTAGTGAGAATCCACTTGTCACTTCACTTCCAAGGTGACAGCTTGGGAAGAACAGGGTTATTTCCCCATGTCATTTTGGAAATATCATTTTTCCCATCCTTCCACTAACAGGCATTAGTTTAGACTTTTGTCAGTCATGTTATGTAGACCTATATTCTACACCTGCTTTTTCTTGGAGTTGGTAGAGGGTGTTTGAAGAAACCCAGATTTACAAGTATAGAACACTTACAGGCATTAAGTTCTGCTGCAATTACAGTCCATAGAGAAAAGAATTGGAAAGACATCAGATCTGGAAGCATCCTGGAAAGGAGGCAGAATGCAGTTCACTTCCATTTTATTTAAAAGAATAATACTAAATTCTTGTTTGTCATTTCCATCATGAACGTGTGTTTCAGTTTTGGATGTGTGACCACCAGTCATGTTCTATGTACAGCAGGCTTCTCTTAAGCAGATTCATTCATATTTTCAATTATACATTTGGAGAAAGAGAAACAAGTATTCATGGCCTTTGTCCTTATTGGCATTCATGTTAAACATACATGTAGGGTGCTTTTTTGTTGTTGTTTTGCTTTGATTTTTGGTGCTGATCATGGGGTTTGGACTTGGAGTCTGGGCTCTGTTCCTGATCTTATTTGCTCCAGGCTACTATTCTATTACTTGAGCTATAGCTCTTCTTTTGTCTTTTTTGATAGTTAATTGGGCATGAGAGTCATTCTGTGCAGTCTGGCTTTGAGCTCTGATCCTCAGATCTTAGCCTCCTGAGTAGCTAGGATTACAGCCTGGCTCATATGTGTCGATTTTAGATGAAAACTTACCTGTCTCATTAAAGGAATTTTCCAATACTATATTAGATATAATGTAGTTCATATAATATGACGGTTAACTTCAGATCTTTTAATTCAATGCAACAATAGGTTTCCTTGTGTACTCTGGTTGTTTCAGTTGCTCAAATTATTTTTTCTTTAAGATGAAAAATAATAAACTCAACAATAGGTTGTCAGCTTCCAATAAATGACAACAAAGAGCAATATAAATGCTGAACTCTTTATAAGGAAGGCATTTACATGCTTTATACCAGCATTTGATCTTTAAAAGAAATTGGGATACTTTGTTCTCAACTGAAAAATTGAGGTGATATCAAGGGGAGGGGAAAAATGAGTGAAGAGAGGAGTGGTTGGAGTATGCAGTGGTTATGTTCAATGTACATATGTGACAATAGAACTAGGAAAATGAGTGATGAAAGTGGTGCCACTGATCAAGATGCATTGTACTCATGAAGTGTTTGTGGAACTGAAACTCTTGTACAACTGAAGATAATAAGAAAAACAAAAGGAACAAGAATTATCATAATTTTCCTTTGATTTTTAAGGTCAGACTCCTCAGGATACTGACTATATGTTTGAAATCTTCCATTTGGGTAGGCTACTTGCAATCTTAGGAACTGTCTTAACTCCAGGTTTCTGTGTCATAAGGAATGGTTTAAATTTTATTAGCTCATACTCTGTTCTCTCCCTCTGAGAATAAGAACTGCATGTGTGGCAAAACAGCCTTTGACTTGAAGCCATTTTCCTAGTTATGAATGCATAATATTCATTATGTTTACTCCTTCATAGAAATGCCTTCCCGACAATGCAGCTCTTACATATTTGCAAATACTTAAATTTAAATTGAAGTACCTTGGCATAGTGTTCAATGCTTGTAATTTGTATACTGGGGAGGCTGTGGTAGGAGGATTGAAAGTTCTGGGCCCTTTTGGGATATATAACAAGACCATGGTCTCATAAAAGGAAGCATTAGTTAAAAGTAAAAGTAAAGAAAATGAGAATTTAATTTCTCAGTTGCTCTGGGTACAGCTCAAGGGCTTATTTAATAGCTACATATGTCTAGGGACATTGAATTGGACATAACAAGTAGAAATTGTTTTCATGGTGGTCGAAAGTTCTCTGGCTCTGTACTGTTGTAGGATGATAAATCAGCACACCATCTTTATTTCTTTAAAATGAAGAATGTTTAGATTGACTGTAATAGACAACTTCCATGCTTGCGCTTTGTTTATTATATGTGTGTGTGTGTATATATATATATATATATTTAATGGCCTTGATTTTATTTTGGGCCTAATTTTACGGTCTCCATCTCCACCACTCCCTTGAAAATAACTATGAATTTAAAAAATCTCTCTTCATCATCCCTCAGAGTCCTTTGAGAAATAGAGAGGACTGACTTTGTTCATCCTAACTACTCCATACCTGTGCTAAACACCACTGTCCCAGGCATTCTTAGATTTGGCCTTCATAGGGAGACATCTCTACACACACACACACACACACACACACACACACACACACACACACACACGCACACACCAACACTCCAACCCACTCATGTCAGTACTTACAGGGTTTAATTGATCTTTTTGCTTATATGTTTAGATCACTATCACTAGATTATTTTATCAGCAAATTATTCTTTCCTATAATAATTCTATAGATGTTGATTTTACATCTATTTTAAAAATAGGAGAAGCACCATATCTAACTTCTTTTGTACTTTAAATAAATGCTATTTAAACTATTTCCTTAGTTTGTGCTCCTATTTTTTTCAGTGGAAAAAATATTATCAACTTCTGGAAATTCTAAAAAAATACTTTTTTTTTTTAAAACAAAAAGCATTCACATTTGGAAATGTAATTCTTGGGAAATAACACAATTCCAGTTTATTCAGGTAATCTGTATATTATAATTCTGTTTCTTTCTGTACATTGTCACAGAGGAATATCAAAGGGACTTGGTGTATATTTAACTCTTTCAAGTGTAAAATTCTTTGAAACTTAAATGTCATTTAAAAAACAAATCTCTCAGAAGTTCCTTCTACTTTATCAAAACTTCTAAAATGGGATGTACTGTATGTAGTTTTTATCCCTTAATGACATTGGGGTACGGGGAGGGAGGTGGGGGATTGATGATTTTGTCTTACTATAAAAATTGAAGTCTTTAGAGATTTGTGAGGCCTGTGAGACTTCTTTTCTCAGCACTAAATGGCCTCAAGCTCTTTAGCTCCTGCTTTTAAGTTTTTCAGGCTCTTCCCCATGGACAGGCAGTCCTCAGTAGAGACATAACAGAGTGTCTGCTTCAATTGCCATCTTCCTTCCTTTTTTTCCTTTGCATTACCCTTCACCATCTCTTTAGTGTTCCTTTTTTTTTTTTATTGAGGCTGAAGCACAGGCAGTTTGTATGGGTGTAATATAAGACTCTTATCAGTTTCCAAGTGCTGGTTGGTGGCTGTTATGTGTACAGGGCTGGTTCTGTTATTGTCAGTTAGTTTCTGCGTCCTTACAGTTTGTGTCTTCTCTTTTCTTACTGCTGTTTCTTTTTTTTTGTCCAGTTCTCAGCAGTGTTACAGAGGACCAGGGACACCCAATCCTAGGTTTCTGACTAGAAAACCTCATTTTGTACTATACAGAAAACTATTTGTCTTTTTTGGGGTAATTTCTGTATTTAAAAATAATATTCTAGGTACAAATAAAAATTATCAATACAAAAATGTATATATGTATGCGTTGACAGGTCTCCTCTAATTCCAGCTGTTCAAGAGGTGGAGGTAGGAGGATTTAAGTCCAGTGTCATCCAGACAAAAGGCATGAGGCTCTAGCCTAAACATAACTAAAGTAGAAAGCTGTAGGGCCGTGGCTCAAGTGGAAGAATAAGTTCAATGTCCTGAGTTCAAACTCCAGAACCATTCCACCTCTTCAGAAAGTACATAACATGGTATTTATGATTATCACTTTTCTTGACAGTTTTGGTGCCTCTTTGCTGTTGTTATAGTCAGATACATTAGATACGTTTTGCTTACAGAGTGATAGAGAATGAAGATTCTATGTAGGAAACACATGTCCTTGTATTTTTATTTATAATTTACAGTATTTTATGACTTTAGGAATCATTTTAGCAAGTCAAAGTGATATATGAAATGACATGATTTTCCTGTTGCATACAAAGAGCAATAGTGCTGAACAAAGACTGCTGTGTGATACACTGTTTCGTGTAATATTTAGTTTTTACAAAGCTGTGGAAGCTCAGCAGGCTCTGAATCTTCTACACAGTGAGACACAAACCCAAACCAAAATGCATTTAATGTGCTCATTTCTGTTTTTTTTTTTTTTTAACTTTCAATGCACTTCCACTTGAGCAGTCATTTCTGTACTCCAAGGTGCATTGCATGTCTGTTTGTCTAGCTATGCAAAAACCATGAACTGGTATTGGATCAAGAGGATTAGGATTTGCAATCCCTTTGGAATTGCTCCATAACTCTTTAGAATTAATTAAGGAAATTCACCTATTAGTAAATTCAGTCAATAAGTTTGCCAGATAGGAGACTATATACACAAATATGCAAGCTCTTCAGTGAAAAGAACAAGGAATTGTCTGTAATCACGAAACCAACTCATCTTTGGATGTACACTGGCTTCTGATGGTGGGGAGAAGATACTTAAATCTTTTATCAATGGGTTTTCACCCTAATACCATCTCTTCCACAGCGTATATGGAAAGGGAATAGGTTAATATCAAACTATGAGAACAGACACATCTAGAAGGAAAGCTTTCTTGAGAGTTTATACATGGAAGTTAGCATTTTGAAAAGGCACAATTTTAGCTTAGATACTAACACATCTGAATTCCAAGTCTTTGTGGTATGGTGTGGGGCACAGTCACATCAGAGAAATGGAATGCTGTAAAAGGAGGCCTAATTCCTGGCCCAGTGCTCATTCCCTGGTCTTGGCATCACACCTGGCTGAGATGGTGCCTGCAGCCTGGTTGGAATGCGTGGCTGTGGTTTGTAAGGCCACCTCTGGGATTGAACCCTTCCGCCCTCTCGGACAGCACATGCATCCTATTTCCTCAATGAGAGTATCCTATGTTGGCTGAATGGCCCTCAATGAGAATACCTACCCCGGCCCTGCCCACCTTTGTGCTGATAGGCTCCTGCACCCTATGTTAGCTGAGTGGACTTCCTCAATAAACGAGTTCCTGCCTTGACGGGTCTCCCTGTCGCGCCTGATTGTCCTCCCGCTCGGGGTCTGATTGTCCTCTGGTGAGGGAGGGCTGGGTGCGGGCCCTCAGCAGGCCCTCTCCTTTCTCGGCTCATCCTGGTGGGGGCATGTGCTCTCTATCCCTCCTGCGGGTCGGGAGGGAACCGAGGACTAAAAACCCCGACAGTATGGAGTGTAGTTTGGCTTTCCTATTCCTAGTTAAGTGCCCCTCTTCTTATAAAGCTCAAGCCTAAGAAGCATCATCAACTAGCACGCATGTGATCTAGTACCATCCCAGGTCAGAATTTTTCAACATGCCTTAATTGACTTCATTCACAGCCTGAGGGCATTTCAAATGCAGTGTTTGCTTACTTAGTGATTCTTATCCTTCTTTTGGAGAAGGATGATGATTGGAGCTTAGCTGACAGATAAAATTCAATACATGACATCACATGTCTTTAGACATGTTAGAGGCTAACATTGAGACTTTTGAAATACTCTGTAAATCTGCTAGAATGCCAAAGTCTTCCTTTCTGATAATCCTTGGCAGATCTGTCTGTAACACTACAATTTAAGAACAAATAAATAGCTCGTAATATAGATGAAGTATTTTTCAGAGATTGCAACTTCTGTGCAATTCTTTGGGACAGTACCAGTAATTATAAAGGCTATGTAGTCACTAAAAGGAAGGATCTAGATATAGGTTTCATGCCTGAAGAAACTGGAGAGAGAGAGGGAGGGAGGGAGGGAGGGAGGGAGGGAGGGAGAGAGAGAGAGAGAGAGAGAGAGAGAGAGAGAGAGAGAGAGAGAGAGAGAGAGAGAGAGAGAGTGTGAGTGTGTGTGTTTTGAATTTGTGGTCTGGACTAGGAGGCAGAAAACCTAAATCAACTTCTAAGATCATCTAAAACCAGTTAAGTTCCAGTTTTTAGTAATTAATTGAAGAAATTCCTAAGAATATTACACTCACATAATAGTTTTAGATTTACAAATACCCCCAAAATAATGGTTTTGCAAAAGCACTTAATAAGCTTGTAAATGAGTTATTAGGAATTATCTTTTATAAGATTAATAATGTTTCTCCACAAAGCTACATTGCTCATTAAGGAAAAAAATTAAATATCTAAACATAATAATTAAGTAATCAAAATGTATAAATTAGTAGATTATTAGAACAGCCATTCTGAAAGTAAAAAGTGTGTGTGTGTGCTAATACTAGAGCTTGAATTCAGGGACTGGCACTGTCCTTTAGCTTTTTTATTCGAGGCTAGTGTTATTAACACTTGAGCCATAGCTTTACTTCTAGCTTTTTATTAGTTAACTGGTGATAATGAATTTTACAGGCTTTCTCTCCTGGGCTGGCTTTGAACCTCCATTCTGAGATCTCTCAGCTTTCTGGATAGATAGGATTACAGCAGTTAGCACTGGTGCCTGACCCTACATAGGCTTTTGAAAATTTAATTTGTATCAAAAATGTACACTTGTATCATCTTTGAGCTTTTGCTTTCTCCATTATTTTGAAGCTTCTAATATTTTCTGTTTGAAAGATACCAAGTATAAAGTTAAAAGTGCTTTTCTACCTCTTTAACAGGGTATCTTTAGGTGTTTTCTCAAAAATTCAGAGAAAAATTTGTATTGATATGTTGGCATCTCAAATTAGCTCTCTGATTTTCTGTAATCAGAAAGAATTCAATTACGTTAAAATATATTAAACTTAATTTAAAATTTTATGGTTATGTTATTTTTGGTCTTCTTGTTACTGCCTTTTTTCTTTAATCAAAAATATTTATCAAAAAATATTTATCATACTGCACTGTCTCTTTTTCATTTTAACTTTGTATTTAGCTGTAATTTCTCTGAAGTTCAAATTTGTGTTTTTTTTACTTGTCACCTACTAAATACGTATAAGTGAAGGCTATTAAATTGTTTTTGATTGTAGTTTATTGTTGGAGTAACATATAGAGGGGTTACAGTTACATTTGTTAGGTAGTAGGTACATTATTTCTTGAACATTGATACCCCTTCTCATGTTTTTGTCCTACTTTCCCTCCCCTCTAATCATCTTGTTGTTTTTTATTTACATAAAAAGTTAAATTGATGGACCCAAATATACCAACCCAATTTTTTACTTTTATTGTAATTAATGGAAGGGTTACAGTAATATTCACCAGATAGCAGTGCATTACTTCACACACATTGATACCCTTTCTCATGTTTTTTCCCCATTTCCCTCCCCACTCTCTACCCTCATCTTGCTTTCCCCTCTTCCCTTTCTTATGTCACATAAACAAATAAATGTATATACAATATATCAGATAACAAACTAACCCAAATCTTTAAAAAAAAATACTAACAGAAGCAGCTTCTTCAACTTTCGCCATCTGAGTTCTCATAAGCTCTCTCTGCTCTGATCCATGGTAATGATGATGTTAATTATAAAGGTGATGATTAATGTATATGCATAAAGTGCTTACAGGTGACTGTTCTAAGTGTAAATACACTAATCTTCCCAACCACCCTATACAAGTAACAATAGTTCTAGCGATGAGTATGGTGAGACTTAGAAAGTCAGTTGAGATCATATTGATATTTAGTCTGAAGACTGGATTTTTGTATTTATCAGACAGCAATATCCAGCAATAACCAATTTCTGAAATTTCTCCTGAAGAATTTATACACACTACTTACTTAGGGATAATATAGATTTTTGTTTCAGGAGGCAGGAAAGGGCTTACACTGTTTACCAAGAGTGAACAACCCAAACTACCTATTAGTTTTTCTCCTTGGATATTCCCATGATTTCTAGGAAAACTCTGTGTTGCCTTCATCTTTGTAGAGCTCCTACCACTGTTGCTTATCCACAGTATCTCATGCTCTTGTAAATTTCTGGTTCTCTTTCCTCAGTTGTACAGAAATATCTCCTTCCACAATACTTAGCTAGCCTATAAAAGCCCGAGGTGTTCAGCTCCCACTTGCCTTCCAGAATAAATATACTTAGTAAGAATGGTATATGATGATGGAGCATTGTGTTCCTATGTGGTTTCATAGCATTGGCAAATATAATTTTAGTGGATCATTAAATTATTTCCCATGATGTTACATAATTAATAAACCACTTATTGTTGAATATTTTTTCTAGGTTTTAGTGGGCCTTTTGTTTTGTTTATACTTCACTAAAACAAACATTTTTATTCATTTGAGCTTTGCTTCTGTTGAATTATTTCTTTAAGATAAAATCTCAGGAGAGCATTTACTGGGTCAAAGGCTCTGTTTTTATGCTGCATTATTTTCCAAAAAGGTTAGATCACTGAAGAGTTGGCTGTTTTGTATAAATTGAAAGCTATTCCAAACTTTATCAATACTATTTCTGTGTTTTTACTATGTAGGAGGATAAACATATTTCCCCAAGTACTGGTTTTCTTTTTCTGTGGTTTTAGTATAGTTGGTGGTCTAAACACCTCTTATAAAGACCAGTAATGAGGGGGCAGGAGTTTGGCCTAGTGGTAGAGTGCTTGCCTAGCATGCACGAAGACCCGGGTTCAATTCCTTGGTACCACATACATAGAAAAAAACCGGAAGTGGTGCTGAGGGTCAAGTGGTAGAGTGCTAGCCTTGAGAAAGTCCAAGGACAGTGCTCAGGCCCTGAGCCCAAGCCCAGGACTGGCAAAAAAAAAATAAAGACCGGTAATGATTATATTTACTTCTTTAAAGCATCATTTACGTTTACTTGTCCTATGCTTACAGCATATATTTTCTATGCTTACAGCATGTGTTGTTACTGTATCTGACTCATAGGGTATTATGAGGGTTGCTATTGGAATTTTTCTGAATTTTCAGTTATACTATTCTGTAAGAACAGGCTGAGCAGGAGGAAAATGGAAAACATTTTGGTGTCTGAGTGTACACATGAAAAGAGTAAGGGGGAAAGGAATAGCATATAAGGAGATACTGGAAGGATAGGAAGCAAGTCTTTGTTTCACAGTCTGGCCTTGTCAATCCAGAAGATAAAAATTTCACTGACTTATTAGACCTTCAGTTACAACCTGGGATGAAGGAAGTGGATTGATTGGTTGAATGGCTTTAAGGTAGTTCAGAATCTGAGCCTGAATACCAGTGTTATACTTTAAATTGAATCTATTCATCCATATCAATAAAGAAAGGGAGCTTTAGAATAAATAATTGAACATAATTATAGGTTTAAGAAAAAAAGGAGTTTATGCTTCTTGTAACTGAGAATATTAGAAACATTAAAGGAAATAAACATCACTAAACTTAAAATAAAACACGTTTTTCATTAAAATAAAATTGCATCTTTCAAAGACAAATCCTCAAAGAAGCAACCATCCCATTGAAAGATGGGCTAACAACTTAAAGAGAGACTTCTCTGAAGAGGAAGTAAGAATGGCCAATAGACACATGAAGAAATGCTCAACATCTCTGATCATAAAAATGTAAATGAAAGTAACTTTGGATTCTGCCTCATTTCAGTTAGAATAGCCATGATCAGGAAATCTAATAATAACAGATACTGGCAGGAATGTGGCCAGAGGGAACACTACTACACTGTTGGTGGGAGTATAAGCTTGTTCAACCACTCTAGAAAGCAGTATGGCAGTTCCTCAAAAGACTAAACATAGAGTTCCCCTATGACCCAGCAATCCCACTCCCGGGTATTTATCCAAATTTCCAGAAACAAGGACATACTAAAGCTACTAGCACGACCGTGTTCATTGCAGCACTACTTACCTTCGCTAAGATATGGAACCAACCCAGATGCCCCTCAGTAGATGAATGGATCAAGAAGATGTGTATATACACAGTGGAATTCTATGCTGCCATCAGAAAGAATGACATTGCCTCATTTGTATGGAAATGAAAAGACTTGGAAAAAAATCATATTAAGTGAAATAAGCCAGACCCAAAGAAACATAGGCTCCATGTTTTCCCTCATCTGTAATAATTAGTATGCATCTAGGATTCTCCTAGCAGAGGATCACAATAGCTCACATCTATGTACATATGGCTATATAGAATGAGGCAGGGTGAAATGAATGCTAGGATATGGGAACAAGAGATTTACCTTTGTGGGTGTTGAGCTTATTGAACTATGTGAAATTATTTCTTTTCCTTCTTTTTGTTTATCTCATATTGCTACTGTATCTGATTCTCTTACCTGGCATATTGTATATACATTAATTTGTTTATTTGAAATAGGTAAGGAAAGGGGAAAACAAGATGATTGGGAGGGAGTAGTGGGAAGGAAAGTGGGAGAAAAACATGGGAAGGGGTATCAATGTTCAGGAAGTAATATAACCACTACCTGACGAATGTAACTGTAACCCCTCTATATATCACCTCTACAATAAAATACAATTAAGATAAATAAAAGTCCATCATAGTAAACTTTCTTCTGCTTCACCGTAATAGTATCTTTGAAAATAAGAATAGCTCAGTTTAATTTTCCAACATATAGAAGCCAAGAGGTGTTGGTGGTCATGAGACAAGTACATATCTCTGGGCATTCTTCTTTCTGATGTTCACATCATAAAGTTCTATTCCTTAGCTCTGACTAGAGACTAAGTTTCTCTTTAAATTGAAAGAATAAGTAAATGGCTGAGAAAACTGAATTTTATCTGAGACTTCTGATATCTGATATTTGTTATGTTACAATTCTAATCCATTAACTTTGTTTGTATCTCCAAATGTATAGACTACAAATAATAAAGTAAAATAAAAATCTTAGGTACTTGCAATTACAAAAATAAGATTCCCTCCTTTAGAAGATTGAGTAAGGTCTACCTACAATGAGAGAGCCCCATTAACAAGTACAGCTTTCTTGATCACAGAGGACCTTTTTTTCATTAGGACAAGAGAAGGACAAATGAAAGGCGAAAAATAGAACATGTTCCGGGAGTTGCATCTCAATCCAGATCTTCACTGACATTCCCATCAAAGGACAGAACTGGGCTCTGTCTCTGCTGAAACTCATTCCTGCTTCCACCTTGATCTTAACTCTTTTCCTTGCTAACCAGTCTGTTTTTCTTACACCATCTTTTATCTTAAAAGAACATATCATTAATAATAATCATTAATAACAATAGCTAAAAAGATAATGGTTGACTGAGGACATGTTTTGGGCCATGCAATATGTGTGGTTTCTTATTTTAACATCTCAAATTACTAACCTTCACAATATGCTGTTAAATTGGATCTCTAATTCATTTGACATATAAAAATTCCCGAGACTCCAGGAGTTTAACTAACTTGAACAATTTGTTGTTAATTTGTTGTACTGCTAGTATTTAAAGTCAGATGTTTTTCATTATAAAGCCTCTGTTGTGTACAACTTAGCTGCAAATCTTCTATCTTCATAAAAAATAAAAATATTGGTCCACAATTTCTTTCAGCTTCTATTTGCTTGGTATTAATGTCTTCTACCTTGCCAACTACTACAGTGTTCTTCCTCCTTGCTACCTGCAGGCTTCCTGTTCATCTTCTGCTAGACCCATTGTCACTTAAGTGAAACACCTGTTCTATTGATTTCCCTGGATTCTTACAGTGTCTAAAGCATTTAGGCCATGGATTCTGGTGCTATGCTGCTTAAGTTCAGATCTTAGGTTTGGTCGGATTAGATGAGAAGACTTGAACCATGCTCTTGTCCTATTGCTTTCTGTTATTTTTTTAGGCAAGGTCTTGTAAATTTTGCCTCATCTGGCCTCTGACCATAATCTTCCTCCTTTGCTTCCTGTGTAGCTATCATTGTAGGCATACAGTACTGTGTCCACCCAGGTTATTCTCTGAGATATTATCTCACCGATTTTTCCCAGGCTTGCCTCAGAACTTGATCTTTCTAGCTCTGTTTTCCAAATAGCTACACTCTTTTATTCTTTGATTTTCCAGTATCATACTTGTGTTATATGTAGGGATTGTATACATAAAATGATTAGCAATATATGTAAACAGGTGTGAAAGTGATGTTTCAAGAACTCAAATTGCCATCTAACATTAATGATGTAACTTAGGGTTCCTTTGATTCATCTGAGAGAATTTATGTGCTTCCTGATAAGGCAGATCCTTGTCTTTGTGTGTGGTATCACAGATGTATGTGAGACCATGCAATATTGTATGGAGGGGCAGAAAAAAGCCCAACTTCTTCAGGAGTCCCTCTCACTTTCCCTCACAGAACTGTGTGCCCCTTAGTATTAATCATAAAAAAAGGCTCCAGCCTCCTCTGTGACTCATTCAGTAAGCTCTTCTTTGTAATTTCCAGGCTCTGGAATTATCCATCTAAATTTTCTTCACATAAATGCTACTTGATGAGTACAGATATAGTGCAGACTATATCCCTTAATGGTACCTCTAATTTTCTGTAATAATGGTAGGTGATGATTAGTGTTTATATGTTGTTTAAGGTAGAAATGGATGTGTGTGTGTGTGTGTGTATGTGTGTGTATGTGCTTGTGTGTGTGTTTGAGAAATGGGTTAGCTGAGGAAGAATGCTAGGTTGGGAAAATGGATTAGCACTGATTACTCATGATTATTTCAGTCCTCTCCATGAGGTAAATGCATTAGAAAGCCATGTGATTTTCATATTTTAATATTTGATTTCTGAATTGCTACAAGTGATGAGAAAAAGAAAAAATGCAGCAGATGTGATTTTATGTTCTGTTTATGAAGTGGAGACAATTCCAAAGAGTACAGCAATCTTTGGCATAAAAGCAGTGTATTTAGTTCCAGTTTCTCTTCAGGTTGCTACCTCCCAGATAGCAGAAACAAAAGTATCATCTCCAGGCATTTGCAATCATCTTTCTGTTTCCAAAACTTAACTGTACTTACCTCATTCTAACTTCCTTCTGTTTTTATCAACTTGGGTGCTAATTATAAAATCATAGATATAAACAATGGATTAATGGCTTGTAGACCAAGTACTGTTGCTCTTTTCTTTCTGTTGACAGCAGTAACTCCTAGGAAGCAGGAGTGGGGAAGCTTTCTTTTTTGAAGATTCTGTTTTCGCTTTCACAAGTACCAAATTTTCCTTGTTAGTACAGTCACCACAGTACCATTTTAAAGGGACATCTGCCTGCTTTGGAAAATGAGGGTAAAAGGCCATGGAGAACAAAAACACTTAACTTCTTTACATTTTTATATATTTATTTATTTGCCATTTGGCCATTTGAACTCAGGTAAAATCTTTATCCGTTTGTTTCTTCCAAACCTTCCTTATTGACTTTTACATGTTTAATGGTTAGTTGTAATGGTCAACTGCCATAAACATCATACTGGATTTTTTATTCTTTCCTACAACTGTTAGTTCTACGTTATCCCTCTGTTTCTTCAATACTTCTGGAAATAATGTCTGATAGTGGAGATTCTCTGTGCTTCTTGGCTTTCTTTTTCATTTGATCCACAAATACATTAACATAAGTCCATATAGCTGATGAAAGGGGCAAATAACAGAAGAAGACAGTTTCTACAAGGCATTTCTGGCCAAGAGTTGATCTTAAAATTCTGCTATATAGAAGTTTGTTTTGATGACAATTGAGAAAACATACTATGCTGGATTCTTTTTCTTGATATATCCTGATTTTAGCAGTTGCTCTTTGCCACACACACCTGCCCACCTGCTCTTCCTGAGAGACTGTGTGTGTGTGTATGTGTGTGTGTGTGTGTGTGTGTGTGTGAGAGAGAGAGAGAGAGAGAGAGAGAGAGAGAGAGACAGAGAGACAGAGAGACAGAGAGAGAGACAGAGACAGAGATAAAGAGAGAGACAGAGAAAGAGAGAGTGAGTGAGTGAGAAATATGTTTGGGATCAAATCCTGGACATCACACAATAAAAAAGTGCTTAACCACCACGCTGTAGCCCCAGGCCTCTTATCAACACTTGGAGGGGTTACTTTTGTCAGTTTTCAGCTTCTGTATGCAGGCTGCTCATTGTTCTCTCATTACAAGTTTCAGGATGGAACCAAAGGAATCCATGCCCTCATTATTATTAAGGTTGACACATGAATTTCTTACCTGTGGTGTGTTCTATAACCCCCACCTCCTGTAAATGTCTGAAATAACAGAACCTCTCCAGAAATTGGGTCAGGAAATTTTTTAAATAATCACATTTACAATTTATGCTGTATCCATTCTAGCACTCTACATTGAGAGTATGAGTGAAGAAAATATGATAATGGGATCCTATCTTTGTAGATTTCTTTTCTGGACATTTCTGATGTGAAGTGTTTTAGAAGTACTGCTAAACAGTTATGAGGCCACCATTTTTGGCTGAAGTGAAACTAGAGTTTCTTTTGTGTGTGTGTCACAAACATGGCATACACTGGAGTCACATCAGAAAGCTATTTCATTACTCAAATCCAGCTTATTGTCAGATGCCATTGCCATCACCACACCGATATGGTTGTAAGGGCATTAACATCACAATCTTTTAGGCTTTTATTGTTTCTGTAAGGTAAGAAGTGTGTGTGTGTGTGTGTGTGTGTGTGTGTGTGTGTGTGTGTGTGTGTGTGTAAAACAGAGACCTTCTAAATGAAGACAGAACTTGAAAGGCAAAAAGCATTGTTTTGAGATTTTATATATAAATAGGATTAGGTCTGTGTTTCCATCTCTCTCTCTCTTTTTTTTTTGCCAGTCCTGTGCTTGAGCTCAGGGCCTGAGCACTGTTCTTGTGCTTTCTCAAGGCTAGATAGAAGTCTACCACTTGAGCCTCCTCAGCACCACTTTCAGCTTTTTTTCTATGTATGTGGTACTGAGGAATTGAACCTGGGTCTTCATGCATGCTAGGCAAGCACTCTACCACTAGGCCAAACTCCTGCCCCTGTGTTTCTATCTCTTTATGAGTGGTTCATGTCTGTAGAAATATATTTTACAATATACCAGGAAACAAAGTCAGACACAGTAACAATATGGATTAACCAAAAAGCAACAAAAGAGAAGAGAAATAGCATCGTACACTAAGAACAATTTATTTGATTATTTGAAATAGGAAATTGAAGTGGGGAAACAAGATGATTGGGAGCGGGTGGGGAGTAATGGGGACAAAAACATGAGAAGGGGTATCAATGTGTGAGAAGTAATGCACCTACTATCTGGCGAATGTATCTGTAACCCCTATATACATTACAATAAAAATTTTTAAAACAAAGAGAAGAAGAAAAAAAATATTTTACAAAGGTTCTTAATTTTCCTGGATTCACATGACTTACATAGACCTTAAAATGGATAATGATGGATCATAATGAGAAACAAGGAGCATCAGACAGGGAAACAGCTGAAGATGAAAAGTGATGGAAGAGCAACAATCCTCAAAGTGCTAAAACATTTTAAACACTGCGTTCTTGGCCTTAAGAGCTAGTACCTTCAGAGAGTAATAACTGAGAGGCTTAGCTAAAGAAAATTGGGCTTGTGACATCTTGATTAGGAGAAAATGACACTTCTTGTTTTTCATCACAAATGAGACACTTAGGCAGCAGAGCACAAGATAGATCTTTAGGATTTCCATGAGGGGTGTAGGTGATAGATCAATTTCCTTTATCTGTGACTAGGTCCTAAAACTAGTCTCCTTCTCCCAAATGAAGAGCTTATAAGAACAGAATCTGAATATATCATTTGGGAGAATTGCTCTTTTCCTCCCCTATTTAATAAAGTTTGATTTTGGCCCTTTTTAAATTTGAAATGTTAAAAGAAGGAAAAATAAAGATAGATTTGGTGGTTCAGTGGTGTTATGACACCTAAAACATTCACTTTTAGCCTATAACTAAAGCTCTGAGTTTACCTATTTTTTCTTCTTTTTGTCATGTGAAGTAGAAAACTCAGCCAGCATGCAACAGCATTTTTGGATTTTCAGTCCATTTCCTTTCTCTATCCTTCACTTCAGTGCTGAGCAATGGCTTGACTGGAGAACCTCTTACTTGGGTGGCTGAGGCTTGGGAGAACACATGAGAAGGATGTGAATTTACATGGGTCCTCTAAGGCACATAATAATGAGACTAAAAATACTACTTTGTCCAAACTTAAGTCACTTGAAATTCTTACCTGCTCTGTGACTTACTTACAACTTGCTGTGATAACTTTAGCTAATCATGCAATTTAATGGATGGGATGAATATGAAGATAAGACTCTTCACTTAGCCCTAATATGTGTGTGTGTGTGTGTGTGTGTGTGTGTGTGTGTGTGTGTGTGTGTGTGTGTGTGTTTGCAGTGAAGTCAAATTATTTTCCTAGAGTCCAGACTCTTCCTTAATCACATCCTGAGCCTGAACTATGTTCAGTTTCTTCTACTCTCCCTTTGTCCTTTCTTCTTTCTAAAACCAATAACCATGAGCAGATACTTCCCACCACTGCTCCAACCCACTATTTTTCCATTAGCTTGTGTTTTGCTAACAACTCATACCTGCAGACTTCTCTTAGTGATTTCTTCAAGTGATCAGATCTGCCATATCATTAGATAGCCTGATACTGGTCATTGAATGAAGGAATGCCAGTGGTTAGGAATTGTTGATACAAAAAAATCCTAGGATGTTGTTGCCCATAAGGCAAGCAAGCATTGTATTTCCCTGTGGTATCAGGCTGAGGCAAGATGTTCTCTGAAATTGTACTTTTACTTAGTTTCTCTTTCCTCAACCTAATTTCCTCACTTCCTTTGAAATTCCCCCTAGGAGCACCCTGTAAGTAAATTATTTAAATTAAGAAGCATGTCTTGGGTTTCACTTCTAAGAGAGTCAGGCCTAAGAAAAATACTTACAAATGACACTCAGAGCTGGTCTTAAATGCCATTTGATGTTGTAAATGTAGACTTTTTGTTCATTAATCATTGAAGACACATTTTAAGGCTCTCACTATGGTGCTCACTGCTGAGTGCGAGCAGTCAATTACACTTGGGTATTGAGACTACCTATCTTGGGTAAGCAATGTTTTGAAATGATTTTAATATTGAATTACTTTATGAAAATTAACAGTCAGTTGCTATATTAAAGTGTTTATAATGAAGACAGGGTCTATAGTCCTAAAACAAAAAAACAATAAATTGAAGATGAAAACCATTAGAGTTAGGCTGCAGTGGTAAAATGTCAGCATCATCTCTAGAAAGTCAACGTCAAGGATGATTATTTGTGAAGAAAACAAAACATAAGGAAGCAAATGCATAGCAGGCTGGAAATACAGCCTCCTTCTAAAGGAAGAAAGAAACAAAGGAGTTTAGGAAGTTGTAAATAATTTTAGTTTTCCTGAAAACAAACTTTTGTAACAATTTCCTTTAGGAACATTTTGAAATTTCTCTGTGTTTGGTGTGTTTAGTATACATGAATGTAGCCTCTGGCCAGAAACAGACAATGAAAATTTTGAGAACTGAAGGAAAGAAATCAAGTGAATTGGCCAGCTTGGGGATTTATCCCTCATCTCTGCTCTGGCTGTGTAGGTAGCTAGTCTCTCCCTGTAGCTCCTTTGACTCTTCTTGTACGTTTACACTGAGGCTAACACCCTGTCATTGAACACAGCAGAGGCCAGAGTTGGCCAGTCCTGTCCAGTGTATGGCTCCTCTCACATACACTCTGGCCCTAGGCTTTTTATCCACTTGGATGAGTCCAATGCTCCTCCTTCCCAATCCCCCTTCCTTCTCCCTGCCCTTTATTCTACTCTGCAGCCTCTTCCAGCTTTTCCATACTTGTCTGCTTATCATTTGCAAGGCTTTTTCCTAATTATTGTTAAATATCTGATTGCATGTGTTATTTTCTTTTCTGTTAAGAACCTAGACGGTATTGATGGTGTTATTGACAGTTGTTTTTCAGTCATGGATTTCTCTTAAGGTGATAATAGTTCCAGAAATATCATGCAAAGTTAGTTTCTAATAAGTCTTTGTGGATTGTAGCCTTTTCAGTTTTCTGTCTCCGCCTACAGGATAAATGAACAATTTAAGTAAACAGGTTCAGAATGTATGTCTTCATGTAAACTTCAGACCACATAAAAGCTCTCAAGTGGTAAGAACTCATATTTGAAGTCCATATGCTTTAACAAATCTATTTGAACAAGAAATATGCACATTACTTATGTAGCTATACATCACCTTAACAATTTTTAAAAATCTCATTTAAAAAAGGAATCAATAGGAAAAAATATATAAAATAAGAAAGATATTTTAGCTCCCTTATCTAGAAAATCCAGATATGATAATATTTATGTTCACAAATGTTGTACAGATAAAATAAAATGACTTGTGTAAATTCCTAATAAAGAAGAAGATGACAGTATCTTCCCAGCCAACACTCGGCTATTTGACATTATCTAGGACATCTCTAGGTCATTGTATATATTTTACAATTAGTAGAATTCAGAGAACAGAAAGTGGATAAGTGGTATAAAAATAATCATTGGGACTTTAGTAAGCAGGATATTTCCCTTTGTGTAAAATTTTCCACTCTTATCTCTAAATCCCAAGGAATCTGACTACAAAAGTGAATATTATTGTGTATTTTTCTTTTCATATTTTCAGACTTGAAAAGGGGGCTGTTAAGAAAAGATCCTCTTATAAAACAAAAATGAAAAAAAAACAGAAATGAAGTATGCCATTATTAACCTGCCCACAGATGTATCATGTTCCCTTGTTGAAGCATTCTGTGCATACATATTTGAAAGGCAACAACTCAGGAGAGAGATCCTCCATGATAGGGAGAGAACTACAAGAGGAGGTTGGAAATCTTCTAGGCTGGGGAATAGCAAATGATATTAGCACGCAAGTGGGAGATTTCAGAACAGAAAGGTTAGAGGGCAAGTAGCTGAGGACGTTTGGAAGCAGTGGTTATAAGCTGTCCCACTCAAACTGCTTCTCCTAGCTAAAGCTCTCATCCCCCACTTCTGAGAATGGTGGTGGTCTACAACTTTCAGTTGAGATACATACTCAGTTGAGTGTTTGTGGGAAGGATCACTATCTAAGGAACAATATATGGTAGCAAATGTGGCTACTTTAATATTATCTAAGACACAGCTGAATGGCTGTTTATCTTCAGAACAGGAATAGGTAAGTCCTCAATAATGTCTACTTGTGGTCCATTGTTTCATCTACGCATTGTAACTTCTTTTTTTTTTTTTTTTGCCAGTCCTGGGCCATGAACTCAGGGCCTGAGCACTGTCCTTGGACTTTCTCAAGGCTAGAGCTCTACCACTTGAGCCTCAGCACCACTTCTGGCTTTTTTCTATGTATGTGGTACCAAGGAATTGAACCCCGGTCCTCGTGCATGCTAGACAAGCACTCTAACACTAGGCTAAACTCCAGGCCAACACATTGTAATTTCTAAAACTCCAGTGGAGTGTAGGTACTAAGAGTCTTTCTCAACACACTGAGAATATGCAATTCTGTCTCTGCTTCCAGGGAACTTAGCCAGACATTTCTGCTCTGAGGGAAAAAATATCACAGGAGGGGAATGAATGAATGAATGAATGAATGCACATGAGTGTTACCACCTTGATAAGCCCCAAGTATGTATGTAATAGAAAACAAAAGAGATCTCTTTGACAGAAGTTCTTAGCAACTGGTCCATCAGAATCTCAGCATATAAAGATGTATATTTCAATGAAAAGATGAAACAAAAAATAAATTCAGGTCCATAAGAATGGACAGTGAATTCTCACTAATATTGAAAATGAGTAGAAATATATTACAATCAGATAAAAACTGTTCAGCAAACAGACCTAACTGAAGTGATGAATCTCAAATCTTATAATGAAATACAGACCAGGGTTTCTCGGGCAAAGTTAGAGACAAAAGTTTTCCTTCCAGTGATTTTTGATTTTCCACAGTATTCCTTACTTCACATTTATACATTATTTAGCAACAGTTTAGCTTTCTTGACTGTATACTTCATTCCCTGTGTTATGGATTTTAAAGCTATATAATTCCCCTAAATGTTCCTTTTTTCCCATCTATTAAAAACAAGTATAATAACATTTAACTTTAATTTCCATAACCGGTTCTACTAAGATCATATATTTATTATTTTTTTCTTTGATTATAAAGAACATGAATAAACCAAGGATATGGAATTCCTGTTGAGATTCTGTCTTGGTAATCTTTTTATTCTTCGTTGAATATTTTTAGTACCATCATTCTAATGAAGTGGCCATAATGTGACATGGTATCTTGAGCCTTAAGCAACAGAAGTGTGGTGTATTAAATATGTACTATTCTCTGTTTATGTACAAAATAATTAGTAATAAGGTGAATGTATAGCAACATCAGATGTGTGATTCCCTTTATCCCTTGTCTCTACTTTGCCATTTCCAACAATCCCAAGCATAGATTTCAAATTTTCATAAGCTTCAGCTCATGATTTTATTTTTCTATTTTATCATAATTGGCTAATGTCCTTCAACTTACAAGGCCAATGCCAATTCATGATATTCTAAAATTAAAGCAACATCTATTGATTAAGCACCAGTTTCTACAAACTTCAAAAGCACCTCAAATATACAGAGTTAAAAGTAATGTTCAAAGAGATATAGAAGGAATAGAGGAGCAGAAGGGTGCTAATAATGATAAACTTAATTGTTCCATTATATAGCATTAGTTTGAAAATGAACAATTACCCCCTTAGTGCAGATGTTTGTGATGCATTTGTACTATTTACAACAGCATGGAAGCTGTGAGTGGCTAAGTTGTAACCTCACTTCTAAAGGCAATATTACTGGCAATAAAGAAAATTCTGAAAAGTTGCATATTTTTTAAGGTTTAGTTGGCCTTCATTTAAGAACAAATACTTATTTAATCCCACTTATGACTTAACCAGTAGCTTTATAAAAAGGTTTGCATATTTTTTAGACATAGAAGGTTCTTTAAATGGGGAAGATAGCACTTAAAATTTACCTTAGTCAGTGAGAAATGGAGAACCTATGTGCTTGCAATCTGCGCTTACATTTATTGAGCATTTGCTGTATCTTGAACGTTTCACAATAATTCACTTGATCTTCTGGTCAGCATCGTGGGACTGTATGACTTTGCTTTCAAACACATGCACATATAGGTATGTATGTGAAATATTTACATAAATATCTGCACGTGTGTGTTACAAAGTTGCTAACTGACATATACATTACATGGATTTTAAAACTTATTATTTAAAAAGAAAAGAAATAAACAAAATGCGTTCAAATAACTAAATAACCCAATACATTGCAAAGCAAAGGCGGAGAGCTGATATGCATATTCAATTAAACTGAAGGCTGGAGAAAAATCCGCATTTTCACTAAGTTCTTATTAGTAACAAGGTAAAATCATTAAACATTATTTATTATCCAGTCTTTTATCTCCCCAAAGACTGATGTAAATGCCATTCAATATGAATCATATTTGAGTTGAGTTTTATTTCTAGTACCTGGATAGAGCTTGGAACATAAAACATACTCATTGTGCATATGCACAATGAATAACTCAAGTTAATAAAAGTGAGCTTACCCATACAGAACCCATAAAATTTGCTACCTGCCTTTCATTCTTGTGCATATTTGTGCACAAAGGTTTTCCTATTCTGGAAGAAATATGTGTTGTCTCAGTGATTGTAAGATGAGAATACTAAAAGAAGTGAATGCTCATTGAATAATTCCTAAATTAAGTCCTTTAAACAGAAAGCACAAGGGTTTGAGCAAAAAGCATTTTTTATATTAAAAATGAAGCTCTGGTATAATTGCTTTTCTTCTAATCCTAAGAATGAACAAAGGCCAAAGGCCTGTTCAAATTTGAGTTGTGGGAAGATTGGTAGAACTAGGATAATGTGGATGAAGTAAGTGACAATGCAATACTGAAGGTAAACTGAGCAGTTTCCATGCACGTGTAAGTAATGAAAGTTCTGTCCTAAAAAGTATCAAAAGGTGCGGAAAAGAAAGGGAGGAAAGAAGGAAATGTCTCTGTATATGTAAGAGTAAGAGAGAGAAAAATTAGAAGGGGAGAAGAGAGGAGAGCAGAGCAGAGGATGAAGATGAGGTGGAGGAGGAGGAGAAGCAATAGGTAGAGACTGATTGAAGCTGAGTTATTCCCTGCATTGATTAAATGCACCAGTATTCTCCTTGGATTCCAGAACTATTCTCTCCCAAATCTCATGAATGATACATTGAAAAATCTTTATTTGGCTACATAATAAAGAAACTGAAGATCATCAGATACAGATGGAGAAAACCCTTAGAGTTGCCAAAAGGAGAACTATTGAATTGACAGCTGATATCTCCACAACAACATTGGAAACTAGGAGAAAGAAAAGCTGAAATGATATCTCCAATATGTTAGAGAAAATATTAAGTTAGATCTCCTAACACACACACAAATTCAGAAAAGGGAAAAACTGTATTTCAACCAACATATTCAGAATATGGTTCACATAAAGTAAAACTTGCACTGAAAACAAAAGATGAAAAGCCACCTCTCAGAAAACCAGCCAACATATGAGCCAATCTGAACACACCAGAAAAAAATTATAATTGGGATTTTCAGTGTTTAATGTGGCTCTTCATATATTTGTGATTACTCATCATAGGTGTGTTAAATTTCTACTGCTGCTGGTATGTATTACTGAAGACTTAGTGGCTTAAAGTTGGTAATAGCACCATTCTTGTTGGTCTTCAGCTAATATGGAAGGCTGTGTGGCTACCTGAAGCTCTAGGAAGGCTGGAACCCTAGGCAGAGGTTGCCCTCTAGAGGTCTTGGGACCTGTAAGGGATTCCCCCATCTTTAAAACCACCAAGGTTGGAGGATGCCATATTTTTGGGTCTTCCACTACTGAGGATTCTTATGCACAAACCTGTTGTGTCCATCAGGATAGTCAAGAATAATCTTTCTGTCTCACGCTCAGCTGATTAGGCAGCCTTAATTCCATTTGTTTCAAAGGTTAAGATGTGGATGGTCATCCTTGAGGAGCTATTGCACTTCCACTAAAATAGGCTTTTACATTTTTAGTAATTTTTATTATGTCGAAAATAGTGTCCATTCATACAGAGTTTTAGTATTAAAAACATCTCTGCTTGTAAACTATTTTTTCTTTTAAAAATTTTATTATATATTTTTATTGTAATGTATATAGAGAGGAGTTACAGATACATTCCCCAGATAGTAGGTACATTACTTTTCAGACATTGATACCCCTTTTCATGTTTTGTCCCCATTTCCCTTCTCCCCCTCTCCCAATCATCTTGTTTTCCCGCCTTTGGCAGACTGCTCCCCTAGCATGCGCAAAGACCCACATTGGATTCCTCGGTGCCACATACATAGAAAAAGCCAGAAGTGATGCGGTGGCTCAAGTGGCCCAGAAAGTTCTTTCTGGGATTCTATCACCTGACCATATATTCTCTACCTCCTTCATAAACTCATTTTCTTTTCTCTGGCATTAAATTGCAGTACCTTAAGGCACTCCCATTTTTCTCCCCCACCCACTCTCCTTGTGTAAATGAATTTTTAAATTCGTTTGACCAAATTTTCACCAAATTTTTGGCCGAAGAGTAGCTATAAATACAAAAGCAAGAAGTTTTGGAAATTGTAATAGAGAGGAGTGGGGGACGTAACTCCGTGGTAGTAGTTGCCTAGTGGGTATAAGACCCTGGGTTTGCACCCATCATCATGTAGAGTAATGATAAGGCATTTAAGACATGAGAATTCCTTAATCATGCAGAGAGAAAGTTATAAGAAACAGACATAAAGGAACTTTTGGGGGGGTATTTGCATGTTGACTATACATTCAAATACACTTGAACTTAAGAATTACATAGTTTATCTACTCCAGCAAAGCTCCCTGTTAACCACTTAAGAAACACCTGACTTTAAACCACCTCTGCTTCTCTCAGAGTTTCAGTTTCTTGACTTATAAAATTATTCCATGGGCAAATTTACGACTGTGGAATCAATAGAAACCTCCAGTTAGATAGAAATAAACAAACTTCCACTTCATTTTAAGTGGAAATAAATGAATTACTCATATATGTAGTATAAGCCCAAACAATATATTGTACAAATTTAAGCATTTCCCAGATGCAGGTGCTTAGTCAGGGTACAGATGCCCTTGCCTTTCTCTCATGGGCGTATGCTTTATATGATTTTCTTGAAATTCATAATCCAAAATGACTGTCTTCAGTTGTCACAAGAGAGGAGAGCATTATTGCAGGCTCATTACCTCTAAAAAGGTATGTAGCAAATTCCCATTAATTAGAATGAAATAAGATCAAATAATAATCATCCAATTCATAATTTCTGTTCTTGTAATAGACATCATCACACAAATGAATTCTCCAAAAATGGAATATTTCTAAATAGAATTTCTCCAACCTTATTTACATTCAATTTTCCCATATAAAAATTTAAATTCAATCGTTATTTACTGAAAATATACCTGTGAGGTGCTTGCAATAATTAGATATGAAGTATAAAATTCAATTGTATAAGCTAGCGCAGTTTAAGTCAATTTTGCCAGACTTCAAATTGCAAGTCACCTTGAGATATTTCATTGTCTTTGCTTACATTTTCTGCATTAAGATCATTTTGTATTGTAGACACTGGTGGCTCAAGTCTTTAGTCCTAGCTACTGAGGAGGTTGAGATCTGAGGATAGTAGTTCAAAGTCATCCCAGATAGGAAAGTCCATGAGACTTACCTTCAAGAAAGCAATCAGAAAAGGCTGCAAGTGGCACTGTGGCTCAAGTGGTAGAGCACAGGCCTTGAGCAAAAGAAGCTCAGGAATAGCTCCCAAGCACTGAGTTCAAGCTCCAGGACTGGCATACAAAGACAAAAAATGATTTTTAGTAAAATAAAGGCTTGAATGGGATAGTATCCTTTCAACAAAGGAAACATGATCTCAAATATCAGGTTTAAAACTAGAGAGATATGTCTGCTTTTATGATTGTTCCATATATTAGAAACAGCAATTTTACCAAATAAATTCCCAAGTAAACTCTAACTTTTTCCAAGTTTATTTAAAAATTTTCCACTTTAAAATATTTAATGTCATTTGGCATCAATTCTAGTTTAATGTTTGAAATTAACTTGGAAAGATATAGTCCACCCTTAATTAAACAAACAACTTTAAAAAATTAGTTCTTTGGGGGGCTTCCAAAAATTTTTGGTGTTCAAGAACAGCGTCAAAGCAATTAAAACAGTAAGCATAAGCAAATACAAATACAAATAATGTATTTAAATGATAATGCATTTTTAAAAACATGAAAACGTCATCTATAAATTGAATGATTGCAGTTTCTACCAAAGGAGTGATATCCAGTCCTTCAGAGAAATCAAAATTCATGTTAGTTTCCATTGCTTTTCAGTATCATGCTTTTTGTATGCTTTGCTGTCTCTGTACCAGTCCTGGTTGGTAGACAAAGACTCAGCTTTTATTAGGAAAGATTCATCTTTCTGGGGAAAATTAGTTTTAGATTTGCATATAAAGAAAGCTTCTCTAGCCAACTCCCCTGTTTGTATACTTTTTGTCAGGAATTTGTTGAAAACAGTATCTCATGGACACTACCTATTCAACATAGTTGACTAGATTTATTCTTAGACATACATGTTTTTTATCATTTTGATTTTTTCTGCATTTATTCAATTCCTAAATAAATCTAATCTGACTTAGTTCATGTCTCACACAGAAGCCCTTTTTCTATGTACTACTGGTCTATTTCACTTAACCTAATCTCTTCTTAATGGTGAAGTTGTTCACCTGTCTTCTAACACAGAAGACCTTCTGGGTTTTTCTGCATCCAGTACATCAAATTATGACATGAGTCATTTTGTCAACAAGATTTCTACTCTTTTCTTTAACCATGACATGTGACCATTTCAACTTTTAAAAAGTTTTTTTTCTTTTTGCCTTTGGTGCTGCTGGGATGACCTGCTTGGGCTCTGTGTATTGGGGTAATCTCATCTGAGGTAAACTCTCTGAGATCATAGTCTCAAATTGAGTCTGATCACTAAATCCTGTTGCGCTTTTTTTTTTTTTTTTTTTTTTTTTTTTTTTGGTAACACGTGTGGAAAAAAAAAACAAAACAAAACCCAGCACAACAGGATTTAGTGACCAGGCTCAACATCGAAAACATTTTCCTGAATAGCACTGGGAGAGAATGCCAGGATGAAATCCGCCCCAATGATTTCGTCACACTTCCTTCTGTTTGTTTGCTTGTTTCTATTAGTTGTGGCAAGGTTTCTCATTGAGATTTCTGCATGTTTATGCAATAGACTATGGTCATGTTTAACCCCTCTCTTGTTCTTTATTGCCCTGTTCCTTCTCCTGTTTCTCTTTTAGTTTATTTTTTTCACATAGTCTGTAATTTTCCCATTTCTTTTTCCCAATAGCTGAGATTATAAACACGTTCCACCATGCCCAGCCCCTTTCTCCTCCCTAACAGTATTTCTTACCATTTAAGATAATAAACTATCGTAGAGGCTTGCTTCTTTCAGGTAAATCCAGCATGTCAAACCATAATATTAAGTTTTATTACATACAATTAATACATGGTTTAGAATCTTTTACCCAACTCTTTTCATTTATACAATTCTTCCATCAAGTTACTCAGAACCCCAAGTTCAACTTTCACATTGACTCTTGTCGTAATATGTATTCTTTCTCTTGAGTAGTTACTCAAGTCCATTTTCTGGAGCAGCATCTTGCCCCTAATAATTTAAAAACAATTTTTCTTAAAACTACTTTTGGAAGGAAAGCATACAGTGTGTTCATTACTGGGATGAAAATACATCAGAGACATTTCCTCATTCCTTTGACACAATCTACCAAGCTGTGCCTCCTGTGTGGCTGTGATCAAAGTTGAATACTGCCATGGCCAGCGGTGATTCAGATGGATTCTCACTGGCGTTTGCCAGGACTGATTTCAAAGTGTGATCCTCTTGTTGTCTATATCCTGAGTAGCTGGGATTACAGGCATGAGCTACCATGCCCATGTGCTCTTTTATTTTTTGAGTAAAAAATATTTTTTAGGTGAAACTTAATAGCTCTACTGCTAATGCTTTTCTTAGGATTCCAAAAATTCTTAGGTTATTTCTACTGATCGCATAAGCACTAGGTAGGTCCTGGATGGCTTGTGTGCTTCATGTAATCATTGACGCTTCTGAGTACCAAGACACATATGTCCTTTCTTAATTTTTTAAATATAATTTTATTATTATTAAGATGGTATACAGAAGTATTATCATTTTATAATTCACATAATGTGTATATTTCTATAAATGTCTTTATTAACTCTACAACTTGAATTTATTATATACCTTTCAAATCAAAGTATTTAATTCCTATGCCTACATTTTCTGTATCTATGACCATATTTTCTATGGTATTAGTATGACTTCAAGGGATATCAGAGGAGCACTAAGTAAGAATACATTTTTCAAAAGTGAGTATTTTTTCAACTTTCATGTGCTTTTAGACAATTATATAGTTCCTAACTAAGTCCTTTGAGAATTAATCATTTCTATTCACAATATAAATTTGATAACCAAGCTAGTTTAATCATCTTGTATCAATGCATTATTTTTCCTGAATCATTATTTTTTTAGAATCATGGCAAGTATTAAAATCTAATCCTAGATGGAGGGAGATGGCTTATGAAATTCAATATCAGATTATCATAAATTGTGTCAAAAATATAAGATTTCCTAAGAAGGCCCAAGAAATTAGATCTAAATGTTCAATTTTGAAGAAAAAGTAGGCAAAAATATTCCAGTGATACCTTATTTTTGAAAGTTTAATTATCATGTTATTTGGGATCTAACAGGATTGGTTGAAACCAAGGCATTCTTACATATTAAATGATTGATGTCTAGTACAAAGAAAACATGAATATGTACTCATGGGATAATTGTATACAACAGTGAATTAAACACTTGTTTTTAATTGGAAAATATTTATGCTTGTCAAATATTTATTATTTACTTGTCAAACATGAAAATTTATCCCACTGAGTATTATCAACTTCATTCATTTTAGAAGTCTACATTCTGGTAGACTGGTGTAGAAGACAATCAAGAAGCATATATCTTCACTTCATTATATAAAATAGGGTAAAGAACATCCTGACAGAGAGATAAGAATTATAAGGATAGCATCTAGTATAGTTTTTGGTGTGTTTTAAATTGCAACATAAGAGAAGAGAAATACATATTGGAGGTAGTTCTTCTGGGAAAAATGATAAGAGGACTTGATTCCATAATACAGCAGTTTTTTTGAAGCTGAATTTAAAAGACCCAAGATAGACAAAAGGAAAAGATGTGTAGGGAATGTGAAAAATCTAGTGCTGTGCTGTCTGTTTAAGACAGCAAGTATCATGCTATGTACACAGATTGAGGCTAAGACCATTTAGGTACATTGCTTTGTTTCTTAAGACAAAGGATTAGATACCAGAAAATTGACAGTAGTCTGCTTGGGAATTACATGTTTTTTCTTGAAAATAGCACCTAAGAAACTGAAAAGTCTTTAAAAAAAATCTGCACAAAACTCACTTCAAAAGATCATTACTTTTTATTCTGTCTGTGCTATTGCTGTAGGCTTTAATTAACATCTCCCTTCCTGTACTCACCCTTTACACTTATGACTAAGAGCCCCTGAGGAAGAATGAGAGGCAGCTACACAGGTCACAATTTCAGAGTTTTTCCGACAGTTATTTCTCAGGAAGAATCTTACTACAAGGGAGAAAATGCACTCGGCAGTGATGAGCCTTTAATGCCCCCTTTCCCGGGGAATAAGGCCAGACTAGAATCCACTTCCTTTCCAGTCTGACCTAGGACACTGAAGCCTAGCTCTCTTCTGAGAGCTTCAAAACAAGTGTTGGCTAGAGCGTAAAGACCTAACCAAACCACAATACACAGTTTCCCGCAGGGATAGTGGGAACCCACAAATTTTGTGCCATGTCCAAGTTATATTTTTCCACATCTTAGGTATTTGAGACTTGTGATGTTTGGAAGCTGCCAGTTGCTCTCAAGAGGATTTTCTATGTCTGGATGTTGGTTCGGTAACTGGGGCATTCTTTAAAAATAGAAGACAGTACTGTTACCAGTTTCTTTTGCCTTCAGTTCTGACCACAGTTGTGTCATTAAAGTGGTTTCTCTTACTCTTCTGGGATTTAGACATTTGGAGAACAAAAAGCCAAGATGGGCTGAGGCTCACTTAAAAATTGGTGTGTGTTTGTGTGTGTGTGTGTGTGTGTGTGTGTGTGTGTGTGTGTGTACTGTGTGTTTCATGTACATATGCACATGTGTGCATGCATGTGTATTCATGTGTATATTTGTACTGGTGTCTGGAGGTTGCAGGTGGGGAGGCTCTTTGTAGCCCAAGAATCCACTAAAATATGACATAAAAGGCTTACTTGACTTGTAGCAAATTTTTACTGACTCAAGGCATTTCTTGTCACCCTAGTATGACTTCCGTAATCATCACACTTATAAGCCTAGTGACCACTAGGATTTATTTTATGACTTACGGAAGTGCTAGGTAGTGTTTAAGATACTTATATACTGTTTTGCTTAAACTTCAGAGCATTCCATGAGACTGCTGCTCTTCTTAGCATGCCTCTCCCACAGATTAAGCCTAACAAAGAGTAAATTCAATGACTTACTCTAAAGCAAAAATTATATGTGAACTTTGTGTTTAGGTCCTGCCATGATTACCTTCTGTCTCTCTAATTACTCCGTACTTTAGTATTGGTATCCTCAGGGTGGTTCTCCCTCTGGCACATTTGTGCCTGCCTCCGTCACCTCCCTCTCTTTTCTTCCTCCTTACCTTCTTCTCTTTGTCCTTCTTTCCCTTCCTCCCTTCTTTCCTTTTTTCTTCCTTCTATAAATATTTATATTAATTTAATTATGTATTTGTATAAATTTACTTAGGTGTATATTATTTAGGAACCATGTATTTCAGTATTCTAAAAGCTAGACATAATTGTCTTTTAGAAGAGGAGATTCTTTTTTTATTTTTTCTTCTTTTTTTTTTTTAATGTTGGTTGTGGGACTTGAACTCTGGGCCTGGGTGTTGTCCCTGATCTCTTCAGCTCAAAGCTATCGATCTACCACTTGAGTCACGGTGCCACTTCCAATTTTCTGATGGTTAAATGGAGATGAGTCTCATGGACTTTCATGCCCAGGCTGGCTTTGAACCTTGATCCTCAGATCTCAGCCTCCTGAGTAGCTAGGATTACAGGTGTGAACCAACAGCACCCAGCAGAAGAGATTTCTGTATGTTATTTTGGAGTTGGCTTGTAAGGTCATGTACTATCTTGGAGTAGAAATAAATGCTTTACATAATAAAATGAGAATCATAATTATTTCATCCTTAATTATTTTGACATCAAGAGGAGAAGGTGCATAAAGGAAGGGAGAATTGGAAAGGTGAACTGACCTGTGAACTACCTTGTCATCACCAGTGTGAGAGTAAATGATGAATCCTGGGTTCTGTGAAGCAGCAGAACACTTTACAAAAGATCCAGAGCCAAGCAAAGTTAAGTCTTTGATATCTGGAGGTTTTTAAATTTCTTGGGTATGGGTCGTGTGTTGTTTGAACTAAGTGTGAATACATCTTGAAGGACTGAGAACTTAGCTTTTTGTTTCTCCTTTCATTCCTTCTGGCAGTTTTTCTTTCCTTCTTTTACCTTTCCCCCTCCCCTTTTCCCATAAGCCTTTCCTCTTTTCTACCTTCCCCTTCCCTTTCCTTTCTTTTGTTTTCTGCTTACTTTACCAAGAAGTTTTAATCATTTTTAGAAATTCAACATTTTAAATGTACATTTAAGATATGATTGGAAAGAAACTTCCAGATTAAGTAGACAGAAAATGGCATGATGCAACCACAAACATACAAGTTTTAAAAAGAAATATTTTATACAGTTCTGCTGAAATTATGCTACAAATTTTAATGTGGACTTCAAAGCAGTAGAGGGTAATAAGTGATTATAAGATTTACATTGAACTAAAGCACATCATTTGAATACACACACACACACACACACACACACACACACACTTCCCAATTGATCTGTTGGATCAGAAAACTGTCGTTCAGGTGACATGGTAGCAACCAACTGCTTTCTTTTTTTTTCTTTTTCTTTTCTTTTTTTTTTTGCCAGTCCTAGGGCTTGAGCACTGTCTTTGGGTTTTCTCATGGCTAGAGCTCTACCACTTGAGTCACAGCACTACTTCCAGCTTTTTCTGTGTATGTGGTACCAAGGAGTTGAACTTGGATCTTCGTGCATGCTAGGCAAGCACTCTACCACTAGGCCAAACCCACGCCCCCCCAACCCCTTTCTTAGATGGTTTTATCTCTTAAAATATTGGAGGAAATTGTATTCTCCTGTGTTTCTTATTCATCTCTAAGGACAGAGCCACGAAGGACCAATTATTGGAAAGCTCTTTAGTATTTTTTTTTGCCAGTCCTGGGCTTGGGCTCAGGGTCTGAGCACTGTCCTTGGACTTTCTCAAGGCTAGCACTCTACCACTTGAACCTCAGCACCACTTCCGGCTTTTTCTACGTATGTGGTACCGAGGAATCGAACCTGGGTCTTCGTGCCTGCTAGGCAAGCACTCTACCAGTAGGCCAAACTCCCGGCCCAGCTCTTTAATATTTTGAGATGGTCACATTGTCCCCCTCCCCAAGAATCTATTATCATTTTACCAAACAGTGGATCTGTTAACTACACATTTAAAATTTCAGTGTTGGGGCTTTTACCAGAAAGTACTTCTATGACAAACAGAACATTGCAATAGCTAATGCCAGCTTTCATAACAGCCATGACACTCTTAAATATGCACCTTGAAATAAATTGCATATCATTTGAGATATTTAGAGGCTAAAGTAATTGCTGCAGAGTGAAATTTCCACATGCAATGAGTCCCATTAATATTTCTTACAGAAGAATCAAAATTTAGAATCTCACACGAGCATTCTGTGGACCCCTTTACATTTGAGCATAGGCAATACTGCCAGCCCAGCACAGGAATTATCTCTACAATCTTAAATTATTTTAAATTGCACTTGAAATTTTCATTCATATCTCATAAAAATGGTACCATTTCCAACGTGAATGAATTATTCATTAGCACAGATAATGGTGCTAGTGTTCAGTCATGTAGCTAAAGATTTCCTTGTGTCACATTAATTGTTAAAATTGAAAACAATACTAAAGGTATTAGGTCAGAGCTACTTTTGCTAAACAAAGGATGACGTAGTAGCACCTGTCCAACAAACAGGAGGCCCTGAATTCAAACCCTAGTACTGCCCAAAAAATAATAAAATGAAGTAAATAAATAATAGTGCTTTATATCAGACTTTTAGCCAAGCTACTTGAGGTTTTTATAATCTTAATTACTAACAATCCTGCTTTTATGCAAGAAGATCAACAGTTCAGGTGTTGGCTTTAATTTTTTGTTTGGTCTGAAGTATACTTTGCCAATAGGCTGTTTGGAAAAAACAAACCTGTGTGTGTGCATGTCATTTCATTTATTCTGTCCTTGAAATATGCTGATTTGTAAGTATTGGCTTATAAATACATTGATTGGACTTGATAAGGGAAACAACTCAAATAGTGATTTGTTCAGTAAATGACTTGATTGATGTTTAAAATGTACCATTCATTTAAAATATCATGACTTAGTATTTAATATATGCCAGATAAAACACCAGTCTGAGAGAGACAGGAATAAATAATATGATAATATTATTATGTCCTTAGAGAAATGACCATTTATTTGGAAAAAGACAAAGAAAGCATATTCCAGCAAGAGGATCATCAGAAGGATCTTGATTTGGTCACATAGCCCTTGGAAAGGCAGAGAAAATGAGAGGGAAAGAGGGAGAAAAGGAGGGAGAGAGAGAAGGAGAAAAGAGAAGGGGAGGAAAGGAGGAAGAGGGAAAGGAGAACAGATGGAGGTAAGGTGAGGAAGAGGCAATAAAGTGAGGACAGGACAGAGGAGAAGAGAGGAGAAATTGACCAAATTAGAGATTCCTTGCAAGATTACAGCCTACTTCTTTTTTTGTTTTTGTTCTTTTGTTTTGTTTTTGCCAGTCCTGGAGCTTGAACTCAGGGCCTGACCATTGTCCTTGGGCTTTTTCTTCAAGGCTAGCGCTCTACCACTTGAGCAACAGCATTACTTCCAGCTTTTCTATGTATGTGGTACTGAGGAATCCATCCCGGGTCTTTGTGCATGCTAGGGAAACATTGTACCATTATGCCAAACTCCCAGTCTGTCAGCCTACTTCTTATTGCTTAGTTTTGAAGCAAGTTCTTATTACTCTTACCTTGTCTGTTTGTGAAAAGTGAACCAATGAAGTCCACTCCGAAGGAGGGAGGTGTGACTGCTTGGCGATAAGGCTCACAGGGCTTCATGTAAGATGCTGATCCCTACAGGTCTATATATCTACTCAGCCCTTCTAAGTTAACATTTAGCTAGGTATTCCAGGCTTCCCTAGACACCACAGTCAAACAGTGAGGAAGTAATGTAGGTAACAGAACATGTATGAAAAATCCAAGAGCTGACCAACCAAAATTTCTGTAATTTGTGAAGGCTTTGAGAAAAATCCTCTTTTTTTTTTTTTGGTTATTTTATTTTTTGCCAGTCCTGGGTTTTGAGCTCAGGGCTTGAGCACTGTTCTTGGTCTTTCTCAAGCACCACCATTTATGGCCTTTTCTATGTATGTGGTACCGAGGAATTGAACCTGGGTCTTCATGCTTGCTAGGCAGGTACTCTACCACTAGGCCAAACTCCCAGCCCGAAAATCCTCTTCTTAAAATCAATTCCAGTACAAGCCAAGAAGTGTCCTTAAATGCTGAAGAATATATTTCATCTTTGTGAACCATTATGAAGCCAATTTTTTAAAAATTTAAATGATACAAAAATGAGAGAGGTAATGACCGGAGTTGTACACTTTTGAGGGAGTGATCAGGCCATGTCTTTTTAAAGTTTCCTTCATTCGTGAGAAACTGATTTATTTTTTAATGTGGAAAACTATCTAGCTTTACACGAGAGACAACTGATGAAACAGAAAGATACTGGATATTGGATATAGGATATAGGAGGCTAAAATTCTGGATTTGCCTCTAAAACGTACCAGATGAGCTATGTCTTTGGGGAACTCATTTGCCATTCTTATGTCCTGTTTCCTCAAGTGAACAGTAGACAGAAGAAAGGAACCTGAATTAATGAAATAGAGGCAGCTGTGTAAGGCAGAAGCTCTGGGACCTCAGGAGAGGAGGTGAGCACATTCACTACAGGCTGGAGTTTGAGAAGGATGGAAAAGGAAGAACCAGGTGCTCTGCAAAGTAGCACACAGAGCCAACAAAGTACTGGGTAGGTAAGCTGATGCTCCACAGATGAGAGCCTGAGTCATGAGATATTTGAGAAACAAGGAGAATCAGTTTCTCCTGGCTTTTGGCCAGTCAGGGTGGAAGTGGGAATGCTTGATTGTAAATGCTGGGATTTGCCTAGAACTAGGATTGGCAAGAAAGATGAAAATGGTGATCAAGGAACCATGGTGATTCAGGGTGCTAATGAGTTGGAAAATGTGGGGTAGATCTTTCCAATTGTTACATTCGAATAGAGAACATTCTAAAGATGCTGTTGGCTCTGTTCTCTTATGCCAAAGAACATTGTCTATGTGCCCAGACATCTGCTCTCTGTTCCCATTCATGGCTCTACCACATGGCGAATCAGTTTGATTATACAGATTTAGACACTTACCTAAGAAGCTGAAAAAATACTTTGACTAATTGCAGGAAAAACGATCACTTATCCTCTATGCACTTGATAGTTTCACTGTGCCTTCCCCTGTCCTCCCATCCCCCATGAGTGCATATGTAAATACACATGCACAATACACACATATGTGCATGTATGTGCATTTATGCACGTATGTAGATGTATAGGATTCAACACTCAGGCAGTTCCTTTTTTCCTTCTCCTTTCTTCCCCAAATATTTGATTGTTTTAAATAAACTCAGAACTAAGTTTTAGTTAGGAAGACAATTTCTTTCATCTGCATTACTTTAATAAATAATGATTCACTAATGTCAAGACTTAGGTAGATAGCCTGATGGGAGCATAGGTCTCCTATTGAACACCTGACCATAAAAGTCAGCTGAACAAATCCCTAAAGTGGAGGGCCTTACCTATTTTAATATTTTCCTTTTCCTTTTCAGTGGAGTAATCAGTTACTCCAAAGTAAACAGCTTTAAATGCAGTCATTTTTTTCCTTCATTTACTTATATGGTCATTTCATAGGATTCAGCCATTTCACAAATAAGCAATGTTCAATTGAGAGTATTAATATAGATGATTAAATTATCCTAAAGGAAATCAATCACCAATATGGAAAAAAAAACAAAAATAATTGTTCTAAATTAGCATATTTCTTTAGATATTACTTTTTTAATTTTTACTAATTATCTTTAAGTAGTTGTACAAGGAGTTGCCATTTAATAAATTTATAAATGCAGTGCAACTTAACTGCATAATGTAAATATCAAAACAGTTGTTTACCTTTTTAGATTCTCTGTACATGTGGAATAATATAGTATTTGTCTGGCATATTTAACTAAACACAGTATCCTCCTAGATATTTCAACTATGCTGTTGTAATAAAGCTTACCCCTTCTAAGGCCTATATAATATCCCATTGTGTATATATCATGCTTTATTGATTTACTTATACAATGACACATATGTAGGTTGTTTTTACATGCTGCCTTTGTAAATAATGCTTCATATGAAAATGGGAATGCAGGAGGCTGGGAGTGTGGCCTAGGGGTAGAGTGCTTGCCTAGCATGCATGAAGCCCTGGGTTCAATTCCTCAGTACCACATATACCGAAAAAGCCACAAGTGGTGCTGTAGCTCAAGTGGTAGGGCACTAGCCTTGAGAAAAGCCCCAGGACAGTGCCCAGGCCCTGAGTTCAAGCCCTAGGACTGGAAAAAAAAATGGAATAAAGATTAATTCTTCCCTTGCTTTAAAAAAAAAAAGAAAAGAAAATGGGAATGCAGGTATCTTTTTAACATAATGGTTTCAGTTACTTTAAATATATACCCAGGACTGGGAAAGCTAGGCCATATGGTAGTTCTATTTTTATTTCTTAGAGGAATCTCCATATTGATTCAATATGTCTGTTCTAATGGGGTGTATGTTTTTAAATAACTACGTAAGTACATTTCAAATGTTTCATAGTAAAAGATGATAGGCAAGTAGGGTGCTAAACACATCAATTAGTTTGATTTAATCATGTCCTATTGTATACACATATCAAAGCATCATATTGTCCTCCATAAAAGTGTACAATTATGATTTGTCAATCAGAATTTAAAAAAAAAATAGAAAGGTAATGTATTTCTTACAATCTTTTGAGATTGTATGATTGAACAAACTTTTTGTTTTGTTTTGTTTTTTTTTGGTCAGTCATGGAGCTTGAACTCTGCACCTGGGTACTGTCCCCGAGCTCTTCAGCTCAAGGCTAGCACTCTACCACGTGAGCCACAGTGCTACTTCCTGTTTTCTGGTGGTTCACTGGAGATGAGTCTCATGGACTTTTTGTTTCCAGGTTGACTTTGAACGATCCTCAGATCTCATCCTTCTGAGTAGCTAGGATTACAGGTGTGAGTCACCGGTACCTAGCCCCAGACAGACCTATTTTTTAAATGCCAATATTTAGAAACAACAACTGTAATCCCTTTCAACCATTTAAAATTCTTACATGAAATTATAGTTTAAGTGTAATCTATAAGCATAATGCCTAAAACACTCAAAAGAAGCAAAGTATATCATCAAACAGTATGATATACCGGAAACATACATAGTTATTGTTGCCTTACCTCATAATATATTCTGAACAAATTCCCACGGTCTCCTAGCCTGTCAGTTTTGTAGCTAAATCCTACACAGCACCCAAAGCCTTGAAATTTGCATAAAGAATAGAGGCAAAACACAAACAGAGTTGAGGTATATTATTAGGTATGGAAATATGACTGGTGAGTCAGCCGAAATTAATAATAACAACAAAAGATTGCTTTATAGAATTTGTGAATATAATTTATTTTCCCTCCTAGCATTTTTGTCTGCGTGGTCTATATTTTGGTTATTAATCTCAAAAGATAAATTTTAAACTGCTGCACTACTAGTCTCAAATGTGCTCAGTGTAGACAATATTTTCCTATTTTGCTTGAGGACAGTGTTTTATTTATTGAATCACCTAATCACACTGATGAGCCTGTAATATTCACTTTCACCCCAAGGCATTGTGGGGAGGAGGTGATGAGGGAAAGGGATTCTGAAGAATAATAAAAGATATCCCCTGGCCTGGAGAATTTATGTTCCTCTTCTGTTCTTTAGTTTTCTATTTGTAAAATTGAAAGGATAACCTCCTGCTTATAAATTTCTTTGTTCATGTGGAGAATAGAAGAAAACTGAAGTGAATAAATGATAATTTGGGTATTTCTCTACCCTTTTATTAGTTATGTCATGAGCTCAAATGTTTTTTCTCTCATTTTCCCCAGAGTTACTCACTGATATTCCAAGGAAATTAGTATTTATTCATCTATTTTGATTTGGCTGGATTTTCTGGAAATAGAACTTTAGGTCAAAGTTCTTACTCTGGGGCGTCACACCTTTGGAAGGAAGACAAGGCCAGGGGTTCTAAATGCAGTTGAAATTGAGATCTTCACCTCTTCTAGTATGGTGAAGAGACTAGAACGCTGCTTCAGAGATGTCTCAAGTTAAGGCAAACTGACCCAATTTTTGAGTTCTTTCATTATGTGGGCATGAGCCCCAGGCCATAACTTTACAGCTAGTATGACCTTGAGTGTTGAAATTCCCTGCACTTTAATGACCAGTAGAATGAATAAAAGAAGAAGAAAGGGAAATGGAAATAACTTGCTGGAAGAGATAAAATAAGTTTTATATAATTTTTCAAATTGTGTTTAAGTAGTTATACAAAGGATTTACCATTTCACAGAGTAGTTTGTGAACACAGTGCATCTTGATCAGGGTCACCCTTTTCTGCATTTTCATCCTTCCCTTCTTACCCATTGTTTCCCTCACTCTTCCTAGTTTTGTAGAATATGCATTGAATTCTTCACTGTATTCTCCCCCTCGTCTCCTTTCCCCTTGTCCCCATGCCACCCTTTCAAGTACCATTTTCCTATTATTTTGTTGAACTTGGACTTTACTTTTCAAAGGCAGTATGCTAGCTATTTGATTTCTCGACTGAATCTGCCATATTTCAATAATGTATTTGTATACACTTGTATACCATACCCAACATATTTACTTAGATGTTTATAATGTAAATTTGGCTTTCACAAATAAGGGAAAACATGGGTCCTTTGTTTCAGTGGGTCTGACGTACTTCACTTAATATACTCTTTTCCAGGCCTTTCCATTTCTTTATAAAAGGTACAATACTGTTCTTTCTAATGGCTGATGAAAATTTCATTTTGTATATAATACCACCTATTCTTGATCCATTTATTCATTGAACACAGTTGTGCTGGTGGCTTTACTATATACTGTTAAAATAATTTTTAAATAAAATACAAAGGATTTTAAGAGCATGGCAGAAACAGAGACAAAGGAAGAAGAGACTGAAATGCTCAGTGACATAAAGGGAAAAGTGATGGGTAATACAAATTTCAAGGAGAGGAAGAAGAGAATGAGAGGTTTGAGGGGAAGAAAGAGAAAGGAAAAATCGAGGAGTGTAATAATTAGTGGTAATATAAATGTTCCAGTCTGCATATTTGGTACCCATTTGGCTTATATACATTGTAAGCAACTCATCACTGCTGTAACTATGCCTCTGATAAGTCCATTTTCTGGAGTAGCTAATGCCACACTGGGAAATGGGCCTGCTACCATTTTAAAATTAAAATGTTATTTTGGAATAGAGTTTTTATTTCCTTGTGGAATTCAATAGATTTTATGTTATGAAGAGAATGCACTTTTCTTTTATGGCCCAATGGTTTATAAACAAGGAGCCAAAAGTCTATTTTTTAAGATGGAATGGTTTTATTTCATAATGCTTGTGAATGGTACTTTAACACACACACACACACACACACACACACACACACACACACACAAAGCCCATGTGTCTTTCATCAAGTTTATCTTTCAGTTCATTTCAAATTAAATTTGCTTTTGGCCTGATTGAATCAAGAATTAAAACTAATGCAGTAAAAAGTATAGGAATATTAGTTGTTCATTCAAAATTTGTACATCTTTTATTTATTTTTATTTTTTATTTTTTGATAGAGAAGAAAGAGCTTTAATAAATTGGAAAGTTAGAATGTGAGTGGCTCTTGCCTTTTAATCATGAATCATGAGCTTATTCCTTGGCATAGGGAAGAACTTTTTTTTTTTGACCAGTCCTGGGCCTTAAACACAGGGCCTCACCACTGTCCTTGGTCTTTACTCAAGACTAGGGCTCTATCTTTTAGACAGTTACAAATTCAAAACCAGGGAAAACAACTGGCATGTTTTTTGTTATGAAAGTTCTCTATGGTATATGATCTTGATCTAAATATTTTGGGGCTTGCCTGCTGGTAATGTTGAGAGGGAAGCTCTAGGTGGTCAGCTTTTCCTATGCCTAGGTTGTATTCAGCTAGAACCCCGACTTTTGCAAATTGAATTCCTCTTCCTGGATAGCTAGGTGCTCAGGTGTCTGAGAACAACATTGCCCTTAGTTCCAGGAGAACAGAGCTCTTCCATAACCATGTGCTGTGACTGCAGGTGGGAAAGAGAGAGACTGCCCTGTGCAGGCTTTTTTCTTTATTTTAGAAAAGCATAAGTTTTGTAGCAGGTCTCCATGATTTCAAAGCTAGATGTGGAACTATATGGTTTTCTTCTTTTCCTACTTTTCCCATTTCATGAACTTTCCAAAATTATACAAGCCCATCTTAACTTTTCACATGATCAACCATTATCTAGAAGAGTTTGGGCAATAGGAAGGAGACTAGACAGCCATTGCATTCATGGGATCATATGAAGTGTGGTGATTACTCTTATTTTGAGAAGAGCATGAGTTCAATACTCAAAAGTTATGCTGTGCTAATACTTCCCCCTCATCCTTGGTCTTTTCTGGGCCTTCATTGGCTCTTCATTGGCTCTTGTATTTCCCACAGGCTATTTAACCTATTTTTACTGTGGGTAGAATTAAGTGTAAGAAAATATAATTATTAATGTTAATAATTATATAATATTATAATTATTAATAGCATTGATAGTCCAGGAATGAAATGACTATATACTAAATAATCAAAGAGAAAGAAAAGGTTAATAGAGCCATTGTTCTACATTTATACTATGAAATTCTGAGAGAAAATCATTTGGATTTTCCTGTGTGCCCATCAAGGTCATCATCAATGGAGTATGGAAATTATACATATAAGTATCTGTCTGTCCTATCTTGTTGTTTGAGTTTTGGGGTTTGAACTCAGGGCCTGGGCACTGTCCCTGAGACGCGTTTGCTCAAGGCTAACACTCTACCATGTGAGCCACAGCCCCATTTCTGGCTTTTTCTGCTTATATAGTACTGGGCTTCATGCATACAAGCCAACACTCTACCACTATGCCACGTTCTAAGCTCATTAACCCTATTTTTTTTTTTTTTTGTCAGTTGTGGGGATTGAACTTTGGACCTGAGTACTTGTCCTTGGACTCTTCAGCTCAAGGCTAATACTCTACCCTTTGATTAACTGGAGATAAGAATGCAATGGGACTTTCCTCTCTGGGCTGGCTTCGAACTATGATCCTTAGACTTCAGCCTCCTGAGTAGCCTGGATTACAGGCGTGAACTACCTGCACCTGCCTATAAACCTATATTTTCAAGTCATTGAAAAAGTAAACGATGTCAAGACAAAAATCTTTGTCCTCAGTGTAGAGTTAATTTTAAGATGGTAAGATCACTTTACCTTCTATATTCTCTCTCCTTTTGAAATTTATAAGTTGAAGAGGTGGTATTGTGTAGAAAGTGTATGTGCACAATTTCTTCCTGTGTTTCCTAGTACTGTCTCTAGCTTTTGTGAGAAATTCTTTAAGAGTTTAAAAGGTTTGAGATTGACTATTTTTATAATCAAGATGTACAGCAGGCTGAGTCAGTAAGCAAGGAAGATCTATGTCTCATGGGATATTTTCTAATGTAAGTTTTCTAAATATGGGCAATTTTGAGCTCCTATTTGCCATCTTTGTGAAATAGCTTGCATTAAACCTAATGTTACCTAATGTTTTTTAATGTATGTTTTTCTCTGAGTTCCCTTCAGATGTGATTGCAGAAAACCACACGGTGGGGGAAAAAACACATACACACCCTGAAAAAAACTTTTTTTTGATGTGTGTGTGCTGTGCAGTGATTTGACTACTCACATCTCTGACAAAATGAAAATTAGATTCAAGGACAATTGTATGCTCGCTCACTCTGACACGATGTAAAATGCTTAGCTTTCTGTGGCTATAACAAATCATACACAAGGCTTTAAAAATTATATGGGGTTCAGAGGTTTCTCCTTAAGTATAAAGAAATTCTAGCTTTGTGGCAAATCTCTAATATCCTAAATGTGCATATTCTTCAAAACATTGTATGCAGGCAATACTAGTTTAGTTCTCTGATCACTTCTCCTTTCTATGCCTTGGATTTCTCACAGATTCATAATGTTCTTAATCCTCTTGGTTGACTTTCTAAGCTTCCTTTTTGTTTACCAGCTTTGCACATTTGGAGGGAAATAGCATAGTAAACTTTCCATGAATGAGCATGGAAATTAGTCTATAAAGTAGAAGGATAGAAACAGCATGTAGACTTTTTTTGTTGACTTGCATGTCAGTATTACTATTTTATTTATCAGAAATATTAGTACCAATCACTTATAAACAATGTACATTAAAATTCAGACTTTGCAAGTATGATTTTTAATTTTGGGGAAAACTCACATGAGGAAACTAAGGCTTTTGCAGTTCTGTGCTTACCACATACATAGAAAAAAAGCTGGAAATGGTGCTGAGGCTCAAGTGGTAGAGCTCTAGCCTTCAGGAAGACTAAGGTCAGTGTTCAGGCCCTGAGTTCAAGCCCCAGGACTGGCAAAAGAATTAAAAAAATTATAGCCACCTTTTGAAAACCATACATTTTCAAATAGAGATAAATTTGAGTTTATGTGAAGCTGGCTTCATGATTCCCCAACAAATTCTTTTTTGATCTTCAAGGAGAGTATGTCTTCTCAGCTTCAGTTTGAAATAATTCTCCTCTAAAGCACTGTTCAAGAGTGTGTCCTAGGTTTGTATTTTAAATTTAACATCTGTATTGATGTAAACCTCCTAAACCATATTTGTTTGGGCGCAACATGTAAATAATAATCTTGGCCAAGGAAGCAAAGCCTTATAGAGGTTAAATTAGATATTGTCCTTGAAAAAGGGATTACCCAACTTATGATAACTTACCTTAAAACCAATGTTCAGTCAATCCTGAAATCTCATAACCAAAATTATTTCTCTTCTCCATATGCATCATCTATTTATGTTCTCTACATTGTTCTCACTAGGAACTTTCATAAGTAGCTGAAGCCTTTTATTTTTCTTGGAGTGAGTAGACAGCTATTTCCTTCAACACATTCACTCATCAGTGTGTGTGTGTGTGTGTGTGTGTGTGTGTGTGTGTGTGTGTGTGTGTGTGGCTTTGTATTTGAATTAGCCACAGGCATGTCATTTCCTTCCCATCTCCCAGTTTCTATAAGTGAAGTCTGCCCCATCACATTTTAGCCTTTTTTCTTTTCTGTCTTTTTTTTTTTGCCAGTCCTGAGGATTGAACTCAGGATCTGGGCACTGTCCTTGGGCTTAAGGCTAGTGCTCTATCACTTGAGTCACAGCACCAATTCTGGCTTTTTCTGTGTATGTGGTTTTGAGGAATGGAACCCAGAGCTTGGGGTATGCTAGGCAAGCACTCTACCACTAGGCCATGCTCCTGGCCCACACTCCAGCCTTTTTAAGTGAAAAGAAATCAAATAATTAGCAAAGTTCTTTCCAAAGAGTCAGAAAATTGCAAGTACCTTCTAGGTCGATGTCTCATTTTTTAGCATCAGTTCTCCGGAAAATCCCGAGAAAGATCTCTGTGGGAATTGTAGAAGCCTGACTTACTGCTTATGCATTCTCCATTTCCTGCATATTGCAACACAAGAGTAAAAATTATCTACAAGTCACTAAGGAGCATCTTAAAATGTATTCAGATAAAGCCTTTCTGTCAAACTTAAGTACTAGTCCTATTTATGTAACCTTTCTTCTTTTATTTTGCCAGTGCTGGGGCTTGAACTCAGGTCCTGAGCACTGTCCTTGGGCTTTTTCAAGGCTAGAGCTCTACCACTTGAGCCACAGCACCACTTCTGACATTCTCTGCATATGTGGTATTGAGGAATTGAACCTGGGTCATCATGCATGCTAGACAAGCACCAGGCCAAACTCCCAGCTCCAACATTTTCTTTCTGGGGAATGTCTTATTCTTTAATGCTTAAGCATCTTCTGAAGTTGTTTATTAAAGATGCAGATTCTGGGCCATGAGTTTGGCCTAGTGGTAGAATGCTTGCCTAGCATACACAAAGACCTAAGTTCAATTACTTGGTGCCGCATACATAGGAAAAAGCCAGAAGTGAAAGTGGTGGTGAGGCTCAAGTGGTAGAGCTCTATCCTTGAGAAAGTCCAAGGACAGTGCTCAGGCCCTGAGCTCAAGCCCAGGACCGGCCAAAAAAAATGCAAATTCTATGTTCATTCATATAGTAGTTCATGTACCTTCCCTTGAGAAACTCAGCCAAGGTAATAAAATGCCAGAACTCCAGTTTTTTTGCTGTTTTTTAAATTTTTTTCCATATGTTTTGTATTGTAATTAATAGAAGGGTTACATTATATTCACCAGGTAGAAGGTGCATTACTTCACAAACATTGATACCCTTTCTCATGTCATGGTCCCCATTTCCCTCCCACCCTCCCCCTGCTCATCTTGATTTCCCCCCTTCCCTATCTAATTTCAAATAACCAATTAAGCATATATAAAATATATCAGATAACAAGGTGAAATACTGTAATATGAGATAACCAAGGGACAGCAAAAGAGATGAGAGATAACATAGTACATTAAGGACAACAGTTACTCCTTTGGGAATTGTGTATGACATGCTGTATTGATTCTACAGCAGGAATGAATGGCAGTAATGTTAATGCTTTGCCCAGCTCAGTCTCATTGCTAAGAGGAAGGAAGTCTTGTAAGAGCCTTACAGCATAGACGGTCACCAGAAGACAAAATGGAGTTAAATTGTGCAATAAAAATATAATAAACACAATTCAAATGAGATCATCAGTGGAGGTAATTTGTTGTGTGAACACCACTTCTGAGCAGTCACTCTATACTTTTAAAATGTGGGTTGATCTGGAAAATCATGTAGTTCACAGTTCTGCAAAGAGCCTCTATCACTGGGCTATATATGGTTTTAAGTGTGTAATATTGCATTAAGACAACCATTTCAGGACAGCTGGAGAAACCAGGCCTGATGGTTAATTTGCCAACTGAGCAGTCTGTGTCCTTTGGATGCCACTGCTTTAACATTTTCCACTGGCTTCCTTGAAATATGGAGAAGGAAGATGTGAAAGGTCTTAGCACAACACTGAGAGATATGGAATTGATTCTTCAATATGTGCTTCTGACAGATGAGCTGTGTTTCTGATATATAATCATGCAACAATAGCTTTTACAATGCTGATGTTAGAGCAGAGAAAGCAAGGGAAAGATGGAAAAGAAGATAGTTAGCTGTCATTCCAAGCTAGGAAAAGTCTATTAGAGATGCTAACCTTTCTCTAATTTGATTATTTACAGAAGGCTACAAATGTATCTGGGATATTTCACGAAGTAATAGAAAGCATGGGTGATCCAGAATGATCCACTGGATTGGCTTGTTAGTATCTCATTGCCCTTCTTTATGCTATAGCTCTCTCCATAGTGTTGTCTGTGAGGTCCACAATAGAAATTCATCTCAATGTTACCATTGACTTAGCATTTACTCCATTGAATGCATTATACACTTATAAGCCTTTTGGTAGTATAAAGTATGTCCTAGAAAATTTAGGCCAGATGGCCATATTATACCATTGCAAAGGCATTTCCTGGAATAAGTAAACCAGAGATTATAGGTGTCCTTTCACTTACAAACAGGATATCATGAAAACAATTTAATGGGGATATCAAAGGAAATAATGTAACCAGCTTTTTAAAATAATTAGCTTATATATTTTGATTCTGTTGATTGGAAACTGATCTGATTTATATCTATACTAGAAAGATTTAAGGTAAATTTGGGAAGGGAAATTAGAGAGCATGTGATTAATCCATTGCTTCATAGATTATGCAGTGCATGAATGGTAGAAACAAATACCCTTACTCTAGTAAGGGTAGCTGATCCTGACAGTCTCCTACTTGGTAGTTTTACCCCTCAGCGCATCATACTGTGCCCTATTGTCCTGAAGAACAAGCTTCTTTGTCTTCCAAAATAAAGCCAGGTATCTGAGCTACAGCCTTTCTTACCATACATAGTCTTTCTGAAATGGATTGCTAAAGCTGGCTGTGATAATGAAAGGAGGAACTGGGGAGTATAAAATGTTATTCTGACTGTAACAAGGATCTAAGGGTCATAATATGAAAACAGGTGATCAGTTTACAATATAATTTGACCTAGAACATCAAAGTTTTTGGACAAAACCACATAAAAAAATAATCCCTAGTAAGGATATCTCAAAGTACTTATGAAAAATGAAGTATATCTTTTTGTGTTTGGGGGGGTCATGGGGCTTGAACCTCAGCCTGGGTGCCATCCCTGAGCTCTTCAGCTCAAGGTTACTGCCCTACCCTTGAGCCTTGCAAGCCCCAGTTCCGGTTTTCTAGAGGTTAATTGGAGGTAAGAGTCTCGGGTCCTTTTGAGACCAGACTGGCTTTGAACCTTGATCCTCAGATCTCAGTCTCCTGGGTAGCTAGGATTACCAGCATGAGCCACCATGGCCGGGCTATGAAGTATATCTTTGTCTGTGCCTCAGTAGTCATACTAGGCTTACTGACGCAGGATATCAAATATTGGAGCATTCGAGTTTATATGTTTAACAAATGTCCTTAGGTACTTTCATATTCACTCTGAAGTTTATAGACCATTCTGTTTAGTTGTCAATGCTCAAGCAAGGGTTGTCTTTGATCATACTTAACTAACTGCATGTGTGGTTAGGAGATGGTCACACAGAATGTCTTTATAGATGGAGATATTTAAATCAGTCCAAGTCAGAAGGTTCCTCAAAGGAAGGAACAGAGTAATCCTGGCAATGTTTTCAGGCTCCAGAGCTGTCTCCTTCTTAGGGCTGATACTACACAGAATCATAAGCAATTGGCATACCAGTAGCTCCCATTGACAAGAATTGCAAAATTGGTATTTCATATGCATAAAATACTTTTCCTAGATGAAGACCTTCCATGCGGGAACCATTTTGTCTTGTCTTCAATCAACTACCAACTCAGTTCTCTCTGTAAAGTCACATTTTGTATTGCAAATTCCAGATTATCTTACCTATAGTAAATGAACAGATTACAAGTTGTCATTACAAAGATATGAGTCTGGAAGTCTATACAGTGCTCCTTTAAAAACTCATGGTATTCATTTGCTTATATTTTGTAATAATTTTAACTTTTCAGCTTTAGTAGTACAACAAATGCATTTCTGTACAATTTGGCAAGTTCTGACGTACTACACACCCATGATCCTTCCAGGTTTTGTTTTGTGCATAGCAAGGTTATAGATGGCGTCACTGGCCCTCGCCTGGCTCTTTCTTTAGTTTTCTCCATTTTAATAGCTATGAAATAGCATCTTCTTGTGCTTTTCACTTGTGCTCCCTTAATTATTAATGATATGGAACACCTTTTCATTTGCTTATTTACCATCTATGCATGTTCTTTGACGATGGGCCTCGAGTATTTACATCTCTTTTCCATTTGTCTATTGGGTTTTTAAAATGTTTTTTGATCATGAAGTTTCAAGAACTCATTGAGCATTTTTTTGGGTCATTTGTGGGTCTTGAACTCTGAGCCTGGGCATTGTTACTTAGTGCTTCACCTCAAGGCTAATAGTGTTCTACTGCTTGAGTCCCAGCGCCACTTCCTCATTGAGCATTCTAAACAGCAGCATTTATCACTGAGGCACTGCTTAGCTTATACAAGATTTTGGGTTCAGTCTTTAATACCAAGAAAAACAAGTCATTTCTTACGAAGGTGCCTTGAAATATTTATTCCTGTCCTCTTTCTATCTCTTCATTGCCATAATTACTTGTTGGAAGAAGAAAATTTTTAATGTGTGTTGAATTTTATTGATCAGAATTTCTTTGCTTGGGCCATGCTTTTTATATCATATCTAAGAAAGTTTGCCTAACCAAAGACCACAAAAATGTACTATGTTTTCCTCTAGAAACTTACAGATTCAGACTTTATGTTTTAGAGGCATGAATCAAAGAACAAATGACTTCTTTGGAATTGTTTTGACCCCACAATCTCTAGAAAGGGTTTGTGCTGTTGTGATGGGTGAGAGCACAGTAATGGAAATACATAGGCCCATCTGTATGTACTGTGACTCCAAGCCACAGCAAGAGTTTATGAAGCACTCAGCATAGGCTGATGGTGACATAAAGCTTTTGAGTTCTAGTTTCTCTGTCTTTACCAATAAGGGGATTTTCTACATTGCCCATACCCTGCTGCTGATGGGGTTCTTTGGAGAAGACTGAGAAGTAGACATGGTACATACAAGTGTGTCCTGATCCTGATTATTGCAGATGCCCTAGGAATTAGTCTTTTGTGAGGAAGCAGCAGCCTAGCGTCACTTAGAGTTGCGTGCTGCTAACCTTCACACAGAGAAGTATGGAGAAAAGGAGGTGCTAAGGGCCAGAGAACTCATACTTGTGCCTTTAGCCTGCCACTGTGAACAGAGAGTGATGGAATTGTTTCCTCCACCATTATGAAAACATAAACCCAGCAATCTATAACTTATGTTGGACTTTAAAATATTTAACTTTGTTCAAGTACTCAGCTGCAGTTCCTACACATAAATATTCCACCAAAATAGCATTTTCATTAACAAGATTGACTGCTAATGGGAAAATGTTCATACATTTCTTTAAATAAAAAATTTAGGTTACAAAACAATATGCAGAGTTATGAGGCCACTCTGTAAAAAAAACTCCATGCATATTAAAGGGCCAGAAATATACACACAGAATTGATTTAAAATTTTGCCTCTGTAATATAAGAATGGAGGCAATTTTTTAATTTTTAATTTTACTTGAGATAAATATACTTCCAAAAAGTTATAAGAAATAATACAAAGAGAAATTGTATAGTCTATCCAGTTTCCATCAGTGATCATGCTTTTTAAAGTTACAGGGGGTCTTCAGTTTATGAAGAGGTTTGCCTTGAGATGAATCTGTAATGAGTTAAAAGACAGTGTCAGTAAGAAATGCAAGTAGTCTACCTAATTATCAAACCTCATAGCTTAGAGATGTTATGGATTATTAGTCCTTTATCTTTCTGATCTGGTATCTGACTGGAAGTTGTTGTCTCTCTGTTGCTGTACAGTCTTGAGAGAGAATGCTATAGTTTATATCACTATCTGAGGAAAAGACCAGAATTCAGAAATTAATCTATCCTGCTTCTCCATCACTATAAAATTTAACAAACATCTGGGTGCCAGTGGCTACCCAAAAGGCTGAAATTTGGAGGATCATGCTTTGAAGCCTCTTTAGGCAGATACGTCTAGGATCTGTCTCCAAAATACTTAGCACAAAGCCAGGCTACAGATATCGCTGAAGTGGTAGCATATCAGTTGAGCAATCAAGAATAGGCAAGCTTGTGGTCCTGAGTTCAAACTCTGGTGCTTGGGGTTTAGGGGGAGAGGAATAAACAGAAACAAGAAACAAGAAAAATTCCAAGTCAAACTACCAATTGTACTGTAATATTCCATCCAGGACATTGGTATTAATAAAGTCAAGTGCAGAACATTTCCATTAACTAGTACAAGGATTCCTGGATTTTTTTGTTGCTCTTGTTTTGTTTTATTCCTTTTTCCTACTTCTGTCAAATCCCTGAACCCTGGAGACCACTAACCTGCTCTTCATTTCTGAAATATTATCATTTCTATAATGGCAATAGAGTAAGAAAAAAATCTAACCTCTCAGTATTACTTTTCTCCTCTGTTACTCAGCATAATTTTCTGGAGATATGTCATCTAAGTTATTGTATGTGTCATACCACAAAATTATCAATGAAAATTGATATTGATAAAATGTAAATTTTAATTTCATGTCTTTTTCCATGATTTAAAATATTTCAATAATGGACATTTTATTTTATAATCAAAGAAAGAATGAAATAATCTTATCACCATAGTGGAAAATTTTGCTAATTTTATAGGTCTTTGTTAAGACCATATAAATAGAAAAGTCTCTGTAAATATAGTATTCATGGAAAGAAAAGCTTAGTAAACATGATAGGAATTAAACAATGTAAAACAATACCCATGAAAACATAGAAGTATAGAGAGTGGAATATCTTAATTGTATTTCCTGTTTTTCTGAATTGCTCCAAAGCATTGTGTCAAGAGAAGCTTTCCTGTATCATTAGTACCCCTCTGTCTTTCCATGTGTTTTGGTCTGTAAAATAATTCCTTTCTAAGATACTAAACATGAATTCCTGAGATTGAACAAAAGAATTGATTCGTCTCATGAGAAATTTATACTTGTTATAAAGCTGAAATCCCTCTTCCCCTGAATAATAGAGTAGCCATGAGTCAGAGCATCATGCTGGCTTGGTCATAATCTATCACATCATGCCTCAGACAACAACTTGATTTGTCAAGAGACTCTCCCTGTGAGGGCTGCCAATAGCATCAATGCTCACTGGAGAGGATCTAATAGAGCCCTGTGGGCTAATTTTATTTTATTTTAATAAGTAGGGGTCCATAAGCATAAGATAGAAAGTAGAGACTAGGTGGTAAGAACTTGGTGCTCTCTAAATGTGGACCTACAGCTTCATCTATCTTTTCTCTGATAAAGAACGTGAAGACATCCAAAACAGCTTGCCCTCCAGAAGCCTCACATGTTTATTTCCACCCAGTAAGCACTATCAGGTTTTCTCCTGGTATAACATTTTCTTCTAAATTAACTGCAGAAAAGCTCAGTGCTTCATGTTTGTCATCTGTTTCTATTATGGCTTGAGGACAGAGAAAATTGATTCTGATTCACTCTACCACTTGCTGTGAGCAGTTTGGAGTAAAGGTATTTGTCGATTTGGATAATTTCTTAGAAGCTTGTTATTTGCTTGGGAATACATCCATTACCCCCAAATGGGAAGAACAAGGAGCTGAATCAGCCATATTTACAGCTAAAATAAGAGCTTTAGGTTAGCACAGGGTATTACAGATTAGTGGTAATCTTAATAATTTCATATAGAGGTCAACATTGAAGCTACATGAAGCAAGTATTTCATTTTTTAATTAAAAATTAGTCCTTGCAGTCAATTGTCCCTACCTATAGTCTTTATCTATCCTCAGTAACAAACATGACACCTTTCAAAGCCCAAGCAAATTAGTTCATTATGCTTATTTATGCTATATGTTCTGATCAAAAATATTCTGTTAGTTAAGACATTATCTCTAGTGCCTTTATATTTTCTGCTTATTGCTTCCAATAAGAACTTTCTAACATATAGCTGGTCACTCATTCACCTATTGGAAACAAAGCCATGTCTTCAGAGAAACTGTTCAGATATCTTAGATGGTATGCAAATCTTTTGAAGATCTGTCTGAGGCATTTTTCCCATGATTACTGTGCTTATAAATCCTAGCATACCCGTGTGTTCCTACTTGATAACAGTACAGTTTTAAAGAAATGGAACACTTGTTTCATATATGTCCAAGAACTTCCTTTGGTTCTGCCTTCTCACACAGTATTTTCTGTCTTTTTGTTGATCTACCAAGGAGCTATGCCTCCACCAGTATTCATTTAAAACACTATACTATTCCTTCACTCACAATTAGTTCCAGAATAATCCTTAGATACTTTCCGTCATATAATGGATAGTTATTTTTTGGCATGTCTCTTCACTTCATAGATTGAGGATTTTTCCCACGTATTTATACTTCTTGTCAAAAATGTTAGACAATAAATAATTGTTCCATTTAAACTAGTGAATAGTAATATGATTAAGAATACCACAAATGGCAAACAGAAATGCAGTCATCTTCTTTTGGAAGCAAAAGGAGGGATATTTTTTCATACAAAATGATATAAACTCAGTCTTAAATACTGGGTAGCACTTATAGTAGCCTGAAAAAGAGATGGAAGTTGTTCTTTCTTCACTCACAAACAAAGCTGCTGCTCTTGGAAAAGTATACTTGATGAACCTCAAATATCATTTGTCGGGGTTTATAGTCCTTCTTGCCTCCTGACCCGCAAGAGAACACGCCCCGACTAAGACGAGGCCAAGAAAGGTTAGGGCCAACTGGCCGCCTTCACCCAGCCCTCCCTCACCAGAGGGAAGACATAGACGCGCGAGGGAGACTGTCACAGCAAGACTCGTTTATTCTGGAAGTACATTGGGCTAAAATAGGATGCAGGAGCCTATCAGCATAGAGGTGGGCCATGGCAGGGGAGTGGAGGAGAAGAGGAGAGGGTGGTGGGGCCAATCCAGAGTTAGAGGTAGCCTTATTTTACATCACAAACCACAGCCAAACCTCCCAAGGAGGTGACAAGGCCGATTGGATCTCAAGACCAGGAAATGAGCCCATTTTCCTGATGTGACGTGCCCCACAATCATTGATCTCTTTTTCAAAGTATTTTATACAATACAACCTTTTTACTGCCCCTAGAACTCCAAATGTCATTTAGAATTAGTACTTCTTTTACCAGTCCTGAGGCTTGAACTCAGGGTTTGGGCACTGTTCTTGAACACTTTTTTGCTCAAGGCTAGCATAGCACTCTGCCACCTGAGCCACAGTGCCACTTCCAGCTTTTCTTCTGTATGTGGTACTGAGGAATTGAACCCAGGGCTTCTTGCATGGTAGGTGAGCACTCTACCTCTAGGCAACACTCCTGGCCCAGAATGGCATTTTTTTTTCAGAGTATTTCAAATATGCAACCTTTCTCAGTCTCTAATATCCTGGATTTTAAATAATTTAACTTGGATAAATTCAAATAAAGCATTTGTTTGGACTCTGAACACCCCTAGACTAGGTTCAAATCTCCATTATGTAGATTGATGGGAGAGTGATTTGATTAGTCTTCTGAGGGTCTCTTTTTACTATCTGTAAAATGGGAATAGACAACATGAACCTTTTATGTGAGTCTACATGACAATTAAGTAAATTGTTTATCAATTGCCTGATCCAATATTTGGCAGAATACTGGTGCCATGGAATATTTAGTTCCCTTTTCCATGACCTCAACTTGGGATGCTTTCGTGTTTATTCACTTTCTGTACTTGTAAGAGGCTGGAGAGAGCAATGTGGTGGAGATGTAACTCTGTGTATTAGCTTTGCAGCAGTTTATGAGGAAGAGATCATAACACTTCCCAGACCTGAGCATAAACAATAAATCCTTCCATGTGCAGTGTATTCTGCTGACCTCCAAGATTCTCTGGAGGTCTAGTGTGGCCTGGATTGCTGACATAGGCATGACAAAAAAACAAAAAAACAAAAAAACTTTGCTTCTCAGTCAAAATCATCCATGCACTTTCACTTCACCTGGTTTTTGCTCGGATTCTGAATGCCACTCTCATTCCATTCGATTTGTGCTTAGAGGAAATAGAGAAACGAATGTCTGGAAATATGATCCCCATGCTGTGTCAGCTAGTTTTGAAACTCCTGTATAGGCTGCATATAACTGTGTCTGTCTCTTTGTAAATGGTCTCTCTTCTTATCTCTCAGCAAGATCATGAGGGACTCAATTGTGGACATATTTGTGTTTACACTGTCAGCATGCACAGAGCCATGAAAACAGTGCACTGATGAATGTATCGTCTGCTGTTTGAAAAGAAAAACAATTTAGCATAGTCACTATTTTTTCAACATAATATCACATGCATTCATTTGTTTGAAAAATACTAGTAAGTATCTCCTATGTGATAGATACAATGTTGCATCCTAGAGATTTAGTGAAAAATAATACAAATGAGGTCTGTGACTGGAAAGGTTAGTATCTACTACAAGTAAGCAAAAATGAATTTAGAGCCTACATACCAATGGCTTATTCCTGTAATCCTAGCTATTCAAGAAGCTAAGATCTCAGGATCATGGTTTGAAGCCATCCGAGGCAGAAAAGTCCCTATGAGACTCTTACCTCTGTGGCACAGTGGCTCATATGGCAGACCCCCAGCCTTGGGCACAAACAGGCTCAAGGATAATGTTAAAGACTTAAGTTCAGGCCCCACAATTGACAAAAACAAATGTGCTTTGTCAATTCTCTTTGTACACTTAGGATATGCAGAGATCAACACATATAGAAAGCACAATTACATAGCAAGATATACACATACTGAATGTTATCCATTCAAATGTGTGTAAAAAGCAGAAAAGATAGAGCAAATGGGAACTCATTTGTAGCAAATGTAAGGGTGAACTTAAAGTCATACTTTAAGAAAAACTATTCTGAATTTTTGAGCTCTATTAAATTATTTCAGCAATAAATCCCCAGTTTAATGCATAGCTGGTAAAGATCTTCCAATCTGTAGGCTTTCTCCTTATCTTATTTACTATTCCCTTGGCCATACAGTTTGATGCAATCGTGTTTATCCCATCTTTCTTTGATTTGTTGTGATTCTGGATCTTTATTTAGGAAGTCTCATCCTGTGCCTAGGATCCCTAGTCTTTCCTTTAGTATTTTCATAGTATCTGGCCTTATATTGAGGTCTTTGATCCATTTTGAATTGATTCTGGTACAGGGTGATACATAAGGATCTAACTTCAGTTTTCTCCATGTAAAGTCAATTTTGCCAGCACTATTTGTTGAAGAGGCTGTTTTTGAACTATTGTTTTTGGCTCCCTTATCAAATATTAGGTGGCCAATTTTAGATTGGTCTTCCATTTTGTTCCATTGGTTCCAACAAAACTTGGTGTCACCCAGAAAGATATTTAGAAAAGTCATTTTTTCTTCCAGCTCCAGGAGCTTGCATTTTGTCATTTAGAAACAGAGCATTACAGAATGCTGTAATGTAAGGTAACAAATGAATGCAGCACAATGACAGTGACAATGTGAACAACTATGTGTAGGAATATCCAAGTCCATATTCAGAGGAGAGAAGAAGGAGGCTCTTACTCATCTCACACCCACTCCTCAACTTGCAAAACTAGATGTGCTGAGGAAATATTTGCCATCACAGAAATAACCTTAGTTAAATTAACCTTCGTTTGAAATGGGAATGTTTATACTTTCATTATATTCTTAGTTCCTTAGTGGGAAATTGATCATAAAACTTTGTTGTCTCAACAGGACACTTACTACTTTTAAGTTCTAGAAGTTGTAAGCCCCAAACTGGGTTTCAATGAGTTAAAATCAAGGTGTAAGCCAAGCTGTGTTCATTGTCAAGAACCTGGCAGTGTGAGGAAGCTTGATTTCTGTCCTATCTAAGCTTCAGAGGCTTCCTGTGTTCCTTGGCTCAGTCCTTCCTCCATCTCTAAGGCCAGCCAAGAGAGGCTGAATTTTCATGGTCTCTGTATCTGTGGTTATATTCCGTGTAAATTAATACTCATTGGCTTATGAAGTGTTTGTTTCTGATGGGTCAGGGGACATTATTCCACCTACCACACCTGTACTTTATCCCAGTTTATTTTTTTTTTACCAAAGATGAGCCAGGTAGAATTAAATATGGCTCTTGGTCATCCTAAATATTTCCCTGAGTAGGAAAACACATACCTTGAAAAGATTAGAAGTTTAAAAAAATAAAAATGTGACTTAATTAACTCAATAATTTTCATTATGGTGCTGACCACTCTTCTTTATGTGTAATCTTGATATGTATCTTCTCATGAGGGTTCTATCTCCAGGCAAATAAAGGACCTCTGCTCTGAAGGTGACTAATAGTATGGGATCCTGTAGAGACTGGACAGAAAGTTTATTGTCCAGTTGCCAATGACTTTTGGTCAACTCCCATAGCCTCAATTTTCCTCAGCATAGGTTCTTTGCATTTCCATTTCTTCCTTTTTTAAGATTCTTCTTCAATCTTTGGATGGGCTATTTTCACGTCTCAGCATAAGAGATACCAATTCAACTCTCCTGATCTAAATTAGGTCCCCAGTAAATATTACTATGAATAGTACTTTATTTTTTCCTTTACGCTATTACCAAAATTTACAAATTATGTGTAACTTTTTTTCTGCAAATATGGCACAATCTTTTTCTCCAGTTCTTTTCCTTTCCTTCCAGAGGATGTTGATTTTATTCTAAACATAGGGATTATGTCGTGAAATCAGTGCTTGAAATCAGTTGTCCATTGCCTGAAACATGAAGAACAATCTTAAAAAGCGGTGCAGTGAGTGAGCCAGTCTGTCAAATTGTTACAATTGCTCAGCCCATTACAACATATTCTCAATTATTCTATCTCTTCTCATGACTGATGTTCTTTACTTCTATCCATACAGGTGCTCTGGGATTTACCTCCTTTGCAGGCCCTAATCATCTAGGCTTTGCATTAAGGCTTGTATTTGCATACCCCTAAATCTTACAAGATATTTTTCTACTTTTTGAAAATATTCTATGAACAAATATTATCCCTCTCCTGTTGTTTCTGTGATAGAGTAACATACAGAGTGACAGCATGTTATAGTCCTTTCAAAGAAAAGTTCAAAAAAGGATCCAGTTGTCAGCAGACCATGCCCCTTTGGGGAAGATATATTTCCTAGCTGTTTTTAGGTTCTGAAAGCTGCCCAACTTCCTTGACTGGCTCTCCTTCACCAGCTCCAAAATAATCAGCGACAGGTTACTCACTTCAAATCCTTCTGGCCTCTGCTAGCGTGGTAACATTTCATGAAAGGCAATGTTCAGAGGTTCTAGGTCAGGATGTGAACTGGGTTTTTGGACAGGTTAAGGACTATTACCCTACCTACCATGCCTGCTTTTCTCCTAGTTTACTTTGAAGCAAAGAATATTCATACTTGAGTTTCCAAATATTATTTGGTGTCTTTTTCCTTCCCTCTACCTCGACATTCTTGTCAGGACTTTAATCCACCACGAAGGAGGTCATGCTGTAATCCATTAGCACTTGACATTTACAAAGGTAAGTTACATTAAAAAAAAAGTTAGGAAAGTCCTTTGCATTATAGATTTCTTTAGGCAAAAATTTCAACCACAAGCCTTGGAAAAAAATTTGTGGAAGAATGTGCATAGCCTACTTCATTTACTGCCAGCATTTGGCTCTCATGGAAATGTGTTGTGATATTATATGACAAAAATTTTTTACAGAAATATCTGTGGAAGTCTTCTATTCACAAATATCAAGGATGAAACAAACATAGCTCTATGTTTGACCTTATCATTAATCAGCACTGCAGCCCAGTTGGAAGAGCTGCAGAGAACAAAGAGATGAAAAGACCTCTACAGCTTAGCTGATGTCCAAATAACTAATTATGGTAGAATCAGTATTTGAGACAAATTGTTGCAATAATCAAACTTTCATGCTTATCCAACTAGCCAAGTGTATTTTAGTGTTTTTCTTATGTCAGTTTCCTAGTGAAAAATCACTGTAGCTTCCAGGTGTCAGAAGCTCTCAGCTCAGCAGATGAGGTCCTGATCAAGTTCCACTGTGTGTTGACATTTTTCCTTCTGAGGTCCAAAGAGAGACCAGACTGATTCTCAATCTGCCCAGATGTGGGAAATCTGGCTATCTTTTTTGTTGATAGCAAAAGAAATATTTGATTTTAAGCCAAAATTGTATTTCTTATGATGCCTATATAAGGGAAAGCAAAATAGAGGAAATATCACCAATGTTAGTTGAGCATACACTTAAAGTTATAAATAGGACAATTGCAAAGAATGTTCTCTTAGGCTGAAAGTCTGGCTTAGTAGTAGAGTGCACAAAGTCCTGTGTTCGATTTTTTGGTACCATATACACAGAGAAAGCCAGAAGCAGTGCTGTGGTTCAAGTGGTTGAGTGCTAGGCTCTGTGGTATATTGAGGTGTAATTAGCTAGGCAGGAAAGTAAGCTCAACCAGCATTGAAGAGTTGAAATAATATTTCTGAGTACCTGAAGTTGACCAGTGAAAGTCAGCAACATGAATTAATGCAAAAACTTTATTGATAATAAGGTGTAGCTGATACCTCTTTCTGTGAAGGCGATGAGATATGATGAAGCATCAGATACTAAGCTTTCCAAAACTTCTGGGCAGTTACTACAAATAATTTTCAAATGGCTGAAAATCATAACCAATATACATATACAAAGTGAACATCATGTGCCCAATATATTAAATAATGAAAATTCCAGCAAGAAGCCAGTTCAAAGTACATTTGAGGATATAGAAATACATAAAGAAGTAAATGAAGAATTGCATGATAAGCTTACAATATTACATATTTAGTTACTATTTACTGAGAGCAATAAACTATAACCATAGAGTTGTCTTTTCATGGGTTAGGACTCATTTTCATCTCTGCTAGATGAACCTGTCTCAGAGCAGCATTTCTCAAAGTGACGTTGACATTTTTTGTGTGGTAGCCTCTCATGCGCTTTTAGGTGTTGAGAAAATTTCTACCTACTAGTATACTTAAGTAGTGATAATCAAAATGTACTAGGCATTGCCACATGCCTCCTGGGAGGATAGGAGAAGATACGTTACAGAGATCAAATCTGTCAGATTTCTCTAAAACTTAGGCACAGGTCTTTTAGCTATAGTACTTAACTTACAACTTTGATAGGCTTTTAAAAATTTTAAATGGAGTTAGTTAATTCAGCCAAGAGCGAATTTTATTTTTTATTTTTGGGGTAATGTATAGAGGGGTTATAGTTACATTTGCCAGGTAGCAGGTACATCACTTCTCACATGTGGATACCCCTTTTCATGTTTTTGTCCTACTTCCTTCCTTCACCCCCTCCTAATCACCTTGTTTTCCTCCTTTCCATTTACTATTTCAAATAAACAAAAGTATATACAATATGCCAGGTAACTAAGTCAGATACAGTAACAATATGAGATTAACCAAAGGACAGCAAAAGAGAAGTGAAATAACATAGTACATTAAGAACAACGATCACACTAGATAAAGCTCTTGTTACCATACCCTAGAGATCCTTTCATTTAGTTTCATTCTATGTGAACTTATATACCTAGGTTTTGCACTGCTAGGAGAGTCCTATGTGTACTACAGACTCTGCTAGGAGAGTCCTAGTTGTGTACTAATTATTACAAATGAGGAAACCATTGAACCTATGTTCCTTTGGTTCTGACTTGCTTCACTTCATATGATTTTGTTCCAAGTCGTTCCATTTCCTTACAAACGGGGCAATGTCAGGTTAATCCTATGGCCAGTTAACAGAACTTGCTGTTTAGTTCTCCTTCTCAATATGTTACATCTTTAGCTGAGTAGGATAGAAATATTTTTAACTATTACTTAGCAAAAAAATATCAAATGCTATAGTAAGTTGTACCATTTCCTGTGTTGACTTTTAGATTTTAATTCTGTTTCTATTTTTTCATATATTTTTTATTGTAATTAATAGAAGGATTACATGATATTTGCCAGATAGATGGTACATTAATTCCCATACATTGATACCCTTTCGTCCTAGACATTTTGGTGAGAATGTGTCAGTGTTAGAAAAGAGCTATAGTTAAATCCAGTGATGGCTGTTCATCTCTTTAATGTGGTAGCACTATTACCCAATAGAGCCATGTACTTCCTGGTTCCTTCCTCTCGTTTTCTGTGGAGAAGAGATTATTATCTTACCAAGCCCTCAACATCAATAATAAAGATTCAGGTCAACAATTCCTTTTATTAAAGTCCTGAAAGACAGATGAGTGTCCAATTCTTGATACTTTGAGAATTTAGAAAGGTGACGTATTTAATCACTTGCTTAAAGTGATTAAACACTTGACTATTTCTCTAGCTAAACAAATGGACATAATACACATCCAGTGGGAGTAGAGTCTGCAAATAGTCTTACCTTTTGCATAGTTCAGACTTTGCTACTAAATGCATTTGTTCTAGCTTATAAATTCAAAAACACCCTGTTTGCAAGTGAAACGCAGAATGTTATGTTCCTTCTCTATTACCTGGATTTTTGTTTTTAGAAAATATGACTTAAATAAATGTCACTGACTCACTCTACATAGTTTCATGGGCTCTCTTTGCCATGCTATTTAATTTATCTTAAATCTTCCTTTTGAGAGTTTCACAAACACAAATAGGGCATTGAGTATATATAGAATGAAAAATCGGCAGTCAATATGTCAGCTGTTTCCAAGTGTATTTCTCCTGCTGATTCGCACACTGAGAGAATTATAATCCACATGATACAGTCACAAAATGCTTCTCAGATGATTTCATTAAAATTTTTATGTTGAAAAAGTCTACTAAATGACTGACCTCAAGACAAGCCAACAGGGAAGGTAGAGAATGGCTAGAATATGAGCTTTCCCCTTATGAAACATTTATAAACATCCCTTTTTTATGTTCCAGGTGAGATTGCAAATACATATTTTATATCATTCTTATCATAAGTTTTAAGTGCTTTCAAAGTAAGTTTAGAATTATTTTTTGTTCTCTGTATTGCCTCTGTATTATTTGTATAGTTATATGAATTATTATAAACCCTTGTTATTTCAACTCTGTGTTCTTTAGTTCTTAGTTCTTGAACTATGAAGTGATTGTCAATTTAGCTCTTTAAAGCAGGTGTTTTTAACATAGTATAACTTTCCATTCCTTTATTTTGGGTATATTAAACTCTTTCCAATCCAACACACACAAGTGGTCTCAGAGAATTACTGCTCAGTGGCCTGACCAGCATTTCAGTGGTTTATGTAGTAAGCATTGACAAGTCCCATTTTCTATGTAAAATGGAGGACTTGGTGGGGCGGGGATTGTGTGACTATCAAATGGAAATGACAAAGGAGTTTTCTAGATGGATGTGTTCAGTGCTCTGAATATATTGGTAGAAACATACAAATGTTTAAATTCACAGGACTGTATCTCCAAATAAAGGTATATATTACTTCATAATAATTTTAAAAGTAAAAATAAATAATGTACAAGTAGCACTGATAGAAAATTATATTTAAAAGTTGCCATTCCTGTAGTATTACATAGCCAGTAAGACAATGCTTTTCAGGTATTAGAGTAACACAAAAAATCATCAAGAAACAGAGCCCATTTCCTACTGGATTCCAATTTTGTATTTTTTGTGGGTCATAGGGCCTGGACTCCAGAAATAGGCACTGCCCCTGAGCTCTTCTGCTCAAGGCTACCGCCCTACCCTGGAGCCTCAGCCCCACTTCCTGTTAATTGGAGATAAGAGTCTCACATTATTTAGTGCCAAGGCTGGCTTTGAACTGTGATCCTTAGATCTCAGCCTCTTGACTATCTAGGATTTACAGGTATGAACCACCACGCCTGGCCTGAGCTCAAAATATTTTTATTCAACAAGGTAAGATTTTTTTTTCAGGATTAGAGCTGAACTTAATTCTGTGTCTAGACTGAGTAAATCTTTTCAGCAATATATTAATTTGTACCATCTATCACATTGTGGCTTCCTAGAAAATAGGTAAGATGGTCCATGGATTCCATCATGAAAGTAATCAAATTATGAATGCAGGAGCCTTTTCAGATTTTATTTACCACACACAGAGAAGAGAAAAGTTGGGTTTCAACTGAGTTTTTTGTTTGTCTTTTACTTATTTTTTATTTATTATTTTCTTTGATTGTAATGTATAGAAGGGTTACAGTTACATTTGCCAGATAGTAGGTGCATTACTTCTCACATATTGATACTCCTTGTTGTTTTTGTCCCCACTTCCCTTCCCCACCCCCTCCCAATTATCTTGTTTTTCCCCTTTCCCTTTCCTTTTTCAAATAAACAAATATATATATATATATATATATACAATATGCCAGGTAACTAAGTCAGATACTGTAACAATATGAGATTAACCAAAGGGCAATAACATAGTACATTAAGAAAAACAATCACACAAAATAAAGCTCTTGTTTCCATATCCTGGAGATCCTTTCATTTAGCCTCATCCTATATGGCCTTATGTATCTAGGTTCTGCACTAAGTTATCCTCTGCTAGGAGACTCCTAGATGTGTGCTAATTATTACAAATGAGGGAAACTATTGAGCCGATGTTTCTTTGAGTGTGGCTTACTTCATTCACTTCATATGATTTTTTCCAAGTCTTTCCATTTCCTTACAAATGGAGCGATGTCATTTTTTCTGATGGCAGCATAGAATTCCATTGTGTAGAAATACCACATCTTGTTGATCCAATCATCTGCAGAGGGACATCTGGGTTGGTTCCATATCTTCTCTATGGTAAATAGTGTTGCAATAAACATCATTGTGCTAGTGGCTTTAGTATGTCCTTTTTTTTTTTTCTGGATGATTGTATAAATGCCAAGTAGTGGAATTGCTGGGTCATAGGGGAGCTCTATATTTAGTCTTTTGAGGAACCATCATACTGCTTTCCAGAGTGGTTGAACGAGTTTACATTCCCACCAACAGTGTAGTAGTGATCCCTCCTGGCCACATCCTCGCCACCATCTGTTGTTTCTAGATTTCTTGATCATGGCCATTCTAACTGGAGTGAGGTGGAATCTGAAAGTTGTTTTAATTTGTATTTCTGTTATGGGCAGAGATGGGGAGCATTTCTTCATTTGTCTATAGGCCATTCTTATTTCCTCTTTGGAGAAGTCTTTAGTCCATTTTTTAATGGGATGGTTGTTTCTTTGAAGATTTGTTTTGGAGAGATTCAATTTTTTAAACTGTAGATATATTTTAAATATGAGGTCTTTATTTGTTGTATGATTAGTGAAGATCTTCTCCCACTATGTGGGCTTTCTATTTAAGTGGTGCTGGAAGAACTGGTTAAGCACCTGCAGAAAACTAAAGTTGGATCCTTCTGTGTCACTCTGCACCAGAATTAATTCCAAATGGATTGAAGACCTTGAGGTACAAGCAGATACCCTGAAAATTTTACAAGAAGGAATAGGAGATACTCTAGATCTCTTTGGTAGAGTTAAAACTTTCTTAATAAAGACCCTGAAACACAACAAATTAAAGAAAGTTTGGACAAATGGGACTTCATTAAATTGCAGAGCTTCTGTATGGCAAAGGACACAGCTAGTAACATGAGTTTTAGAAGGATGTAATATTCAAATAGTATTTTGTCTTTAAAAACTACCAAGTTATAGATGTCACTTTCTGTAGAATATGACTACAGATATTGTTCCCCAGATTTTGTACATTTTGATCGTTAACATCACTTCATATTTGGAATTTTCCTAGGACATTCACTTTCTGGTTATCTAGATTAATAATGTTTATATGTAGAAAAACAATATTCTCTACTTCTTTAATTTACTATGCTGCCTTTTGTTTTCCTGAAGAGTGAGTGCATTCAGTTCCTATTTTCTTAGTCATAACGAAAATGTTCACCATGGTGATTGTAATTTAAGGTGAAGTTTTCAGCTAGTGTGTTAGTCTTATGTGTTCTGTCATATGACCAGTGGAAACATTATGGATTTGAAAGCCACAGGGTTCCTCATACGCATCTTAGTTTTACCCGTTCTAGCTGTATAATTTGAGTAAGTGCCTAATTTCCAAGCTTACCTCTTTATGTGGCATACAAAGATTGAAATACATGCCAAAGGGTTAAGGAGGGTGAAACAAGATGGTAGGTTATGTGATTATCACAGAAACAGGTAGGATAGGGTGTTCAGTGCATAGCCATAATGAATGCTGTCAACACCTGGCAGTGTGGAATAGAACATGTGTTTCATTTTGGGGTCACTGAACCTGGTCACATTGATGAGTCTTACTTCAGCAGCTCTCTAGAGATTTCAAATGGCACACTGTTAATAGGCTATATGAGGAATGATGCTGTTGGCAGGGTCCTTACCTACTGGGGATATCACTTCATGGGACATTGTATTCTGTCTGCTTTTCTCATAGCCACTGTAATATGCAGAGATACTATGTGATTCATAAAAGGGCACCAGTTCTGGTTCAGCGACCCACTTGATAACAGGCAATTGCATAATATTTTCTTTACTTTTATAACCCTATATGAATTATCAAGGCACTGAAAGGAAAGTGAGGCGGTAGGTACCAGTAACTCATGCCTGTATTCCTAGCTATTCAGGAAGCTGAAACTGAAGGATCATGTTTTGAAACCAGCCGGGTCAGAAAGTTTGTGAAACTCATATCTCCAGTTAGCTACCAAATAGCAAGAAATGGAACTGTCTCTCAAGTGATAGAGCATTAGCCTTGAGCAAAAAAGCTGAGGGGCAGTGCCCAGGCCCTGAGTTGAAACTCCAGGAGTGCCATAAAAGAAAAACAAAAAAGGAAAAAAAATAAGACTTACTGTTGTAAAAGCAGCTTACTCAACTCAACTGACTGTACATGTTGCTAAGGTAGAGGTGAGAAAACTTGGAAGCATAATTCATCATTTGGGGCACTTAGCTGAGTCATGTCATTTGAGGTATCTCATTTCTTGGAGGACCCTCCTGTTGAGGAGTCAGTACCTCATGGAAAAAGATCACTGCTTCCTGGGGAAATGGATATTTTCATATTACGTGGGCACTGTTTCCAGAAATCCAGGTATACTCCGTGCAAATTAGCTCAGAATTTACATCCTACAAAAGGATATTATCTAACATCCAGACAGATGCATAGTGATATCTTCTAATAGAGAAGCCTCACAACTCAACACATAAACTAATGCTCAGTCCACTGGAAAGATCCTTAACTTTCTTATCTGTATTTCCATATAGTCTACTTATATATGTATATTAATTCTAAAGAAGAAGAGTGCCAGGAATAGGCAGGGACCTCTAGTGATGTGTGACTGATAGCTGGAAAGCATCGGATCAAGTAGGGTATCAGGTGAGAAAAGCTGTGGTGTATAGTGCAATTCCAAGGGTGTTTCTGCATATGGGGTGTATTAAACCAATGATACCTGTTATAGTAGACTAATATCTCATAGAAGAGGATACCTATTTGCCCTGTGGTTTGTCTGTGCTTTGGAGATGAGAGAGAAGTATTACTTCCATGAAGACTCTTGAGAGACTGAGGGTTTTGAATATGACTCAACTATGTTCTCATCAACAGGATTTGGGGCATAGTAAACATCTCTAAGATACTTAGAAAATTCTTCATCAGACTCAGATCTCATCACCTGTAACCTTGTTGATTCTTTCACTTATAACATCATACGAACAAATTTTAGGACATGCTTTCTATTTGTGCATCTGCCAGTGGAAAAATGCCAGGTATTCCAGTTTGTCGACATGAGTTATATGATATAAATGTACAAATAAATGCTTACACTGCTTCCTCAGGAAAAGTTTTATCTGGAAAGGCAAAATAGAAACATCCAAGTGCAAATTCTCATGGATAAGAGAGAGGCATGGAAACTCTTCACATACTTGCAGATAGTTACTTTATCAAATTGATCACACATCTGGTCATATTGGAAAACATCTAGGTGATGGCCTAAACTCACCTTGAGCTAACTGGATCATAAAATTGGAATTAGATCACACTTTACTAAGTTGGAAATAAAGTGAATTTTATAATCAAAATATCACTTTTATCATGCACAAAATGCTCAAAAAGCAGACTGGAACTGAATGCCACTGGCAAAATGTAAGGAGTAGTTAGGAAGAGATGGTGAGATTCACTAGGGTTGCTTGTCCAGCTGCTTTTTTCTCTTGTGGTGGTGTCAGTCTTAGTGTACTTGCTGTACTGAACCCTTGGATCCCTGGACGTACTTCCTTGTTGTTATAATAAGTTTTCTTTTCTATGGAAGTAGGTTGAAATGGATTTCTGTTGCTTTTTACTGAAAGAGCTTTTAATCAAATAGACAGAATCCTGATTAATAGATGCTTTTCAGAATAAATGCATTTCATTTAACCTTAGCTTTCCTGGAGTCAGCTATTTTCTGAAAACCATTATTTTTTCATTTTTCCCTTGAATTTTTATTAAATAGACTTTGACCAGATTACATTAACTGATTACACTGAAGTTAAGACACATGAGCTGAGCTCATGTTTTTGCAAACCTATTAATGGGACAAATTATAAAACAGAATAAAGCATAACAAAAAATGTATGTCCAAGTTCTCTTCATTAGCCATTGAGTCTTCAATGTTAGGCAAAAAGTCATCAGCTCTATGCTTCCTTGCTTAGCAAGGAATTAGGATTCAGAAATCACCAAATCAATGTAAAGGCATTTTCTATTCAGCAAGGGAAATTTAATTACATATTCTTCTTAAAATGCAATATTGGTTACCAAATATTTGCTCTTTTAAGTTTTAGAAAGCTCCAGTAAAGGCATGATGACAGTTTGAGCCCATGTAATTATAGATTACCGTAATTAGGTCACACTGCTGTCAATAGAGAGTAACAAATGGAACCATCAACCAATGAGTATACATTCATCATTCATACTTAAAAGGCAGATGACTCTCCCTCAAGTACCAGAAGATGATCTCGACATTCTTCTTAGCCACAGAGATAGCTTTGTGCTCTCCTGTGACTAAAAGCATTGTTTGTGAATGGGCTTTCTAGGAATAGGCTCCCCATTGCTGAACACTGCCAAATTGACTGGTCTAGATGCCTACTATTCCTCCAAATGAATCCCATTCTCACTGCTTGTGTGATTTCTTTCATCTTGTATCAAGTTATGGGAGATCTTTCCTTTTTAATGAGGCATCTTGGCTAGTGAGGAAGTGGGCAGACATTCACTCCATCAGAAATAATCTTTCCCATTTCTGTGTTTTTGCAAAGGTACTCATTCGTTTATTTCTTATAGATGACATCAGTTTTGGCCCAGATTTGAGTTAGTTAAATGTTCTTCTTGAAGTATTTTTTATGAATTATTTCTCTGTCTTACTCAACTTTATGTCTTTTACACTTTATGATTAGTTATACATTGTAAATAATTAATTTAAAGTAAACAGTAGGTAAAAAAATAATATCGAACTTGGAGGTCAAGAGCCAGAAGATTCTTACAGAAGTTGCCTACAAAAATGAGGTCCAATATAACTTGTTTATTTTATCTGTTTATTTTTTGGAAGTAATTATTTAAAAAATCATAGAAAATTTGAAACAAAATGGAACAAAGACTTTATAGGTGAGCAGGTTAGATACTGTTAATTTGACCATGGAATATAAGTCAGGATTTCTTCATATTAAATACTAATTTGAATACACTAATTAATGGAAGTGTATTAGGTAACAATTCCATTGGTATCCCATATGAGGTAGATCATGGGGAAGATAATGGGGAAGAGGAAAGATCTGTTTAAATGTCACAGGAGAGAAATTTACCCTGCAGCGTTAATAGCTATTAATTCTTGGAATCTGATCACAGTAATTATAGAAGGATAATTTGGAGAATGGGGACTATTTGCTTCTTAGACTTAAATTGGAAAGCTGAAAGATACAAATTTTATTATAAACTACCCAGTAGAAATGTTTGATAATTTAAAGTATATTGAATTTTACTAGAAAAGGAGACAATGCATGGGCAAATTTCCTCAACTTAAAATATTTCTACCTTGATGATGAAAACCTTAAAAACCTGAAAAAGGAAATTAAAAACCTTGAGAAGGGGTATCGATGTGTGAGAAGTAATGCGCTTACTACCTGGCGAATGTAACTGAAACCCCTCTAGACATTACCTGACAATAAAAAATTAAAAATAATACTTCTAAATTATTATCATTAAAATCATAGCTATATTGACTGTAAAATTATATAGTAGTAAATTTGCCATTATTTTTATTAAAGAATTTATTAACATTGATTTTTACATCATATTTCAAATAACGTGTTTAACAAGTCCAAGAAGGGAATTTCTATATATAGTCACTAGCAGTTAGATTTTAGAACATAATTAAAATCAGGCTGAGGGTTTGTATGTCATAGATACATATTAATCTATGTAATAAACATTATGTCTATAGAGTCATAAATTTTTATGTCTATGTAGTTGTGATTATATTTCCAATACCATGTCCATAGCATTGGGTATGCAAATACTGAGTCCTCGCTCTTATACTATTTGGATCTAATAGCCACATATTAAGGATGCCATGCACCTTTTGTTCCTTTGGTCTTGACTTATCTCACTCAATGATTCACTCTAGCTTCATCCACTTCCCCACGAACGCCATTATCTTATCTTGTCTGTTGGCTATGTAGAATTTATATATATATATATATGTATATACACACACACACAAACACACACACACACACACACACACATATATATATATATATATATCACATTTTTTGTATCCATTCATCTGCACTAGAGCATCTGGGTTGTATCCATCTCTTGGCTGTTGTGAATAGTGCAGAAATGAGCATAGCTGAGCAGGTGTCTTTATCATATCCTGGATTATGATGTTCAGGATAGATGCCCAGGAATGGTATGGCGGGATTGTAGGGAAGGTCTGTTTTCAATTCTTTAAGAAACCTCCACACTGCTTTTCAGAGTGGCTGAACTTGTTTACATTCCCACCAGAACTGCAGTAGGGTTCCTTTTTCTCCACAACCCTGCCAGCATCTGTATTGAGTTTAGAATATTGGCCATTCTAGTTGGGGTAAGGTAATTGCCAGTATTTTTATAATCTAGAAATAACTTTCTTTATTAGATTTCCTTTAATTGTCTTTGCTCTATATCTACAAATTTTGTCTAATTGAAAAAAATTACAATTATATATCTTGAATTTGTACTTAAAATTTTAATGTGAGAGGCTTTCTAAAAAAGCAAAAAATCATTCTTGTAAAGGATATAGAAGATTACTTATGGGAATTATAGTATATATTCTCTGTGTATGTACATGTATATATCTGTGTGTGTATATGTATAGTAGTACTTACGAGACTAAGGTCTAAAACATCCTGCTTCAAGGCCACTCTAGGCAGAAGAGTTCATTTGAATCCACCCAACATAACTAGTGAAAAGCATGGCTAAAGATGTAGAGCAAGTGGTAGAGAGTCAGCTTAAGAAGTGTGAGGTCCTGAGTTCAAAGGCCAATGCCTCCTCTGAAAAAATTGTAAATCCTGAAAGACTGTAATGGTCTAGACTCACGCTAGAGTTAGAAACGTTTACATTTTAGTTTTTCAGACATGTATTGCTTATTAAATGGTGCATAATAAAAATGCTGTATCTCTCACACAGATATATTAAGTCAAAAGACATCCCTCCACACATACCCATGCTGGTTCTGAGGCTTACACTCGGGGTCTGAACCCTCCTTGACCTTCATCATTCAAAGCTAGTGCTCTAAGACTTGAGCCATAGGTCCTCTTCCAACATTATTGGTGGTTAACAGGAGGTAAGAATCTCATGGACTTCCCTATCCAGGCTTCAAATCCAGGATTTGAAGTGCTGTCCTTTGTGAAAAAATATATTTTAAGAAAAAAATTATTGGAAAGGGCAGTAACCCTTAGAAGAAGAAAAACACTGCGGAATATTTTTTTTCATAGAATAAATAACAACAGTAAGCATGGGTTTTAAATGGAATTTTAGACAGTATTTATACAAAGTAACCTACTTCTATAAAAATTGCTACAAATAATAAAAGCAAGTAGGGGTAAGATGGCAAGACAGGATATAGAACAATTTTAACCAGCTAGCATACAAGAGAAAGGAAAAGTATTGTCGGAAGAAAGACAAATATATATAAAATATAAATACATAAAATGATTCAAATGAGATAGAAATGAAGGGTTTTTATAGACTAAATAACAATAAATACCAAAGACATAGCACTGAAAAAGAAAACCTGAAACTGTTTTACACACATGTGAGCACAACACGCACATACACACATACATACACACAATTGTAGCTGATGGCCATGACAGCTGTGTTATATAAAAGTAAACACAAAATATCATAGCCTTAGTGAATTTCAGGGAATAAAAAGGAATTCTTTCGATAATTAAGCAGATTGTAAAAGTCACTTTGTAAGGAAATGATACTAAGCTAGCTTCAGGATTTCTGCAAGGCAGTATTTAATGGCTAAAAATAATGTGGCTAGGCTTGTAAGAGAACCAACAAAAATGCAGGGACAAAGATTCTGGAAAAGCTAAAGAAATTTTTTTTGAATTTGCCACACATCATATTTTTCCATAATTCCTCCCTTAAAGAAATTATTTGAGACTGAACTTCAGAAAATGAATAAAGCCATTGTTGAAACCTACCAGAAAAGGACTGGAGGCATGCATAAATCTTTTTCACATGAGAAATGAAGTAAACCCAATGCATCGAACTGAGTGAAGAAAGGGGAATAAGAAAGGGAAATATATCCTGATGTCACAGTAAAGATGAGACCAGTTATCATCAGAGGACCAGTCCCCATAAGAGGGAGAGTCATTGACAACACACTGCTCCTTCTAGTTGCTGAGTGCTTCATAGTCACAGGGTGTCAGCCAGAGCCAGCACTTCATAACAGAAGTTCAACATATAATTCCATCCATTCATTCATTCATTCATTCATTCATTATTATAAGGGTGATATCCAGAGGTATTACAGTTATGTAAGTCAAGTAATGAGTACATTTCTTTTTGAGCATTTTCTTCCAGTTTTTTCCCTCCTAACCTCCTTGACGCTGTAGAGTTCATTTTCAACATACTAAATAGTAAATATCACTGCTGCGTTTGTTCACTCTTTCTTTTGCCATTTCTGTGTTCCCCCTTAACCTCCCTCAAGCAGATAAACTCACATATAAGACAGAAGATACAGAAATCAAAACAGCAAGCAAGGAAGACAAAATTAAAACAACAGCAAAAAACCCTCTTGTTTCCATTTCTTGGGGTTCATTTGATAAACCTCTTTTTATATGATCCTGAATACATAGTTATTGAGCCTTTATGATACTCTCCTAAGAATGTCCTCCTTTGGTCTCACTGTGTGAATGGCTAGAGTCCTATATCATGTCCAGATGTACTGTTTTTTTGTCTTTAACCATCCTGTGTGCTTACTTGGAGATATATAGCTACATTGTAGTTGGCACAAATGAGGGAAATCATGCAACCTATGTATCTTTGGGTCTGGCTTACTTCCCTTAATATAATTTTTTCCAAGTCTTTTCCTTATGAATGGTGCAATATCATTCTTTCTGATGACTGAGAATAACTCCATTGTATGTGTATACATATATAAATAGGTATACTTATATACCTATTTATACATCCACTGATGGGCATCTGGGTTGATTCTATATCTTGGCTATTGTAAACAATGCTGAAATCAACATAGTTGTACTGGTAACTTTAGTGTAGTCTTATTTGTGTTCTGTTGGATAAATGCCCAGTAGTGGAGTTGCTGGGTCATAGGGACGTTCTTTGTTTAGTCTTTTGAGGAATATCCACACTGCTTTCCAGAGTGGTTGGACAAGTTCAACTTCCCACCAACTATGTAGTAGCAAGCAGTCCTTTTGGCCACATTTCCGCCAGCATTTGTTATTGTTAGTTTTCTTGGAAATGGTTATTCTAACTGGGGTGAAGTGGAATCTCAGTGCTTTTTTTGATTTGTATTACTTTTATGGATAATGATGTTGAGAATTTCTTCCTATCATATGCAATTTCTAATACGAAAGAGCAAGCAATGATGGTAGTAATGTAGATTAAAATTGGCAGACAGAGATATGGGAAAGAAAAGTCAGTTTATGTTATAACGGATTTCATTAGGAAAACAATTATTATAGTCTAAAGATATTGCTAAATTCCATTAAACATGTATTACAAGACTTCAGCATCAGTTTTCCTTAAAATTGGGTATAAAATATTACCATGTACGAATATATCTGATTTTTTTTTTTTGCCAGTCCTGTGCTTTAGCTCAGGGCCTGAGCATTGTCCTTGGACTTTCTCAAGGCTAGAGCTCTACCACTTGAGCCTCAGCACCACTTCTAGATTTTTTTTCTTTGTATTTGGTACCAAGGAATCGAACCTGGGTCTTCGTGCATGGTAGGCAAGCACTGTACCACTAGGCCAAACTCCCGGCCCCTATATCTGATTCTTTTAAATATTTTTTTGTCTTTAAGTAGTCACAAAAAGGAATTGCCATTTAACAAATCAGTTTTTGAATAAAATATATCTAGTTCAATATTTTGGAGTAACAAACGCTTCCTACAATATTAATATTATTGGAAATATAATGACTGATTATTGTCCTTAATGTACTATGTTATCTCTCATCTCTTTTGCTGTCCCTTGGTTATCTCATATTGTTACAGTATCTCACTTTGTTATCTAATATATTGGATATATTTGTATTTGGTTATTTCAAAATTGAATAGGGAAGGAGGGGAAACAAGATGAGGGGTGGGGGTGGGGGGGAGGGAAATGGGGACCAAGACATGAGAAAGGGTATCAATGTATGCGAAGTAATGCACCTTCCATCTGGCGAATATAATGTAACCCTTCTATTAATTACAATAAAAATATATTAAAAATGCTGCAACTTTTAACAGGTTTTTCTCTATTTTGTGACTGGGTTTTAAGTTAAATTTTAAGTAATGAAATCTTTGGCTCAGTTGATTGATTGGCTGAATTTGGAGACTTTTTCCAAGCTATCTTTTAGAACCATGAATGATGTTAATCATTTCTTTTGATTCTTGCCAAAAGATTCTTTGTAACTTTACAGGATTCTTAAGCAAAGGATTTCAGCATGTATTTAGAATTGCATTGATTTTATTTTTCATAAAGCCAACGTGTGTTTATTATATACGGATTCATTTTAGTTATTCTTTTTCAAAATATGTTTATTCCCTTGGTCCATACTGAAGTGAAGTTGCATTTTTCCATGTTGCTATGTGAGTGTTCATAATTCAGGAACCACTTAACACAGGCCCCATGTCTGCAGTGTTCTCAGGGGCTTGCATTAGAAATAGAACTCATCTCCCAGAACTTACTGGTGGTGTAGCTGCGGCACAGTTGCAGGACTCATTGCTCAGGTATCCATACTGCTGCAGGTATAAACAGCTGTATCTAGGTGATCTGTTTTTCCTTTCTCTCCTTTCCCTCTTCTTCCCCTCTCTAGCTCTGTCTTTTTCCCTTCCTTTCCTCTCCTGCCTCTCCTCCCTTTCCTTCTTCTCTTTTCCCCTTGTCTTATTCTCTTCACATTCTCAAGGCAGAAATTATGTGAATGTATAGAAGTTTTCTTTCTGCAAGCCAAGAGGACAGCCCTCAAAGGAAACAAATTAGCCAGTATCTTATATTGTGTTTTATTACAGAAGGCCAAACAGACTATAAATCTTTTTTCCCCAATATGAGTAATTTGTGTCTTTCTAAAGCAGCCATTGCTTGATTTTTCTCTGTTGTTTTCAGTTTCATTTATTTCTTCTCAATTTTTTAATTTTTATTATCTTCGGCTTGCTAAGATTTATATTGCTTCTTTTTTCCCTAGCTTTCCAAGGTGGTAGCTAGGAAGTTCTCTGTAAGCATAGCTTTCATTGCATCCCATATTTTTTCCTCTATGTTGTATTTTTGTTTTCATTTAAACAAAATATTTAATAATACCTCTTATAACTTCTTTGACCCATCTATTACTTGTGAATGTGTTATACAATTTTCAAATACTGGGAGAATTTCCAGTTTTCAATTATTTATTTCTTGGTTTAATTTCAAGTTTTCTGAGAACATACTTTGTGTAATCTAGTCTTGTAAATTTATCTAGGTTCTCTAGGTCAATCATGATGAAGGTTTCAAACAATACTGAGAGGAATGCGCATTATTCTGGCTTGGGACAAGATAATACACGTGTTAGATCCAGTTGATTGGTTGTGCTATTCTGTTCTTCTATTTTCTTGATGATGTCAGACTAGGAAATGACTATCCAAAGTTGCCTGAAGATTATCTAACATACCTATATTTACTGTCTTCTGGCTGACATGCTAGATAAGCTGTGAAGTTAGAGTATAACTGTAGATTTTGACTGAGCATTAATGATAATCTCAAATATTATGTTATTTTTTTTGCCTATGACTTTAGTAAATTTGTATTTAATCTACATTTCACCGTGGCATTCTTTTTGTCAGTCCTGGGCTTGAGCTCAGGGCCTGAGCACTTTCCTTGGACTTTCTCAAGGCTAGAGCTCCCCCACTTGAGCCATAGCAACACTTTTGGCTTTTTTCTATGTATGTGGTACCGAGGAATTGAACCTGGGCCTTTGTGCATGCTAGGCAAGCATTATACTACTAGGCTAAACTCCCTGCCCTCACCATGGCTTTTTTTGGGGGTAGTCCTGAGCTTGAACTCAGGGCCTGAACTCTGTCCTTGGACTTTCTCAAGGCTAGAGCTCTACCACTTGAGCCTCAGCACCACTTCCGGCTTTTTTCTATGTATTTAGAACCGAGGAATCAAACCCGGGTCTTCGTGCATGCTAGGCAAGCACTTTAACCACTAGGCCAAACTCCTGATCCCACCATGGCATTTTTATATATACATTTTGTGATGTATTTTATATAAATGTCATTTTTTTTGGGAACAAACTTCACAGTCATAGCTGTTTAGCTCATGAGTTCTTGAACTTAATTGTTTGAATGTTTGTTTGCATTGTTTGTTCTATAGGTCCTGAAGTTTGAATTTGGGTCCTAGGTGCTGCCCGTTTGATTGTTTCACTGAGTACTTTAGCTCTACTATTTGAGTTACAGTTCCACTTTTTGCTTTTTGCTGATTACGGTGATAAGAGTCTTACAGGCTTCACTCCTTGGCTGGCTTTGAACTCAATTCTCAGATATCACAGATGTGAGCCACCAGCCTTTGCATTTGTTTAAGACTTGACTTTTACTTTTTGAAAGTTATAATTCCTTCACATAATATGAGCAACAGAATTTTTGAATAAGCTCCATTTTTGTTTTTGTTTTTTATTACTTCTAGTAATGTTTAATTTGTATTCAAGGCAGATTATACTCCACTATCCTTAGCTAATAGCTCCACATAAACTTTTCTGTTCACTTTGAATAAACTCCTTTTTGCCCAGTAGATGCTTGTCTTTTTGTAGTGCACGTATATTTTTCTCCAATTTTCTCCTACCTTGTTAAATTTTGTACTACCATCTTACATTTAATTGTACATGGTTAGGGAGAATACACTTCATGTCATATTTTGAAGTCAGTCAAATGATGTGAATTTCACAACTCTGAAGAGAGAAGGAAGAGTTGATATCCACTTTCATTCTACCGAGCATGTTACCATTGCTTTTCTTATTGCTTAAAATATTTGGGCATAAATATATGCATTCTTCTGAAACATACTTAATATAATAAAATATCCCAGTGTCTAAGCATGAATATTCACATCTTTTTTCTAATAAAGTAATTTTTTTCTTTAAGTCAAACATCTTCTGCATTTCTTCAGATTTAAGCTGAGACCTCTAAATTAAAGTATTAATTTAGAATAATGTAGGTAAGCCACATTGGAAAAAATTATATGCAGCGAAGAAGGTTTTAAAAGCATTTTTATTGTAGTTCTTCAAACTTCCATTTCCATATTTCTTCTTCCCTGGAATATCAATGCTATTTTAATATTCTAACAATGGCAGTAAAATTTTGAAATCCTACAAATTGCCTTAAATTTGTTGCATTAAAGTATCTTTTTAAAGATGTTTAAATTCATGTGTTAACAAAGCTAGAAAAGAAAAGAATTAAATTAGACATCTCATCTAATTGAAATAGCTCATTAAGTGAACAAGACCAAAGCTTGAAGATCTGTTTTCAGGCTCATCTCTGTGATGTCTTCTTTCCAACTACTGGTCATAGTAGCCACCATGTATAACCTGTCCATAGCTCAGACCATCTGGAAGATTTACCTAAGGGCACAAATAGCTGCTAGGAAAGGAATTTCTCTGTAAAATGATGTACTGACTATCTCTGGCTTATTATTAGTATTATTATTTTTGCTGGTCCTGGGCCTTGAACTCTGGGCCTGGGTGCTGTCCCTAAGCTCCTTTTGCCCAAGACTAGAATTCTGCCCCTGGAGCTGCAGCACCACCTGTGGGTTTTTCTGTGTTTAATTGGAGTTAAGAGTATCATGGACTTGCTTGAGGTGGCTTCAAACCAATATCCTCAGATCCTAGCGTCCTGAATAGTCAGGATATGAGCCACCTGCACGAGGCTGTTATTCTCTTTCTTATTTTAGACTTCTAATTTTAGTAAATTGGTGTTATTTTCTGATTAATTAAATGCCATTTTTATTTGTGCTTGGAATGTATGCACCAAAAATACATCCCATCTGTAACTGGTATTCTTTTACTTCCTTAAAGAGGTTTACTAATTTTTAACTATAGCAATATTCCTGGCTTTGAAATATGAACGTCCCTAGATACTGCCTGTTAGTGACTCAGCTTTGCTAACTGCTCACTAGAGTAGCTGTTCTTTAGATAAGCTGTTCCATCCTCTGTAAGTTAGCTTTCTGTCATTAGAGAGTAACGAATTTAGAAGTATTAGGAGGAAAGATTTCCATTCATGGTTTTCTGGCCCTGATGCTTTGGGGCCTGTTAAGGCAGTACATTATAAATGGGAAACATGATCACCTCATGGAGTGAAGGATAGAGAGGAATGGAGGAGGAGGAAAACAGGATGAGGGAGGAAGAGGGTAAAAGAAAGAGGGGAGAAGAGAAAAAGGGGAGCAAGGAGAAGTGAAGTGACTCCAATATCACCTTTAAAGACATATCCCCAGTTGGTGAATTTTTATCTTGCTTTGTTTACTCAAGTATGCATCCATCAAAGGCAGTTTGTCAAAATGTCAAGCACTAGTGGACCTGATTTTTCTTCTCCTCAGTTTATCTTTAAATATTTTCTCTTCTCAGCACATTAGCAACAAAAATAAAAAGCAACTTTTTTTGTCTTAGCAATGAAATAAGTTATCTATAAACTTACTCAAAACAGATTTATCATCTGGATAGCCAGTAATTTTTTTTATAAAATAATGTCATGAAAAAAAGAAAAAAAAACAGTTAAACAATTGCTATCAGTACAAATTAATGTGTGTATTGTTTTTAAGTAATCTCTGTATATTATTGAAAATATTATGCTCAGAAAAAATCTACTGAATTCTTACTACTTTATTGCATAAAAGAACAAAAGAACTGGGTCAGTCTTGTCAAGAACACGAAGATCAGAGGGTGTCAGGACTGGATTCAAACCAGGTACTTGCCACTCTTCAGGTGGACTTGAATTACTTACATAAATTTTTTGAGGTTGTAAAAGTAGATGATACTTATTTCATAATGCTTATAGTTCAAGTTATATGTAATGTTATACAATATGTATAGTAAGTGTATTTATGGTATATACTACTTTTCTTTGTTTCTATACCCTGAAACAAACCAGTCATTATACATAGACTCAGACAGAAGCTCAAGGCAAGTGAAGCAATCTGTACTAGCAAAGGGAGTCAAAACCAGGTTTGAAGATTTTTATGTATTATTAAAGTGCGACTTTCAATTAGTGAAATCAAAAGTACATAAAAGAAGTGAATTATTCATTCCAAAATACATTTAAAAAATCTTACTAGTTGCATATAAATGTGAAATAAAGGTTTGTACTACCTGGCCTGACACTGCCACCTTCCTTTTTGAATATGTTTCTGTTTGTTGCTGCAACTGCAGAGCATTCCGCCTTCACCTACCTCGAAAATACACTGCTCTCTGCCTGCCCCTCATCACTGCCTTGGAGGTGATGGGCATGGTAGATGCTGTTGATCTACCACCTTAACCTCTCAAATGAAGTCTTTTATTCACTCGGCTTACTTTTAAACACAATGATGGAAAACATTGAATAGTGTCTTGGTCTAAGTGATGAACATACTCTTTCATAATTTTACAGTTTAACTTGGATCATTTTTTCTCCTGAATTATTCACAAGTATACAAAATAGTATTTTTTTGGTTTTTTCCCATGAACTTTAATTGCTTTATGTTTCTTTTTACCTTTTGTTATTGTAAATTGACAGCTTTCAAGTGTTTTGATGAAATTCCTATATCATTGCTTGTTCTTGTTCTTAATGTCCCATGGCATCTGCCATTTCATATTGTGCAAGAAGAGAAGATGTGTTTACCTGAGCAGATTAAAAATCTATCCTAAATGCATCATTGTTTATTTTCATTTACTTTTTCCTCTACATTTTTGTTTTCTACCATAGCTGTGGATTCATCCATATGGCTCTTTCTTAAAAATGAAGCCAATTTTCATGTATCATTGTCCAATTTATTTTTTATTTGTATTTATTTTTTGCCAGTCCTGGGCTTTAGCTCAGGGCCTGACTGTCCTTGGACTTTCTCAAGGCTAGAGGCCTTTGAGCCTCAGCACCACTTCTGGCTTTTTTCTATGTATGTGGTACCGAGGAATCGAACCTGGGTCCTCGTGCATGCTAGGCAAGCACTCAACCACTAGGCCAAACTCCCGGCCTCATTGTCCAATTTAAAAGCCTTGTACTTGGGAGTTTTGTTAGTTCTTACATACTTCTGCAATCATGTATTGGGAGTAATATTTTTGAAGTCTTAAAATCGATTGCTTTGAAAAATATATTGTTTCTAGTATTCTTCTGAACCAAAACTAAGTGATAATAGCAAATTGTCGCCAGGTACCTGTGGCTCAAGCCTGTAATCCTAGCTACTCAGCAGGCGAGATCTGAGGATTGTGGTTCAAAACTAGCCCAGGCTTTTATCTCCAGTTAACCATCAGAAAACCAGAAGTGCCACTGTGGCTCAAGTGGTAGAATGGTAGCCTTGAGCTGCACCTAGGTGCAGAGTTTAAGACCACAACTGATAACAACAACAAAACAAGCAAATTGTTCTTTTGATCTAATTTTTTCTAAGTAGAAATAAAATAGCCATAAAATGAACAGATATGGTGAAATTAATCAAAATTCCATAGCTTAAACTCACACTGAAATGCAAGCAATTCTCAACAGTACGTTCACCTCAAGACTGTAGAAATGCTGTGGTAGCTGGGGGAAGTCTTAGGATGATACTTGTGCACAAAACTCTCAGCATTCTCTTAAGATCACCATTCTCTTTACCTGCAGCACATTCATACATGCAAAATTCCAAACTGATATTCTATGGCTTCAGCCATATTTCTACCATGCCTGTTTTTGTTTTTGTTTTTTTTTAAATCTTGCCTTAGCTGGCTTTGAAGAGCAGTTCTCAAATCTTAAGTCTCCTAAGTAGCTGGGGTAATAGGTATGAGCCACTATCACCTAGCTAAAGTTTTATTCAAAAATAGAACCAAATTATATTTTTTGTGGCATATAGATATCGAAATACTCAATCATGTTTTAACCAACCCAAGATAAATAGTATTTCATTGAAGAAAAATAACATATATGTTAAAATATTTTAAAAGCAAATAAATACAATGGTTAGATTAATAAGTTATACTTCCAGATACCTTTTAATTCACATTTATATTCAGGTAATAAGATTTTTACATGTATTTTGGAATGAAATATTTCACTTCCTTTATGTACTTTTGCTTTCATTAATTTAAAAGATGTAATTTAACATTATATAAAATCATCAAACCTGGTTTTCTAGAGCCTCTGGCTTATATTTTAGGACCTATTTGTAAGTGTATGTGTGGGAATGTGTTTCAAAATTATAAACAAAATAATTAGAGTGGGAGAGACAGAAAAGACAAAATGCAGAGAAAGAAAGGTACTGTGATTGGTTGAAAGAAGCATAAGCATTTTGTGAAGCTTGATGAATTGTTAGGCATTCTTTTGTGATTTTTACTCTCAATTATCTCCAATACTTCATTCAATGACACATTAAGGTATTCCTATTAGCATTAGCATTCCATTTCTTTGTGTTTATAACCATGTTTCCCACACACATGGAGTCACACCTACACATACAGTCATCTTTTGCAAGTAAAAGTAGTGCATATTAATTTCTAACTCTAATTCTGCTTTTAATGACTTGAGATACCAGTACAAGTAAATGAATAGAAGAGTAGAGGGAAACAATCTGAATAGAGCCACGTTTGAGCTAGCTCTGCGTATGAAGTGCTTCTGTTTCCACGCATGCTTCATTGAAGAATTAAATTGTGTATACACAAAATAAATAACTCTAATCCAAGTAAGATTCATTTAGTACTAAACTAAACTGGATTGTGGGGGCAGACTTTGCCACCTGTTAGCTGTATGTCCTAGGTGAATGATAGTCTGAGATAGTTATGTATTTTTAATCTCTCAAGAGGTTTACTAAAATTTAAGATCTGTTTATTTTTATTTTTTTGTCGGTCATGGAACTTGAACTCTGGCCCTGGATATTGTCCCTGAACTCTTCAGCTCAAGACTACCACCCTACCCCTTGAGCCAAAGCGCCACTTCTGGTTTTGTGGTGGTTGATTGGAGATAAGAGTCTCACTGACTTTAGTGCCAGGGCTGGCTTTGAACCGCGATCCTCAGATTTCAGCCTCCTGAGTAGCTAGGATTACAGGTGTGAGCCAACTTACCCAGCTTAAAATTTAAGTTGTAACTTAGTACTTTGTAAGAATCTCTAAAATTCTATAGTTTGAATAAGCCTCTGTTTCTAGGTTATATCTTAAAGATCCTACACATTTGAGATATTGTTAGGGATTACTTTGTAGTTTTGGTGGAAACTACCTTTATGTACTTTATGGTATGAAGGTGTAAATATAAATCATTTTAAGATGCCATGTCTGGTGTTTTGGGCCAGTAGATTAATAGACACTTTTGATGGACCTGTTAACTTTCAAATTCTCTCCATCTTTAGTTTGGCTTTTCTTGGGGTAAGGTGGCTAAAAATCTAAATTTTCCCCTATAGGTGTAGTTTGACAGTTAAGTGATTTTATAGCTAAAATGTTCCAAATTATTCAAATTGTGATACTGAAATTCTCTTCCAGTTCTAAGGAGTTAATTAGCAATGGTGGGCTTTTGTTACTATTCAGGCTGTCACCTTGGGCTATTAGTATAATGACCCTGAGGAGACCAGCTGTCACACAGACACAAAGACTTATAAGGCCTCAAATAAAATATCCCATTATATCATTGCCAGATCTGCATTTCAGAACCAACAAAACAGGCTGTTGATGGTCAGCCTGGCAGAATTCATGCAGCTTGAGCCTGTGTTTTCTTGCTTTTCAAGACAAAATTTCACAGTGAGAAAATGAGGAGTGGCTTCTTTAACCTAATGAAATGTTCACCATCTCTGAAAGGGTTCTCTCCTTGTCGTAAATGTTACCTAAGACAAGACTCTGTGTCACAGAGGATGTCATGGCTCATTTGTCACCTAACTTCATGCCTCCAGGCAGACTGTTCCCTGCACAGGAAGAGAAGGTTCTCGAAGGTGGCAAATCCTAACACTTTGAAGGTGTTATTTCATGACTCACTCTACTCACAGTAATTTCAGCTTCTCCATTTCAAAGTAAATCTTTAACTACCCCATTAATAATCATGAAGGTATGTCTCCCTGGAGAAATGAACAAATATGCATGTTGTCATGAGTCTGAATTCATTGGCTCCTTTTTAATATTAATGCTTCTAAATTTGTTTGTTGAGTGTCACTTTAGCATGCTTTTAAAAATACTAAAGAAAGGCTATTAATAATATAATTTATGTATGAAATTTTTAATATTTAACACTACCTCCTATCTGTTACGAATCTAATGTATTAATATAGACACGTCATTATGCTAAAGGAAATGCTTCCTGATGTTAGAAAATGTTATAGGCCCAAAGGAGCAATGTCTAGTTAATTACTAAAGAGTAATCTCCATCTGCTAGACTGAGTCTTCCCTGGCTTATTCTCCACGGTGTCTCCAGATGAACCCTGAGACAGTCTCCTTAAGCATGCAAAGGTTTCAAAGGTTATTAGTAGTAATTTTGTTGCACAACTGAGGGAATTTTGTTTAGCATGAAGGAAGCAGCAATGTCATTATTAGTTGATTAGTGTGAACAGTCTCTGACAATATGTAGCTCCAATGATACCTCCAACTGCTGGTATCTCATTATTCTGATTACTATTTGATTCGAAGTATTATCAACACAAAGTGAGCGTCATGTACAAGGGGAGAGAAGCAATAATTGAAGGATTCTTTTCCAAGCATATGCCAGTGGGAGACATGAAGTTGTCCTTGTTTAGGAAAATGAGTCCACAGTAAGTGATTGAGATTTGAGAACTAGATTGAGAGGTCAGAATTCCAATAAAAGAATAAATCAAATACATCAAATGTCTTTTATCCTGTTACCTAAGGATGAATGGCATATACATATAAATATACATATATATGTACATATATACATTTTCAAATTAATATAGCCCATGTTGAGCCATTGTGATTACCAAATATTTCTTATTGGGGGACCATTTTGATTTCCAAACAAGTTGTGCACAGAGGAGCAGGGAGTGCTTTGTGTAGAAGTAACTGTTAAGAAGAATTCATAGATTCAATACTGTAGCAATCTCTGAGAGAATATAATGCACCTTTCAGGTAAAATGCCACACCCTTGGGAGCATCTAACCAACAGCATCTTACGTTGAACTTATATGGCAGATATTTTCTGATGCGTCTCAAAGTTGATATCACCAATGAAAGAGGTTTATTTGTTATTATTTTGAAAAGATTCTGGTTGTTTCCAGTGAATGGTATCATATAATGTTTATAGCATTAATATTAAATATAGGAAAAAATAAAAAATATCTAGAATCTGTCAAAGAAAAACCAAACTATGTAAGTTAGACTGGTAGAGTAGACTTTAAAACTACATTTCTGAGGATCATATAGGAAAAATAATAATATATCTAGAATTTGTCAAAGAAAACCCAAACTATGAAAGTTAGACTGGTAGAGAACACTTCAAACTATGTTACTGAGGATCAAAACTCTTCTAGTAGTAGAGAAGTATTGAACTTAGCATTGTTTTCTCTCTTGACAGACCTACTGGCCTGGCCCAAGCTCTAAGATTCACTTTGCAAAATTTCTTGCAATTTGTGTAATGCACACACTTCATTGTAAATAAAACAGACTTAATGAAGAAGGCTTTTATCAGTTTCTGTTTCCAACAATGGTTTAAATGAAATAACTTGGGAGAGATGACTTTTCAAAACAGTTCCAGATGGACATTGTCTTTCTTTTTTAAACTCTCTTCATCCTACTATTTATTTTCTCTCTAGGTGTGGTGGACTTATGCTTCGCTCTTGGGACATACTTTCAAGATATATTTGTGTGGAATTGGAGATAATTGAGAAAAAATAAATTACGATGTATCTCCTTGTCTTCCTTTCTCTTACTAGCATTATAGAGACACTTGTGAACATTAGAATTAAAACATAAATGATGTTGAATATTCACAAGTGACTTGTATAGTACTCTTTAAAGGTGGAGGCTAATTCAGTTGAGCCTCTTGCTTCGAGATTGTTCTTTAGTTTGGGCTTTTGGGCTGTTAAGTTCCCATCAATGGAATTCAGCAAAGCTAATCTTCTTACTGGCCACTTTGGTTTGTCAGTATGAATTCTGTTCAATAATAACAGTAATGTGAAAACTGCCTTTTCCTTAGAGAAAAGTCATTATTGTGCTCCTTAGGAGGTAAGGCTTCTCTGACTTCTAGTTTTGCATGTCTCTATTGTTCCCCTTGAGTCATGCTTACATTTTCTTCCTTAAATAGAGCATAGAGATAGAAAAATATTTGGAAAAAATCAACAGCCAGGTAAATCAGAAAAATTCTGCTTGCTCTTGGCACATCACACCACTTACCAGCTGCACCCAGTGCAGGATTATCTATTAGAAGTTCTGGAGAAGCCGGCAAAATAAGTTAATAGTGCCTCAGAGTTGGCGATGCAGATAAGCATGGTATTTTAGGTGGTACATTTTTCAAATAAATAAGACAGCTTGGAGGGAGTGAGCTGAAATAGGATGTTCTCTCAGTGGAACAGCCCCCACGTATGCTAAAAGATTGAGAAGCAAATACACAAAAGTTAAGATGTACTTTAAAAAAAAACTAGGGGTCCTGACTTGAACTAGACAAAATTATTTCCCTTAATATATTCTTGCATTTCAAAATTTAAATTGATCAACATTTCCAAGATCTAATATTTTAAATTATATGTGTAATTAGTATATCCTGTAGATTATACAGAAATACCTTTAAATATTCCTATATCTTCATCATCCTAATAAACAGCTTAGATCATATCATATCATGGTGATGTGATATCATATACTATGATGAGGTTTGCCTGCTCAACTTTCTTAAATAGTTGTCTTAACAGTTTTTCTTTGCTTTAAGACATGACTTCCATATTTTTCTCATCCTTTCAATTCGCCACTGTGGTGGTATTCCTCAGAAAACATGAAAGGCCCAAGATACTGTGCTAGTAAAACTCTTGATACTTTTGTTCAGATGCATTTTTCTGTGAGATGCTCTCAGGCAGTAAGTGTGTGCAACAATACAAAAACAAGACTTACCCCTGGGAGACACAAGATTCCTGTGATGATCCCATGATCATGGATTCACTTTCAGTAGGTTGTATGGGAGTCTAAAAACTTACTCTCTTTTTCCCCACCTTTGTTCACTTGGGCAAAGAAAGCCCACATTACTGGTAATTCACTTCACTTGCTTCAGTTTCCTGCTCATTATCTCTTATGGATATCACCTCTGATAAAAATTTGTGAACAATGAATCTATGTCTTGGATATACAATCTATTTTGTATCTACCTCCCTGTATAACTTTCACTGAAACTCTTTAGTCATCCTGACTTTTATTCTTCATAATTCCAATGAGATGATTTCACCTTAATCTCTAACATCTTCTCAAGATACAAATTTACCAATCAATATATGTCTCTGGTTGCGTTAGTTTATTATTTAATTGTCAGAATATTTCTTCCTAGTCTTACTTTGAGGTCACTTTAAAGCATTCTTTGACAGTCTGATCTGGAAGTATTTCTCTTGTCATTATTTACTTTCTCCTTTCTTGGAACCTTTCTTATCAGATGAATCTATTTTTTTTTTTACCATTTTGTTAAACTTCTTTATATGTGACATTATATTTCTTTTGCTTTAACTTTCACATCTAGTATCTCCTAAACTAAATGATACGCCTGTTGATATAGTTTTTAAACCAGCTTTAATACTGGCTTGCCTTATTATACCCCATGTTTGGTCTCTAATAATAGGAGATGCAATTTATATCCTAATGTTTTGTTCACTTTCTTTGAACATCCTTTATCTATTTGGGAAAATTATATCCATTATGAGTTCTCTTTTCAAGAAAGAAGTCAGAAAATGCATAAACCTGTAAATCTTTTTTATGGTGATATGACCCAAACTTTGCCAGTCACAGTTAATTATATGAGGCTTAGATTTAAAGGGAAGAGCACAAGGCAGACCTATGCACAAGCAAAAGAAGACTTTGAGTCTGTCTTTGTGGAGTCTGTTTCAACCAGAGACTATCCTTAATACCCTGTTAATGCACCTTTCCATGTCTCTCTGCCATGAGCAACTCACCAATAATTGTCTTTTCGGCATTTCTACCTTCAAACACAGTCATCATCTATCGTCCAAAGACCTTGAACATCCATTCTGGGCATTGTTGCCCTTTCTGTCATTATTTCCCCACCTGTCATAGGCTTTTCTCCACTGAAACTTCTTCCATAATTACCATGGTTACATACATCTAATGTTACAGAAACTGTATATGTAACAAGATGTTGTGGGTTATTTGCTACAGATAATTTCTTGGCTCTTGCCACCCTACCAAAGTTTCCTTATAGAAAAGTCTTGTTTTTTCTTATGGAAACTTGGAAATCTATAACATCATGTAAAACTCCAAACTCAGTAATATCTTAGAAAACTCCAAACTCATATTCCCACCTAAGTTCTCTTCTCGAGATTCTGATTCTAATGCTTGATTGCCACTGGCTATCATCTTTAATTCTTTTGCTCTAACAACTCAGTTGGATTGTAATGACTTACTGTATTCTTTTTTTCTGTCTCATTGAAGCACTTGCCTTGTTACTCTGCCAGAATATAAGCATTCATTTTTCTTTATATTTCAACCTATTCATAAACCACCATATTTATATTCTTTATTCCCTGGATCCATGTGTTTCATTTGTTCTGTCTTTACAATTATATTTCATATCATTTTCTGCACTAATTTCTATAATGTACTCCAAATGACGTCAGTGTTTTTTCCATCCCATTATTAACCCCTGTGTTCAAACCATTTCTCAAAGGTGGTTCCTTTCTGACTCCCATTCACAAATTGAAATACAGAATATAGAACCTGAAACAACTTGACTTTACTAGAGTATTTTTACTGGTATATTTTTCTGCTTGTTCTGAATAATTTGTGTTTTTAGGCATATCTTGTTTTGTCTCTGAATTTATGCATTTTTGGGGCATTTCGTCCATATGCAACAGTTAATATACGGTGTTTATGTTGCAGTGACCTGTATTTTTAGGCATATATTCTTTTGTCTCTAAATCCATACATTCTTTGGCCATTTCTTTCTTATGTGAAGGTTAGTATACTGTCTTCAGTTTTCAGTGGCCTCTTCCCTACTGTACATATATGAAATTGTTATTAAATGTCTTATGGCCTCCATTACCAGCATATCATATGAAATTCATATGAAAATGTTAATAAGTATTGTACTATATCTAATCCATAATTGACTGTTGCATGTTTTACTTTCAAATCTTCCTAGCACTTTTATATGCACTTATTTATTTTATTATACTTGAATTCTTTCTTTGAGAACTGAATCTGTCTCCACTAATAGCACCTTTGCAATGTAAGTCACATCCCAGAAGAATACAGTCCCATTGAGCTGCTGTGTGAATATTTGCAAACACATTGCTTCACAATCTATATCAGAATTAATGAAATTCCCCTTGGAAGGCAAAAGGTCCAGCCTTGATCACACATTACTGATCATAGCATCTTCTGATGCATCTCTGGAATTTAAATTTGTAGATGAATACCATTTCTTCCTATTAACATGCTTGAGAGGATGTGAAAAATAAATTCACAACCATGTTCACAAAGCCAAATCAATGCAGTTGTCTTAGAAACCCCCGCATAGCAGGATGGTAACAGGATATTTCTGTAGTTGCTCTTCTGTTTGTAGAACACATATCTGTTTAGGTACATAACAGCTGAAATTTGAAATGTCAGTTTTTATTAATGGGAGAGATGGAGTAGTCAAGTTGATGGAGGCTGACCTGATATGCACTTCAAATGGCTGGTTAGGTAAACAGAAAGGAATTGATTCACAAATGTAGTCTATTCTGAAGATGCTTGTGGCTCCCCTAAGGTATTATGAGAGAATATTGAGGTTTTGTTTAACAAAATGAGCTGAGTATTACGAATCTAAATATCTGAACTGAGCATAATAGCAGACTAGTTAAACTATGTGTTGAAGAACAGAAATAAATTGGTTGTAAAGAGGAAGCAATTACTCTTCTTCTGGTAGATTGTCCATGTTCATTCCAGTGTTGAGCTGCAGATTGCTAACCCCCTGATGCCTTGCTGCAAACCCATGGTTTAATGCTGTCTACTTGAATGCTGCTCAAATTGGGCACCTGTGAAAACATAATTTGTACTGATATGATTCTTGGTTATACAATATTATCTTGACTTAAGAAAAGCACAGATTCAGGAGTCAGGATGAAAAGCTAGGGAAAAATAATTAAATACGATCTGTAGAACATATTGGACTGACTATAAATAACATTTATTATAATTATATATATGTATTTATATTTGCAGTTACATTCAAGACTTAAGAGCAAATAGTGGAACTCTTTTTTAACTTGATTCTTATTGGCCCAGAGACCAAGGAGGAAGTAAAGAAATGTGTTATTATTAAAACCATCTTAGCAGAAAAGAGTAATATATGCATAATTATATATGAGAGGAAATTGGAATGGATGTTTCACCTATCCTTTACATCAGCAACACACTTTCACTTTCAAAAGAAGCAGCCCATAATATCATTCCACAGATGGTACCAGACTGGCTAGATGTGAAGCTAAACAATTACAGATATTTTATTTTTAAATAAAAATAGATCATATTTTTCAAGTAGACTCATCATACACTATGTTACTTAATGCAACCCATATTTAAACCATACTTTGGTTAGACATTCTCCTTTGAGTGTATCAAAATACCTGAAGAAGTTGAGCTTAAAAAGGGAAAGATTTCTTCTGGCTCATGGTTTCAGAGATTCTAGCCCAAGAACACCTGGCTCTATTGCTTTCTGCCTGAGGTAATGAGGAACATTATAATAGTAGGAAAGGAGCATGTGAGTAGATCGGGTTGCTTACCTCTTAGTATCTAGAAAGCAAAGGAGGAATACACAGGCCAATACAGTGGTTCATACCTGTAATGCCAGCTACTCGAGTGGAAGTCTTCAGAAGGACACCGTTGAACTCAGGAGTTAAGGGACAGCCTGGTCATTAAAACCACATTAGGAGTACAATTAGTAGTACAAGTATGACAACTCAAGAGTTCCTAAGCAGTGGGTTACAGATGTCACCTTGACCCACAGAAAGTGGGGATCCGGAGGATAACAGGTTAAGACCAGTTCAGGGAGAATGTTAGAAGGGCCCTCTTTCAGTCAGTGAACTAAGCATGGGGACATGTATCTGTAAACCCAGCTATGAGGGAAGGAAGTGATAGGCTGAGTGTTCACATTTTAGCCTAACCTTGCATAAAAATAGGAGAACATCCTAGAGAAACATCTAAAGCCAAAAGCGCTGGGGGCAATATGTCACATAGTATAGTACCTGTCCAGCAAGCATGGGATGTGGAGTTTCAATTCCAGTGCTACAAGAGAAGAAACGAGAAAGGAAGAAGAAATGGAGGAAGAGGTAGAAGTCTTATTGCACCCTTCGTTCATCTCCCAGTTGTGCCATCAGGTCAGGACTGACAGATGAGTCCTGAAAGTGATTTGGGATCCAAGCTCTAAGTTTACTAATGCAGCAAAAAAAATGGAAACTGCATGTAAGATTAAGTTGCCAGAGCATGATGCTAGGCATAGCATACTGTGTATTGTAAAGTGTTGAAATGTCCTTTTCCCAAATACAACGACCAAAAACATGTATTTTATATCTTATCTCAATTCTTGTTTGTTCTTTTAGTCCTTAATTTTTTTCCTTAGATGTATCTAGAGAGACTTTGATTAATTATGCCTGTCTCTTATGGACCAAAAAATCTCATTGCTTTTAACTTTATTATGTGTAATTCTGGTAAATGGATGTGACTATCCAAAAAAACGAAGCCTGTAGACACAGCATTAGACATCAAAAAAATTGCCTGTAATGTCAGACAGACATCGATCAGATGAGAACAATATATTCCCAGAATAATGATCACACTTTTAGGCTAGTAATTCAAGTGATGTTTCTGTCATTCTTCTAATTTAAGCTTCCAGTTCTACCATGCAGGGTAACAAATCACATTCTCACTTCTCTGTCCAGGGAAAATCATTGGATTGCCCTTTTCTTCCCAAATTAGATGGACACTACTGAGTACTTTATAATGAATGGAAATCACAGCTATTGACCTAGTCCTTGTTATCATCTCTGGAAATAAGGCCCAGGGTATTTTCTGAAAACTGATCATTATGACTCATGGAAGACAGGAGAGTTGCTCAGTGTTAGAGGATTTTAACTCCCTTGTATGAAAAATATAGTGAGTGTGTGTGAGTGTGTGTGTAAAGTCAGGTACATTAATTCTTAGCTCCTTTTCAATGAACTTCTCAACCAACAAAAATAATTAAGAATAGTCCTTTGAAGGCACACAGTATTTTGTTTTGATGGTATAACATGGAGAAGAAAAGAGGGCCACACTGGGACTGTTACCTGCCATTTGTTAAGGCATTATTACTTTCTAGCATGGGTATTACACCAACAGTGTTCATTGGTGTAACAATAATTTATAACAGATACAATAGATACCATTATATTTTTATGCTTGTAAATAATGACATACAAGGGGCCAGGAGCATAGCCCAGTAGTAGAGTACTTGCCTAGCATGCATGAAGCCCTGGGTTGGATTCCTTGGTACCACATACACTAAAAAAGCCAGAAGTGGCACTGTGGCTCAAGTGGCAGAGCACTAGCCTTGAGCAAAAAGTGTCCAAGGACAGTGCCCAGGCCCTGAGTTCAAGCCCCAGGACTGGCAAAAATAAAATGTCATACAGGTTAGGTGATGACTGAAGTCATCCAGTTAATAAATAGTGGTAACAAGACTCAGATTCATATGCCTTTACATGAATCTATGAACACTTTTGACTGTACCAGAGAGCTGCATTGTGTGTTTGGGTATGTCCACAGTCACTCAGCCCTTATTTGGGTTGTTTCCATGATGTTTCCTTTTTAAGTCAATTACAACATAACTGATGTGTATGTGTGCTGTGTAATGTGCTGAAAAATGCTTCTCTTTCACTTCTAGTGAGATTTCTAAGTTTAACTATTGATTTTCTTAAAAGGCAAACAGTACCACTGGAACACAGTTTCTTTTCCAAAGAGTACGTCTTTGGAGGAATCGAATGCTGGCACTGTGCATAGACCATATCAAAGGGGACACATAAAAGTTGAGCTTTTCTTTTTATTCCTTGAGAGGAGTACACAATGGCAATTAAAGTGCCTGAATGTCTGAGCACAAAACTATTTATTCTGGCTGATAATGGGCACAGTGAGAAGATGTGTTCCATTCCAAGGGTAGAAGAGTTTTAATAAGTCTTTTTAAGTGAAAACAAATAGTAAGAAAAGGCATGCACAAGGGTTCTTTGGAAGTGTCCAGTCCATTATTTGTTAATAGGGATTGTGCTACTCTCCTGCTTCCCCAACACCATCACTTTGAAACTGCTTTTTGTTTCCCACTTGTCTCTCAGAAGCTGGCCTCCTGCGTGGCTGTCAGCGGGACATCCATCTGTTTCATGGCTTCTCTTTAAACAGAGTCAAGAAGATCACATGAAATACTATTGGATATTTCCAGTCCCTATTAAAGGAATAAAATAAGTACCATATAATTATGATGTAGGCTTCAACCTTGCTTTATGCATTAGCCACTCTCTTGAAACGTTGCCTGTGAAGTGTTTCTTTGTGCAGTTGGGTAAAAACAAAGGTCTATTTAAGGAACCCACACATTACTGAGTTCCATGCTGACTCCTGTGGCTACATCCTTTTCTATTTGTGTTTCTCATTGTGACCCTGGTGGTGTGAGCTTGAGGTTAGTGAGGAGGTAGACAGACCTGCGAAGGACAGTGGGAGGGTGGGTGATGTGAAAACTATTATCTACTGGCCTGTACTTACAAAAGACACATTTGCTATCTCACTGATATGGCATCAGAGCTTCTTCTAGCTTCAGGGACACCCAGTCAATGATTTGGAAGCAGAATGTGTTATTTGTAATTGTCTGCTTGCTATCCTCATAGAATTTGCTGGGTTTTAACACTGGCTGGATATTGGAATTACATGGGGGATGTCAAAAATACTGAGCTTTAGAGTATTTAAAGCTAATTTAATCAAAATATCTGAGGCTAGAACCCAGGACTCGCTATTTTTGGAAGGTGGTTTTCAGATAACTGTACTAATCCAGAGAGCTACTAAACTACATCTCAATCATTGCCAGCACTATTACAGTTTCCTATGTAAGTTTTTAATAAAAATCAGATTCCTGTACTATAGTTGTAGAATAATACTGTTTTCAGGAAAAAACTAAAATAAAGGCAATAGCCACAAGTATTTAAGACTAAATATCAATGCTTTTAAATATATGTAAGAAAAGTAATTATATAATTTCATAAAAAATTATTGAAACCTACTTCTTCCCTTCCATTTTCTTATGGTCTAAATTGTTCAGCAATATTGCTTTGTGTGTGTGTGTGTGTGTGTGTGTGTGTGTGTGTGTGTGTGTGTTTTGTGTTTGCTAGTTCTGGGGCTTGAACTCAGGCAGGGACTGGCCCTCTCCCCGAGTTTTTTTGCACAAGGCTAGTGCTCTACCATTGAGCCACAACTCTTTTTCTGGCCTTTTGTGATTAATTGGAAATAAGAGTCTCATGGACTGCCCTGGCTGGCTTTGAACCTTAATCCTCAGGTTTCAGCCTCCTTACTGGGTAGAATACAGGTGTGAACCATTGGCTCCTGGCTCAGAAAAAAATTTTAAACACTCGATGAAATAAGCTCTTCTATTGTCAGCCTTCCATATTTTTTACTTTTCCCTTTTATTCATGTTTTTATTTTGTTTAGTATTTTCTGTGGAGATTGATATACATAACCATGAAAAAAGGCCCCTTTTCCTTGGAGAAGGTTTAAAATAGGAGAAAGTACTCTGTAGATTCTCTTCTTTTTCATGGGGTTGGGTTGCCAGTCCGGGGGCTTGAACTCAGGGCATGAGTACTGTCCTTGGGCTTTCTCAAGGGGAGAGAGCTCTACCACTTGAGCCACAGCACTACTTCTGTCTTTTTCTGTGCATGTAGTACGGGGGAATTGAACCCGGGTCTTCATGCATGCTAGGCATGCACTCTGCCACTAGGCCAAACTCCCAACCCAGAGGGGGACCTTTTCTTAATTAACACTGTTTACTACCATGGAGCGTACCAAGAGCTCTTCCTGCCTTTTTGCCCATCCCAGTGACTTTCCACTTAAGAGATACTGTTTCTAATTCTCTTTCCTCAGAGAGCCCTTTTAGATCCTGCTCACTATCAGTCTCTCAGCAGCCTCTAGAGAGACTTAAGGAACATTCAGGTGAAATTGGATGGTACCATTTCAGTACTTGCGCAAAAGTCTTGGTGTTGAACAAAGTTACTATTTTCTTGTAGCAAGCAGGTAGCAGTGTTACTGTGCACTCTTCTACCCCTCCCCCAGCAATGCTGAACTTCATTTGAGCCTGGAGTCAGGCCTCATTTGAGGCGTGGGGTCTGCAAAGCATCTGGCCTAAAGGACTATCTTGTAGTGGACTCACTGATTCATAGACCAGGCTTGTTCTACCCTCCAGAGAAGTTCCAATGTTATCTTAAGACCCCACATGTTTGCTTCCCTCTGTAAAACCTCCCACCCCAAACTTTTCTGAGTGGCTCCTTTGAATTGATGAACAATCTCCCAATTTCAAATGAACCTGAGTAACCTACCCTCTTCATTATTTGTTCCATTTTTTTTCTTACAGACATCACTCCAATATGCATTCTCTTGTGGGATGAAGGAGAAAATGGTGTTGGAAACAATAAATCACTTAACATGCCTCTTTTGGCCTTGTTGAAACAAAAGAAAAAGCCCATACTAAGGACCTCCAGAATATGGAAACAAGAGCCATATTGTGTGATTGTCATTCTTAATGTGCTGTGTTATCTCTCATCTCTTTTGTTGTCCCTTGGTTATCTCATATTGTTATACTATCTTACCTTGTTATCTGATATATTGTATATTTGTTTATTGAAATAGGATAGGGAAGGGGGAAAACAAGATGAAGGGAGGGGGTGGGGGGAGGGAAAAGGGGACAAAAAACATGAAAAAGGGTAGCAATGTTTGTTAAGTAATACACCTTCTATCTGGCCAATACAGGTATTACTTCAAAGTCTTGTAGAATTCTGCAGTGAAACCGTCTGGACCTGGGCTCTTTTTGGTTGGCATTTCTCTGATTGCTTCCACTATTTCATTGTATGCTTACCTTTTCTTGATTCAATGTGGGTAGCCTATATTTTTTTTTAAGAAATCATCCATTTCTACTAGATTTTCCTGTTTCTTTGAAGATAGGCCCTGGTAGTACTTATTCATAATGGACTGAATTTCTTATCTGTTGGTTGTTATTGTTCCCGCAGGGTCTCTAATCTTGTTTATTTGAGTCTCCCCTCTCCTTTTTTAAATTAGTCTTGCCAGGAGTCTGTCAATTTTTTGGCACTTTATTAATTTATTTATTAATTTTATGTAGAGCAGTTCTTATTTCAATCTCTGATATTTCCAATTTTATTTTTGTTATTTCTGTCCTTCTAGTTGTTTTAGAGTTAACTTTTTCTTGTTCCTCTAGGTGCTTCAATTTCATTTACATGCTCTTCTTCTGTCTTTTTAATATGGACTCCTAGTGCAATAAATTTTCCCCTTAGAACTGCCTTTGCTGTGTCCCATAAGTTCCTTTGTGATGTATCTTCATTGTCATTACAATCAAGAAAGATTTAAATTTCTTTTTTGATTTGTTCTGTAACCCAGGATTTATTCAGAAGTGTGTTGTTCAGCTTCCAAGTGTTTGAATGTTTTTTTTATACCTTTTACTATGTTGAACCCTTCTATTAATTACAATAAAAATATATTTAAAAAAAGAAAAAGCCCATACCATTAAAATTAGTCTTTAGGGGTGAATAATTTTACCTTCACAAATACTTATATTCCTTCTTATTAGTTAAAAGACTATATTAAACCTCTTATAATATTTTATGCATTTTGTTCACCTAGCTAACTAAATAGGCAGTAATCTCAGCACTGGGGTTTAGAGCACTTATAATATTAATTTATTAATGAAAGACTTTGATTTGCTACACTTGGTATTTTTGCTACCATTCCTACTGATATTTTCTTGCATCTCTGGAATTTCAGAATATTCAAATGTGTGATACTATATGAAAAATGTTAAATATCTGATGAGAAAAGCCTTTTTTTTTTATCCTCCTTTGATAATCGTTAGCTGGGTGAACTTGAGAGAAGCAAATGATGCAAAATGTACTTTTTCTTTGGAACAAAATTTGATATATTGTCCAGGTGTGTTGAAAGAAAAAAATAATATGCTATAAAAGAGTTTGGGGGGCCGGGAGTTTGGCCTAGTGGTTAAAGTACTTGCCTAGCATGCACAAGGACCGGGTTCGATTCCTTGGTACCACATATATAGAAAAAAGCCAGAAGTGGTGCTAAGGCTCAAGTGGAAGAGCTCTAGCCTTGAGAAAGTCCAAGGACAGTGCTCAGGCCCTGAGCTCAAGCCCAGGACTGGCAAAAAAAAAAAAAAAAAAAAAGAGTTTGGGCACAGACTCTTTGGAAACTGTAAAACAGCAAATAATATAGGGCATATTGTTCATTATTATGAAATGATGAAAAATGCAGAAAGTTATCCTTCATATAAAATAAAAATAAGCTGTAACCTAGTCAATTTGCATGAATTATCTTAAAATATACAATTAAGAGGTTTAGTTTCACTAAGCTTGTCATCTTCTGCCTTTAAAAAAAAAAAAACCTGAATGTCTTACTCTAGACACAATGCACGTAGTAGTTCTTTCTGAAATGTGAGAAACACATAAAAGAGACTAAAAGAAGTGGAACAAAATGAAGCCAGCATTGACATCCCTGTTCCCTCTAGTGTCTCTCACCTGGATTCATAGCAGCATGAAATGCAAAAGTCTTCATTGGATGGTGACAAGAGTTCCTAGAGAAATCAGCCTGGGCTTTGAGTAACAAGAAAACAAAATCCTGAAAGGTCACAGCGGGTGAACCCAATCCCTTGGGTTTTGTTGGTGGTGTTTTTGTCACAAACTCCAGTCTCCATAAAATTCCAAACTTTTTTATGTGTGTGCTTAAAAGTGACAAAAGCACCGGAATGATGGCAGTGGCAATAGGACAAGAATTACAACCCTGCAGGAAAATATTGAGCAGCTTTCTTATCTATGGCCCCAGAGAGTGTGGTCAGAGCATGCAGGAAATTTATTATTACTCACTCTTTTTTTTTTTTTTAGTTCCAATTTGGAGTCTGTATTAGAGCGCAGTGGCATTCTGCAGAAAGACTCCTGTCTCAAAGATCTGCAACCCCTAACAAAGCCCATACCAAATTTTATTTTTATTTATTTTATATGTGTATGGGGGTCATGGGGCTCTGTCCCTGAGTTCTTCAGCTCAAGGCTACCACCCTACCCTTGAGACAAGCCCCACTTCCTGTTTTCTAGAGGTTAATTGGAAATAAGAGTCTCAGGTCCTTTTGTGCTGTCTGGCTTTGAACTGTGATCCTCAGATCTCAGCCTGCTGAGGAGGTAGGATAACAAGTATGAGCTACTATGCCTGGCTCCATACCAAACTTTTCATTTTTTGAAAGATTTTATTAACACTGATTTTAACATCATATTTCAAATGTCATATTTAACTCAACTATTCAAGAAGGGATTCTCTATATGCAATCACTGGCACATAGATCTTAGAACCTAATTAAAACTAAGCTGAGGGTTTGTATGTCATAAATACATATTAATCTATATAAGATAGCATTATGTCTATAGAGTATATATCTCATCATAGATTTTTATGTCTATGTAGTTATGTTTATATCTCCAAGACCATGTCCATAACTTCTGGTACCCAAATATTGAGTCATTGCTCTAATATCCACATATCAAGGAGACCATGTGCCTTTTGTTCCTTTGGTCTTGACTTTTTTAAAAATCTTTTTAAATCATATGATTGTTAACCTTAGCTCTATTCATATGATGTATTACATTAATTGATTTGTGAATGTTAAAACCAGGCTTGCATCTGTGGGATGAAGCTTACTTGATCATATGATCATAGTGTATAATTTTTTATAATTTTTAAAATTTGTTTCTGAATTCTGTCGGCTAGTATTTTATTGTAGAGCGTTGTGTCTGTGTTCATTAGAAACACTGGTCTGTAGTTCTCTTCTTCTGTTGGGTTTTCCGTGGTTTGGTGATGAGTGTAATATTGGCTTCATAAAATGAGTTCGGTACGGCTCCTTCTGCTTCTATTTCTTGGAAGAGTTTCAAGAGTATAGGTATGATTCATCTTTAAAAGTCTTGCAGAATTCCGCAGCGAAACTGTGTGGACCTGGGCTCTTTTTGGTTGGCATTTCCCTGCTTCTGCTATCTCATTGTGTTAAATTGATTTGTGCAGTTGACTTATCTCTTCTTGGTTCAATGTTGGGTAGCCTATGTTTACTTAAGGAATCATCAATGTCTACTACATTTTCCTGTTTCTTGGAATATAGATCCTAGAAGTACTTATTCATAATAGACTGAATTTCTTGAATGTCATTCATGTTTGTTCCCGTAGGATGTCTAATCTTGTCTATTTCAGTCTTCCCTCTCCTTTTTTGATTATTCTTGCCAGGGGTCTGTCAATTTTGTTGACTCTTTCAAAGAACCCACATTTTGATTTATTAATTTTATTTCAATTTCTGATATTTCCAATTTTATTTTTGTTATTTCTGTCTTTCTAGTTGTTTTAGAGTTAACTTTTTCTTGCTCCTCTAGGTGCTTCAATCGCTTCTTTAGTTTTACATGAGTTTCTTCTGTTTTTTTGTTATTGTTTTTTTTTTAATGTGGTCTCCTAATGCGATAAATTTGCCGCTTAAGACTGATTATGCTATGTCCCATAAGTTCCTTTGTGATGCCACTTTCTCTTTGGTAACATCTATAAGTGTGTTGGTGTGTATGCTTGTATGTGTTCTTTATCTACTCTGTATCACCCTTACTTTATGGCCCTACTCACAAGCACATCAGTGAGAAGCACCTGAGTGAAAAGGGAAGTGAGAGGTCATTATTATAACTAGTAGACAAGAAGTAGGCCCTGGGAGCTGGAAAGTCTCTAGGTAATCATGAAGAAGGATGATTTCATTCATGAGATCCCATAATGTTTCAAGCTTTATCTGGATATGTCTGTATTAATTAGTGTAGCTAGACTTTGAGTATGATAATTTCTCCAGAAACTAGTTAGTTATATTAATAGTAAAATTTTTCATAGCGTTTATATGTCTCAGTCTCCATATCCAAACCAGGTTATAAGGGGGAGTGCATCTTTTTTCATGGGGGGCTTGGCTGCACAACTAATTTTCACTTTCCTTTGAACTTGCATAATTCCCTGGATTTTTTTTTACTGTTAACTTATAAAGGCACACTATATTTATATTAACATTTTTCTTTGTAATATAAATATATAGATGAGATCTAGAAAGAATAAACACAAGTTTTATAAGTAATCTTTCCAGATCGAAGGATATTAAATTAATATGCAAATATTTTCATATTCTAGCCAAATAAAATTTTATATGAGGTAATAAAAATAACTTTCAGTAGCTGAATAGGATTCTAGTGACTTGGTGTAACAATTGTGAGGTTCTTAGACTAAATGATTCTACATCTCATGTAAAAGGGTAAGTATTAGGAATAAATAGATGGTATACTCAAGGGGAACACACACATACACATACATGTCCAGAAAATTGAAGAGTTTGGCCCCTGGGCCATTAACTGTAGAGGTCAACATCACTCTTGGACCTAGATAGTAAGGGAAGGAAAATCGCCATAATTTGTGAAGGGATAGGATTGGTTGGTGGAGAATATAGGGCTGGGGATTTTGTATAAGGTTGGAAACTAGCATAGGCTGATGATGTATTTTGAGAGCCCAGATATCCAACACATCAATGTCAATTTCTTCTGTTCTTTTTGCCTATTGCAGGTGTGAGAATGTGGCTTTGACAAAATTAAGTTGGAATTCAACATACAAAGGAATGTTTTAATGCCTTCCTTACTGGCTAGTCAGTACTGCCGGGTGAGGATAGAGGTCCTGAAAATACACAGGAAAAATGAGCAACATATTGGACCTTCTTCATTCAGTGAGTAATAGCATAAATTTGCTATCTATATTATTTTTCAGTAAAATGATGTTTGCTTTTGCTTGACTAGACATAGAAGAACAATTATCTTTCATGGGAGTGATAATCTTCATAATTAATTTTCTAATTAATTTTAAAAAACACTGATGTGTATCAGAAATCCAGGTTCCTTTGCTGACAATTCTTTATGTGTTTGCTTTTGTGAGAATAATCATATATGTACAGTAAGGGACAGTGACTTGCAAGTTAATTCTATTTATTTTTACAATATATTTTTATTTTTTCTTGCTTTAACAGTGTATGTGTGTGTTAAACTAAACTACCAAATATAACCTTGCTTTCCATGTGATGAATTGTAAAGACTAAGACTGATTCCATTGTTTCTGCAATAATTTTATATTATGGAAATATTACCAAGTACACACATTTAAGATAATATTGAACACTTTTTTCCTTTAATCATTTGTAGAGTATTTTATATTAAAACCTGTAAAATACTTTTATTTTATTTTTTAAATATTTTTATTGTAATTAATAAAAGGGTTACATGATATTTGCCAGATAGAAGGTGCATTAATTCACATACATTGATACCCTTTCACATGCTGTAAAATACTTTTAAATGAGCACAAGCTAGACTAGAACTCTGTATCTGACAGCTAGAGAGAGAATGTGATAGATTGTGTTAATTATTTTTTCACCTAAGAAGGGATTCATTTTCACTAAGTACTTTTGCAAATATTTCAGAGGTAAAATTAAGGAAGTTTTATCTTACCATTTTTATTTTCAGTATCTCATATATATTCACTTCTGTAGGCAAATCAGTCTCTGAACTGAATTATGTGATAGATAATATGATATGTCCTGGTAAATGAATGTTCTAATCAATTGTCTCCAGAAAATTGCCTATATTCTTTTATCCATTCAAGGAGCTGATTTCACAGACAGACAGACAAACAGACAGACAGACACACACACACACACACACACACACACACACCTCATAAAAACTGGAAAGATTGTTGTTTTTAATTTTTCTTAAAAAGCGTTATAGTTATACTAAATGTACATTGGCATGAAATGCTGATAAGAACATATTTTCAAAGAAAACTTTGTGTTTTTACAAATACGTTTATTTTTGAAGGCCTAGCTTTTTGAATCACGGCTAATAACTTACCTACAATTTCAACAAATCACTTAACATATATGAATAAAGAATTTAATACTTAATAAGAAAAATAGCATTTTTCCTAAGCTTTACAATATTTAACTAAATGAACAAAGAGTACTTGGGAGAAAGGTGCTTGAGAGATAATACTGTAGGCAAAAAATATAATAGCCTGCTTAAAAGTGAACATAGTATTTTCAGTAGTATTATTTTTCTATTGTATACTTTATTTTTTTCATCAGAAGCAAGTCTTCACTAAATTCTTATTAATATGATCTTTATCTCCACTAAATTTATGGCTTCTGCTAATATCTAAGAAATGTATAGTTCACTAGGCTATTAGGAAGACTGATAAAAATAAATGGCTCTGAAAACTTGTCTGGCACTTAAAAATTCCTAGACACTAAAGTTAGTCTCATTTGTGTACAAAATGTGTGCAGTGTTGATTCAATTTTGTTTTGATAAGGTTTTTTTGAAGATTTTTTCAATATTGCAAATTCTTTGAGGGTAGACCTAAGTAAGAGGAAGCCTTTCAACGTGGGGAACTATGAAGATAGGGAATGTACTGATGACCCTGGCTGAGAAGCACAGGCAAAATGTCCTGAGACAGGCTTCAGCAAATTTGACATGAGTGCATTTCCACAGCATGGTACACCTGCCTCCTCCACTATGCCGGTGAAGAATGTTGTTAGAAAGTATTGGCATTAATGTATATGTTCATTACTTCTATTTTAAAGACTGTTGTACTTTTTAGATGGGACTTAAAACTTGGTTACTTTTTTGTCTTTAGATGAGTGATCGTCACCTAAGTCTTTCTTTCACAAAACATGATGAAGTAGGAAGTTATAATGGTGCCTTCATCCTTTCCTAGAAGAGTAAAATTCCTAGCAACAGAGTCCAGATGATGGTTTTTAAACCAGTACAGAAAGAATATTTTGCAAGGTGATTGTGGTAAAGAACTCCTATGTAATTGGAGCCTGCTAAATTATTGAGCCAGAAAAAAAAACTTTCTAATAACACATCTCAGCAGGTACAGGAATCTTATCTGCATCATTCAAATAAGGACTGAGATTGTCCTAGAGATAGGCCATTGGGCATGACATTCCTAACGTCCTAGTACTTAAAATATGATTTCTCATGAATGCTCAGGCATTAAGTGTTAAATTGCATTGCACATGTGTGGAGACAAAAAAAAACAATCTCCAAATATTGAGACAAAAAAATTTCAAAAGACATCAATATAGGCATCCCCCATAACCCATGAATATGATACCTTACATGGCAAATCAAGTACCATCCCAACAATGGTTGTAAACCAAGTCCTTATCTTTTAAATGGGCTTCTATTGGTTTAGATTTGGAGAATAATTCCAGGAGTGAAACTTGACTTGGTATGAAAAAAAGAATAGTTAGTTGGCATTAAAAAAACCCCAGCAAAACAGCAAATCTATCAAATGAGAGACACTGAGGTAGATTAGCCATCTCCTCTTCAGAAAGGGAATGTCGTGTGGTGCAGAGCTCTAGGGGACTAGCAGGATATGTGGAGATACGGGGAGAATGAAGCCTACTGATAATGTAAAAAAATCTTACACTTACCATGTGGATTCTACACTATGTGTTCAATATCAAATTTTCTTCTGTGAGTCTCTGTTCTCTTGCAATGTGAATGATACTCATTTCACAGGTTGATTGAAAGTGTGTTTCAATGCTATTTAAATTTTATGTCTGATACAGTACTAAAACTAGAATTCCATCGTGTGTCTATACCACATTTTCTTAATCCATTCATCTACTGAGGGGAATCTGGATTGGTTCCATATTTTAGGTATAGTAAATAATGCTGCATGAATATAGTTGTGCTGGTAGCTTTAGTGTGACCTTGTTTGTTTGTATCATTTGAGTAGATGCCCAGGAATGGGATTGCTGGGCCATAGGGGAGCTCTAGGCTTAGTCTTTTGAGGACCCTCCATACTGCTTTCCAGTGTGATTGAACTAGTTTACACTCCCACCAACAGCATAATAGAGTTCCCTTTTAGCCACAACCCCATCAGCATCTGTTATTAGTTGTTTTCTTGCTAATGGCAATTCTTAGTGGGGTTATGTGGACTCTCAGTATAGTTATTTGCATTTCTTTTATGGCCAGAGATGTTGAACATTTGTTCATGTGTCTACTGGCCATTCTTATTTACTCTCCATGGAAGTCTCTTTTTAATTCTTCAGTTCTCTAATTAATGGGGTGTTCTGTGCTTCCTTCATTTGTAATAAGGGATTTTGTATAAATCTAGGATGTTCCTAGCAGAGTATTACAACAGCTTAATAGATACGTACATATGACCATATAAAATATGCTAATCGAAGTGAACTCCAAGATATGGAAATAACAGGTTTTTTTGTTTTGTTTTGTTTTGTTTTGCCAGTCCTGGGCTTGAACTCAGGGCCTGAGCTTTGTCCTTGGGCTTTTTCAAGGAATAGTCCTCTACCCCTTGAGCCACAGAACCACTTCTGGCTTTTTCTATGTATGTGTTACTGAGGAATCAAACCTGGATCGTGGTGCATGCTAAGCAAGCACAGTAAGAGTTTACCTTTTCTTTTTCAATGTAGTCTTTGAAATTATTTCTTTTTCTTTTTCTTTTTTTCCTCCTCTTTTGTTTGTTCCCTGTTGTCAGTAATTTTGAGTTTGGTCCCTGTGTTACATATATATATTTATCTGATTTGGAGAAGGGAAAGGGGAATAACAAAATGGTAAAGCACAGGACAAAGGGTGAAAAACAGTTGTACTCACAAGACATTATGGTGGGAATTAACTTTGCATATTGGCAGTGAGGGGAGCTGCGGGGAGTGAAAGTGGGAGAAAAGGAGGGAGGGCTAACACTGTTTAACATGAAATGTACCTTTTTATATAGCTGTGACCCCTCTGTAATCACCTTTAGAAAAAATTTAAAAAGTACAAAAAACACAGAAGCAGTCACAATCCTACAAAGGACAGTGATTGTGATTTTTAAAAAGTATATGAAATGAGCTGGCCCAAGTCCACAGGGATTTTGTTACCATTGAGAATTGAATAACTTGTGTGACTCCATGTGCAGCTCTACATGAGACCGCCCGTGGCTGCTCAGGAATACAGTAATGCCCATCACAGGTGAAGACCAGACTTACTCTGTTGGTATTGCATCAACATTTATGGGGTTAGAGCTGAGGGTTTTTTTCTTAACTGAGTATCATCATTCATTTTTTTAAAGACCTCCAATTCAAAGGATCCACATAACATCTGCTATATGAAAAAACATCTTTTTCTCGTACTTTAAAGACACCCGAATTTCCTACCCGTGGCAATAGAGTTCAAATGCAAAAACTTCATGAATATCATTACAGTGAAAGGAGAATAAATTTCTCCTACTACTAAATGGAGTCCTACAGTGAAAGGAACTCAAGACACTTAAAATTATTCTAAATCTGAAACCTTTGAACTTCTTAAGATAAGTAATTCTGAGAGTAAAAAATATTCTTTGTTTACTGGAATAATTGAAGGTATTTAAAAGAAGCTGTAGTAATTGGCTAAAATGACTTTTATCTTTTGAGCATCCCCAAATATGCATTTAGAAACATTTCCATATATATTTACTTATTTTCTTACAAAGATCTCATATGGATGGCCGGGAGTTTGGCCTGGTGGTTAAAGTGCTTGCCTAGCATGCATGAAGACCCGGGTTCGATTCCTCGGTACCACATACATAGAAAAAAGCCGGAAGTGGTGCTGAGGCTCAAGTGGTAGAGCTCTAACCTTGAGAAAGTCCAAGGCCAGTGTTCAGGCCCTGAGCTCAAGCCCAGGACTGGCAAAAAAAAAACAAAAAAAAAAACAAAGATCTCATATGGAAACTTTAGAATATTTTTAGAAGATTAGTGAGAAAAGTCAAGTGATTTCCATGGGATGGATTTAAATCACTGTGAAAAATGATTTAGGTTTGAAGAAGAAATAGAGTAATTAGGTCACCTAAGGAAAAGAATATTTGAAAAATGAATGTCCTTTATAAAGTCTTAACATTTTCAGTCTAGTTATGAACTCTGTCCTTGATTCAGAAAGATGATAGTGTATACATGAGAAGCTAGAATTACAATTATTTCTAAATGGCAGCTTTCTCTGAGAGTGTTAGGCAGGACTGTCTTCCTGAGAGCACAGTGTGGAGGCACTAAGAATCTTAGTAGGGACCTACATATGATACAATACTCTTTGTCTCCATGTGTTTGTATGAATAGCATACCATTGCCATTTTGCTCTGAATCCTGGAAATTGTTTAAACAATACTGATTGTAAAGTGATTTTGTTCCAAGTCTTTCCATTTCCTTACAAATGGAGCAGTGTCATTCTTTGTGATGGCAGTATAGAATTCCATTATGTATAAATACCACATCTTGTTGATCCACTCATCAACTGAGAGACATCTGGGTTGGTTCCATATCTTAGCTATGGTGAATAATGCTGCAGTGAACATGGTTGTGCTGGTATGGCCTTGTTTCTGGACATTTGGGTAAATGCCAAGGAGTGGGATTGCTGGGTCATAGGTGAGCTCTACGTTTAGTCCTTTGAGGAACCGCCATACTACTACTTTCCATAGTGGATGAACAAGTTTACATTTCCACCAACAGTGTAGTAGTGATCTCTCCTAGCCACATCCCCACCATCATCGATTGTCTATACCTGACATAGTCCCTGTCATCTCTACCAGCAATGCACAGGTCTGGGTCTTTTCCCCCTGATATTGGTAGATTTTGTATTATGAGAACATAAGTCTATGTTTTTAGTATGTAATCCCAGGTCAACTGAACCAAAGATGAAATCCATCATTTTCTATTTTATTTGCTTTTTAATAGGTAATAGCTCTTCCCTAAATTATTTTGTATTCGAATTGTTTTAAAATTTTTCCATCATGTGCCAGTGCCATTATTTAGTATGTTTTATTACCTTTTTCCTATCTGGATAATCAACACTAATCAATTAAAAGCCATTGCAAGCTTCAAGTTAATCCAGTGGAATAGCTTAATTCAAAATAAATAGGCAGAATGAATATTCTTCATTTAGTTGATAAAACTGATTGAGAAAGTAGTAAAATGAAAATTACAGGATAAACATCAAAACATTAGTTAAATACATGAGAAAATACTCAAAACCCAAAATATCCACATGTTATGGTTATAAAGTATTAGTGTAATAAAACCATCAAATAAATTCTTTTATAAAAATGTATTAGAATATGAAATCAGATGTGTGTGGTGGCTCAGACCTATCTCAGTAGGAGGATCATGGTTTGAGACTAGCCACGCAAAATGAACCTGAGAGCACATCGTAACAGAAAAAGATATGCTGGTTCACAGCTATTATCCCTGCTATGCTGGAAGTGTAAATAGGGGATTGTGGGCCAGACCAGTCCATACAAAAAGTAAAGAACTCATCATAAATAGTAAGCATACCAACAACAATATTCATTGCAGCACTATTTACCATAGCAAAGATATGGAACCAACCCAGATGTCCCTCAGTTGATGAATGAATCAACAAGATGTGGTATTTATACACAATGGAATTCTATGCTGCTGTCAGAAAGAATGACATCGCCCCATTTGTAAGGAAATGGAAAGACTTAGAAAAAATCATATTAAGTGAAGTAAGCCAGACTCAAAGGAACATAAGTTCAATGATGGTTTCCCTCATTTGTCATAATCAGTAGAAACCTTGGGCTCTCCTAGCAGAGATTTACAATAAAACAAGCCTAGATTACAGTATTTCACCTTGTTATCTGATATATTGTATATATGTGTATTTGGTTATTTAAAATCAGATAGGGAAGAGGGGAAAACAAGATGAAGGGTGGGAGGTGAGGGGAGGGAAATGGGGACCAAGACATGAGAAAGGGTATCAATGTTTGTGAAGTAATGCACCTTCCATCTGGTGAATATAATGTAACCCTTCTATTAATTACAGTAAAAATATATGAGAAAAAAGTAAGGGAACCAAAAAGCACTACAAGTGTGATTTTTGTGGTAAAGCACTTAACTAATAAAGAGCAAGGACCTGAGTTCAAACCTTAGCACCAGTGTGTGCTACAAAGTTCTACTTGTATCATGAGGAAATTTATCTCACTGAAACTTCACTGCAAATGTTGGCAGATTTACTTTTCAGATGTAAGTGAACAGAATTGAAAGTGAAGGTAATCAGCTTATGAAAAGTATATAACATTGAGGTATCCTATATGTAGCTGAGAAATCAGCTCTGCAATTTAAACAAGATTGATTTTTGAATGTTGATTATGAGAAAATCAAATTCTAAAATAAAAAGTTAAATAAAGATGTATGCCAGGTGCTATCAGAAAGCACATCAATTTTAATTTCCCTGTGTTCCTTTATACTATTTTCCTGTGTTTTCCTCCCAGTAATTAGATTGCAATATTGCACATATCAATCTCCATTTTGTTTCCTCTCGATTTTTATCATGAGCATCTATTGTGTTGTTTAGATTGTTTTCATGACTGTCATCAAAATCATGGCATACAATTTAAGCAAGTTACAAGTATCATTAATTAATATTTTTAAAAGGTCTTCAAAATTTGGTGCTATCACTAAGTAATTTAGGATATAACATAATTATTTACTGAGGAAATATTAGTGAGTGCCTAAACAGTTTTTAAGACTTTAAAGTATGACATGATTAGATATATAAACAATACCTCTGTGTTCTCTATGACATACTTCATGATATTCCAAAAATTTTATTAATGTGGCTTCAAGTTGGTGACTATTACCACCAACAGTGGCATTTTTTTTTCTTCATTTGCTTTGTCTAGGCTCTAATCTTAGTCAAGTCTGTATTTTTTCATTCTCAGATTTCAACTCCAGGATCCTCTGCATTTTGACATCCAAATAAACACCATTTCATATTTTTCTACTGATTTAATTACTCAATTCACTACAAAGAGAAAAATGATGATAGTAATGATGCCAGGCCCAATTTCGATCTAGAGTAGAACTCCTAGTAAACTTGAGATTACATTTTTTTTAAAATTCTCTTCTATCTAATCTTCTTATTCCAAATGGAATTTGCCTTGTTCTTGGGTTATTAGATCTGCTCTTTATTCAGAAGTGGCTACTATGTCTACGTCTTCCTTACTGACGGAAAACAGCATGACTCTTCAGAAAACTTTAAGCAGTATATTGTAACTACAGCTATACCGCTATGTAGTTACCTGTGTGTATGTGAAGGCAGTATAATAAAATCCATCCAATTCTGTGAAAAAAAGTGACAAGTTAGGAGGGATAGGAGGAATGAGAATATGGTGGACAGATGAATTCATTTAAAGTATACCATATGTGCATACAGAAATATAATAATGTAACCCCCATATTACAAATCTATGACTGAAAAATCAAGTAAAAGAATCTACCAGCTGTTAGACCATCTGTTGTTATTCTTATTATATACTTTCCATTCTTTAGAAAATTTGTAAAAAAAAAAATCACTCTGTGTGTAAAACTTCCAGAAGCATTTCTTCCATTCTTAGAAAACATGCTTTTACAAACGGTCACCCATATTCTGCTTGTGCTCAGACTAATTCCTGTTACACATGCCAAGAGAACTAAATTATCAATACTTCCCAACTCTTTCAGGCCTTCCTAAAGAAGATTAGGGTGTTTGGCTATAGAATTCACAACTTGGAAAAGACAGTTTTATATGCATAGACTGTGATTGTCTTTGAATAATTACCTGGCCATCTTTTATTGAAGTTCAATTCTAAGCATTTTTAAGCTTCATCTATAATAGAAAATTAAAAAGATACAGCACAGCTAAATTAAGAATGAAGCCATAAATATTTACATATTAAAAATACAAAAACAAAGCTCTACATTTTCCAGCTATTAACTTACAAATTAAATTGTTTAAAAAGACTTTTCCATCAGAAAAACTGAAGGGGAAGAAGATATTATATTTGGTTGTGTTGTAATGGAAAACCAATAAATATATAACTTATTATGTGATACCAGACTTTGAAATTAACTCACTTGCTATTTATTTGAAATTCAAGTTTAATAAATCATTAATCATTACTAAATCTGAATGCTTTTTCCTTAAAGAAAATGCTGGGTGAGTTTAGCTATTCTCACTAGGATTTTGGAAAGTGTCTAAATGTAATCCACTGTCCCTTAAAAGCATGTAGAGCAAATTTTTTAGTGTAAAGACTGTATCAACCAAGTCCTTCATCAAAGTGAAATATGTCATCCTTCAAATGTTTCATAGGTATTTTCTCTGTGTCTTTTTTCAGAGGATATTTTCCTGTATTTGTTCATCTGGTCATTCATCAACACACTTAACATAAGATTTAGCATTCATTGACTATTCTGTGCTAGGAGTTATCACAAAAAAGCAAGCAAGAAAAAGTTTTTCCAGTGAAATTGCATGATACCTGAAAATACATGAGAGCATACACTGTTTTCCAGTGAGAAAGTTGATTCCATGTTGAGAAGAAGGTGCTAGTAAGTGATCCTGGACAAAATGAATACGCTTATCCATGGTGTGAATTATAATGTATTTGGACTTGGGTTTGGTAAGAAAAAGTTATAAGAAATGATGAAGAAGAATCCTCCAGTAGGACACAGTACACCAGGGGAATCTAGCACATTGGGGTTCCATGCTTTCCATTTTAATGGCAACTGGCATAGGCTGTCCTACCTAATTCCTCTGAATAAAACCCAGGATTTCAAAAAGACAATGCCCTCAGTGAACGTCTTAAAATACTCCACAGAGGGACAAAATGAGAGACGTGTCTCTGCTTGCCTTCACTCCCAGTAAGATGATAAAACAATCTCCTTTGAAAATTTTGATTACAGTGTCCTGAGTATTTGAATTTAGGAGGAATGAATTCACATAGTCTATGAATCATAAAGAAAACCCAAGCTAGGAATTTAGGTTAAAATATTTCCAGGCTGTGAATTATTCTAGCTTTTGGGAAGAAATAAAGACAACTTATGTAGGCCATAAATAATAAAATACTTTCAGCTGTAAATTCAAAATTAAAGTTTTGAAAGTATGAAATTTGAAGGAAACATGGGCATTGTTTTTTTAATACAAAATCCAAGAGAATTAGATCTTCTCCCCAGTAGTTATGATGTTAGTCATTTCAGAATATAAAAAATAATTTAAATATTTTTCAGAATAAAAGGAATTTGCAGAGATAATGAAGGTAAAATAGACTGGCCAAGTCAACCTAACAGATATGAATAGGAGAAAATAGTAATTTAGAAATAGTAATGTGGCAATTGTGTGAAACATCAGATTGGCTACATTTAAAGAGAAATGCTAGGAGCTATAAAAGTGCAGTTGAAGGAGTTTTAATCAGAATATAACCCAGAGATATGAAAATATAGAAAGCATAAAAGTGATAAAAGAAGCTACACTACAGTAGACCCACAAGGTTTCATAGAAAATGAGCAGTGAGTTATATGCGGGAAGATGTGGCTTTGAAAAGATATTAAGCTTGAATTTGAGAAGCTCAGATTTTTAAATGCCAACAGAATATCTAAAACCAAAACAAGATTATATGTGAAGAATCACATGTAAACATCTATATTTTCTGACTGAAATGACTAACACCTTAACAATTGGGGGAATGTCTAATTCTCTGGGCATCTTTTTTCCCTAAACAATGCCCTTGTTTCTTGCATACTTCATATTGCAGAGAAATCAGTCCCTGAAAGTAGCCATAGAGAAAAATAAAGAATACCTACAAAAGGATAGACAATTTTATATAAGTCAGGTTGTTTAATTTTCTTTATTGACCATTACATGTACAAAAGTAAATTAGGGTTGTAATGTACTTCATTATTATTTCTTTGGGGGCACCTTTCATTTCTATATTACTTAGGTGTTAATTCTCATTCTCCCTTTTTATTATCCAACCATGCTGATAAAATATTCTCTCTCCTTCATATTATTCATGTCAACACACTGTTGTTGAAATAAAATTTTCATTAAATAGGATATCATATTACTGACTTTATTCTACTTTCTTTACTCATCTCTTTGGTTGGGATCAATTTCCTTTGTACTATGTAGCTATGTACATCTGTTATTTTTCTTAATTGAGTGAACTTTTGTGGTGTACATCTACAATATTTTCTTTATTTTGATGACCAGATTGTCTATAATATATAAGTTCTAAGTTTTCTCTGTTAAGGTGCTACTTTTTTGCCTTTTATAGTGTGGAGATTTCATATTTTAATTGGTTGGGTTAGCATTTATATCAAGACAGGAATTAGTTTACAATTCTATGTCATATCTATAATCTTAAAAAAGAATTGAATTTTCTTCCTTATCCAGCTCCCAGGTTGAAGCAGTCTTGCTGTCTGAAAAAGAAGTGCAAACTTCAAAGAATAATCATCCCACCTCTATATCAAAACATTCTTTTTTCATTTCTTTTTTTTATTTCATTCTATTTTTCCATTTTTTTATTATTACAAAAAGGGCCTTCATTTTGTCTCTGTCAGAATATCATGGATGTACATAACTTAATTGTTATTGTTATCTTGCCTTAAAGCATTTGTAACTTAAATTCTAGTGGCTAATCATGTTTGCTATCTTGCAAACATGGTTTTTGTTTCCATATCCTGGAGGTCCTTACATTTAGTGTCATACTATTTGGCCTTATGTCTCTAGATTTTGTTCTATTGTAAATCTCTGCTAGGAGAGCCCAAGGATTCTACTGATTATGACAAATGAGGGACACTTTTGGGCCTATGTTCTTTTGGGTCTGGCTTACTTCACTTAATATGATTTTTTTCTAAGTCTTTCCATTTCCTTACAAATGGGGGCGATGTTGTCCTTTCTGACAGCAGCATAGAATTCCATTGTGTATAAATACCACATCTTGTTGGTCCACTCATCAACTGAGGGACATCTGGCTTGGTTCCATATCTTTGCTATGATAAATAGTGCTGCAATGAACATCATTGTGCTAGTGGATTTAGTCTGTCCTTGTTTCTGGACGATTGGATGAATGCCAAGTAGTGTCATAGGGGAGCTCTATGTTTAGTTTTTTGAGGAACTGCCATACTGCTTTCCATAGTGGTTGAATGAGTTTGCACTCCAACCAACAGTGTAGTAGTGATCCCTCCTGGCCATATCCCCTCCAGCATCTGGTGTTATTAGTTTTCTTGATCCTGGCCATTCTAACTGGAGTGAGGTGGAATCTTAGAGTTGTTTTGATTTGCATTTCTTTTATGACCAGAGATGTTGAGGATTTCTTCATGTGTCTATAGGCCATTTTTATTTCTTCTTCAGAGAAGACTCTCTTTGGCCCATCTTTTAATGGGATGGTTCTTGGGAATAAGATTCTTAGAGATTCCTTGAAGCCAGAGACTCCTTTTGCCCATTTTCTTTTTATCCTGCCACTCAGTTCTTTCTCCAAGTTCTCACAAATAACAATCAATATGTCTGGTATTGAATGTATTTTGTTTTATTGCCATTATCCTCCCTCCCAGGAGTATAAAAAGTTAGGTTAAAAAATAAATTTCATTGTATCTGGGCCAGCATTATTATTTGTGAAAGAACAGGAGAAATTTAGTGCGATTTCCATCCCGAGTGGTCCTTAAATTCAATCCTATATGATTTACCCATGTCCCACCCTGACTGTACTTGCATTTCTTGGGTGGCTTTCTGATGTGGCTTAAATAGCATTAAGATTAATGCCAGGTCCAGCACAAGACAGAGTTTCCAAAGATAGTATACTTGGAATTCTAAAATTCTTCTAAGAATTTATAGCTGATTCATAGACTCTATCTCAGGATATTGTTTATCTGGAGAAATCCATTCTAATTTCCCTTGCTTTTCCCTAGTCTAGAGGGTTCCCTCCCATTTTCTATATTGCTATGATCTCTTCTCTGCATCACTCTTGGCCCTTCTGCCCCAAACCAAGCTGTTGCCTGTTCTCTTTGAGAAGGACTGGACTGTAAAGAGGAAACATTTGTCAATTTAGTTACATCCTGCTACATCCACTCCAGTGGAGTCTGTGCAGCATGGAGCAGAAAGAGCTTGAATGGCTGCCAGTCCTGAGGTTCGCACCAATGGTGATCAGGCCTCCTGGAGGTCCCTGGCAGAGACCGGGACATATGCGTGGAATTCTCATAATGCTGGGTGCTGGAATTCTTTTGTCACTCTTTTCATTTCTGATAGTTGATGGTATGGCAGTAATATTCTGTGCCAGCTACTGGCCTAAACAATTGATTGAGCGACTAGATGCTCCAGGAACTAAAAGTGCATGCTGGCTACTCTGGCGCAAGACACACCCACAGCAGCCTTGATGACCTCAATGCATTCTATTAATAATAAGACAGAATTAGAAACTAAAACAGAAAATATGATCTTTGAATTAGTAATAAATGTTAGTTTGCCTGAATATGCCTTTAATGCGTCTGCATTACTTGTGTAAATGTTGCAAGTACATAATGAATCACATGGGAAAGGATTAGAAGGGCTAGAGCACTGTGGTGTGCTCTAACTGAACAGCAACAATGGACTCTTAGGCTTAAGGTTTTACAATTCCTGGCACAGGGTAATAATTCCTGACTCAGAAACAGAATCATAGGAAGAACTAGAATGGAACAGATGGTAAACAAAATTAATATTGATTAATGCCAAGGCGGATGACGCCTAACCATAATGTCTGACTTATTAACCATAGCTTCTTAGAATGAAGGGAGAAGTTTCTTTTCTACTCAGAAAAATGTACCCTGTAACCATTCTTAAACATGATTGTAATCTTTTGACCTTATGCCAACTGAAAGAAAATGCTCCTGTTTTGACTGTATATAATCTCACATTCAACAAGTAAAACTTCGCAGCAGACTTCAAACCTCCCTTGCGTTTGTGTCTGTCTGTCATCGCCGAATCCATTCCTGACCTGTGAATCCAGACTTGGTCTCCCCGCACTCCCGCTGAGTCTGTCTGCGGCAACATCCAAAGTCATTTTGATTCAAAAATTATAATAACAAATTTAACCTACTTTTAGCATTTTTTATTATTATTAAGGTGATGTACAGAGTGGTTACCATTTCATATGTCATATAGCAAGTACATTTCTTTTGTGACAGTACCACCCCTTCCTTTTCTCTTTCCCACTTTTCTCCTCTCATCTCTATTCGCAAGTTATAGAGTTCATTTTCAATGTAGTGTCTACTGAATATCATGACTACATTTATTCACCCTTCATATCTCTATTTCTTTGCTGTCCTTACCCTCACCAAAGCCAGATAAATGAACATACCAGACAAAAAATATCAACAAACAAATAAAAAATAAATAAAGCCAGAACACTTCTTTCCATTCACTGGGATTTATTTTAATAAATATTTAAATGTTCAGAGGCACGGAGGCATTTTGATCTACTTTTTTTTTTATTTTTCCCCTGTTGGTCATGGGATTTGAACTCAGGCTTGGGCAGTGTCCCTGAGTTTTTCCCTCAAGGTTAGCACTCTACCACACTGAGCCACAGGGCAACTTCCAGTTTTCTGGTAGTTAATTGAAGATAAGATTTTCCTGCCCACGCTGACTTTGAACTGAGATCCTCAAATGTCCACTTCCTGAGTAGCTAGGTTTATAGGCACAATCTACCAGTGCCTGACTTTTAACCAACATGGTTTTTTTTTACTGTTATTATTCTTTTTTTTATTGTAATGTATAGAAGGATCACAGTTACATTTGCCAGACAAAGGGTATATCACTTCCCACACATTGACACCCCCTCTCATGTTTTTGTCCCCATTTCTCATCCCCCTTCCAATCAGCTTGTTTTCCCCCTTCCCTTTCCTATTTCAAATAAACCTATATACAATATACCAAGTAACAAAGTCAGATACAGTAACAATATGAGATTAACCGAAGGGCAGCAAAATGGAAGATAAATAACATACATAGTACATTAAGAACAACAATCACATAATACAAAGCTCTTTTTTAACCTACATTTTAATAGTCCATTTGAAGAAAATTAATGCTAAAAATGTTTCTAAAACCAAGTCTGGAGGAAGACATCTTTGCCTGTTGTATAATTCATGAGCATCACTTGGGAAGCGCATATGATTTCTCATAAAATGTTTGATTCATTTGTTGATAGATGAAAATGAGATTAAAAGTTCTGGGAAGTTTCAGGTCACACATCCAGCTGAATCCAAGTCATAAAAATATTTTAGCAGATATATTTTAAACTCTCACATTAATACTCTTTTTCTATAAAATGTCTCTTCCAGGAGAGAAGACTTTCATTAGTCGTTTGAAAGCAGTGTCTTCCCTAATGAAAAGTTTTACTATTTCTGGGATTTACGGGGTCCAGATAGAAGCAAGAAATTATTGTACTTAAGAAGTGTATAAAATAGCTGACACATTTTTTGGATGTTTGCTAAAGATTGGACCTAAGGACTTGTGCTTGCTAAGCAGATTACTTTATCATTGGTAATTCTTTCAACAAAACTGATGACAGTTTGACTGGAGGATTCTATGAGATAGTTAACTGTGATTAAAAGACTAGATAATCTCATGACTAGAGGTCTCCCATCTGTTTAGAGTTCAGGGATAGGCAACATTTAATTAAGCCTTTCTCTCTCATCTTCATGTTCTGTGGCATATTTATTTGTGAATACCCCATGTTTAGTCATCTAGGAAAAACTACCAACTTGAATATTTTAATCATTTTTTCCAGCCAAAAAAAAAACAAATTTAATTATCTGTTGTGTTAATCTGAAAAGATTTACTCAAAATCTTATTATTAATTGCCCTGTCCAAAGCCAGAGGGCTGAGTGTTGATTAATTACTCTGCTAATCTAGAACTGAAATTTTTGTATGTGACTGTTTGTGCATTGTTGTAAAGGAGAGAATGAAATACAAGTTGTGGGTAGAGGGAGGGGGGTACCAAATCAGAGACCATCTAAGGTGTCACTGACTTTGCCTCAACCAGAAGAACTATTACCTTTAATAGATTCATATTGTAGCTCTCTCAATTTGCATATAGCAACACATACATATTGTGGTAGCTCTTTATTTAATAGACCTAGTGTGTATTTGGTTCTATGTGATTTTTTTGCAAACTCTTAGAGAGGCAGTGCATTTTCTCATTACTTTGCATGATTGACCTTTTCAAATTTAGCTTGATACAGACAATGTGAATGTGAATTCTATGTTTCGTGTAATATTTATAGCATGTGTATTCAGGTATCATGATTATAAAACTTAAACTATTTCACTTAAACCAATTCAGTGCACAAATATCTTTATTCCTCTTTGTTACAAGACACAAGTGAATGTGTAAAGTGCATTCAAGTTTCAAGAAATAAATAAAAAAAGATCTGAGTAAGGTAAATAGGAATTATATCTTAAATCATTGATTTATCTTATAGGCTATTTAAATATTTGAATCATTTTCCCTTTATAGGTGAAATTTGTAAGAAATAATAAGAACTTAAGTTATCTTAGTATCTGAAATTATATTTTGATTATTTTTATCTGGTAAAAAATAGGCTTTATCATCATTAGAATGAATAAAATCATTCAAAAAAAGCATTCAGCAGAATACATGAATGTGCTGTTATTAATATTATTGGATCCAGCTGTGTTTTATCATTTCTCTGGCTTGTTTCACTATATTTCTTCAGTGCACAGAAACATATCAAAACAATCTGAAGTGTACAATGTTTGGTTCTACTGTGCTAAACATTCAACATAATTTACTTCAGATAAGTCAAATGTTTATCAGAATCAGAAAAGAACTCAAAACAAGACTAGATCATGAAGAACATCTCAACCCAAAAGAATTTTAACTATGCAAACAATGTTCTCTTTTTTCATATATTTTTTATTGTAATTAATAGAAGGGTTACATGATATTTGCCAGATAGAAGGTGCATTAATTCACATACATTGATACCCTTTCTCATGTCTTGGTCCCCATTTCCCCCCCCCACTTCACCCTTCAGAAACCAGTAAGAAATAAATGTTAATTCTCAGATATTTGAAATTAAAAGTAATGTTCAAAATAAGTGATTAGCCATGGAAAAGTCATTATAGAAAGTAGAAAACATATTACCACACAATACTTAAACACAAATTATTAAAAAAAACTAATTAAAAAGTTTCTTCAGGCTCACATTAGAAAAATTTAAAGGTGAGAAAACAAAGTCCAGTGAATTTGAAACTATAATTCTAGCTATTTGAGTGGTAGATGTGGGTATCTTAGTTCAAAGTCAGCCCAGTCAAAAAAAATTGTGAGATTCCATCTCAACTCTTGGCTGAGTATGTGGCTGAGTATGGCAGGACATGTGTGAGGGATATACAAGAGGAAGGTCACACCCACACCTGGCCTAGCCAAGCAATAAAGCAAGATGAGATTTGGAAATAACCAATGCCAAAGGTATTGGAGATATGTTTAAATGTGTGGTAGAGGGCCTGCTTAGCAAACATGAGACTCTGGGTTTAATTTCTAGTACCTGCAAAAGAAAAAAAAAAGCAGTACATTTTCCAAGACACACGAAGTGATGAAATGATCCCTATTAAATGATTTAAGAATGCTTCTGGGCTGTAGCATATGAAATGGAATCCAGGCAGAGTCCAGCAGATTATCTGAAGTGATGAGATAAGAGGTGGTTTAGGGGAGATCAGGAGGCTAGAGTTTACTGTACCAAAGCACAAAGAGCTGCATAGAGAAAAAAACCACCAGTCCCTGTATGTGAAGAACTACCTGAAGCCAGAGAAAGAAACACCCACTTGTGATTAAATGGAGCCATACATTCTGCTCATACCATGCCAAAACCAGCACCTGTTTCTAAAGCCTACTTGGATAACCTCTGATTCACAGGGCAATGAATCACACATAAAGATGTTGCTACTGTACTTTGAAATCATTTTTTCTACCATAAGAACCACAATAATCTCAACACACACACATTCCTAAGAAGTAGTGCTCCAATAATTTATATGCCAGTACAAAGCTTAAAAATTTCTATAGAAATGCAAAACTACCCAATACTCAGCAAAGTAAGATATACTATGTCCATCATCTAACCAAAAGTTTCCATAATGCAAAGGGGAAGATGGAGGCAAACAAAAAGAGAAGGACATTTTAAAAAGTGTAATATCATTCACTGTGTTCAAAATAATTTACAAATATATACATATAATTGAATTTATACTTAAAAGCCTTCCCACAAAGAACAATGTTTTCAGAATTCATGTCTGTTGGATCTTCTGCCAAATATTTCAGAAACAGATATTACTACTTCTAAAATCTTTTCCAGAACTTTCAGAAGACCAGATGACTGCCAGTTCCCTTTTGACTATAGATATCATTGTCCAATACCAAACTTAGACAAAAATTAGTAGAAAAGAAACTTCAAACATGACAAACTGTGACAGTGGCTTGAAAGGGGAAATAAATTTAACTGAGGCACAGTAATTTATAAAGGATACTATATTATAACTAAATTGGGATTCTCTTGGGAGTTTTGATTAGATTTGAAAATGAATTAGCTAACTCTTCACCTTAATGTTTGTTTTTTTGTTATTCAATTGAGAAAATATTATCAAGAGATAGAAGAAATCTGTTTGAGTTAGCTATCTGATTTTAAACCTCAGCCATATCTAACCAATAATGAATACTTATATAAAAAGGACTATATCTAGTATACTTAAGTCATAACAGGCTAAATCCATCCCTACAAACAAGCAAAAGAGGATAGAAGTCACCCTCTCTCCCCTATTCCAACATCATATGAGAAATTATAGCTAATATAGGAACAGAAAGCAGAGCATTTTCGTTGAAGTTGAAAAAGAACTACCATATTTATTTGCAGAAAACATGTGGAGAATTTGATGAGATCTACAAAGAATAAACTACAAGTTTTATAAGTAATTTTTCCACCTCGAAGGATATTAAATTAATATGCAAATATTTTTATATTCTGGGTAAATAAAATTAGATCAACTTAAAAGCATTCTTAACATACTTAACTGCAAAGATGTTTGACAAGAAATGTACTCACCACTTTATGTATGTAACTGTAACTCCTCTGTACATCACCTTGACAATTAAATTTAAGAAAAGACCATGACAAAGGTATCTAGTAACTATTTCATAAATATTAGATGTGTGACCTAATAGAAAGGGGTTAAGACAGGTAATCATTAAGATGTGGTTAGCACTGGTATGTCTGAGGCTGATGATTAAAGAACTGCTTGTAAATACTGTACCTGCTAAATGTGTTTCTTATAGGCCAAGGACTAGAAATTCTGAAACTAATTCATATGTATATTAAGTATACAAACTTAGAGCTAGAGTAATTTATAATACCATAAAATAATAAAGTACTTAGAATAATAATAAAAAAAGAAGCAAAGTTTATGTTAAAGCCTATAGGAATCAGTTGTAGTACCTCCCAGGGATCATTGCTTGAACAATTTGCATGACCCTATCCAAGCATGAGACAGCTTGGAAGACTATATTTAGAGGAAAATACAGTCTTTATCCAAGTTTGGAAATTGATATGCTAAAGTGAGTTTAGAATCTGTTGACTAAGTAGTTTATGAATCGTCATGTTCTACACGTTACATACTCTGCTGTATCTCAGCAAACCATTTAGTTAATTACCCACTAATTATAACATCATTGAATGGCTACACGGAGACAACAATAATCATTATGGAGCCAAAAGCGCTAAGCAATTATAAGGCTGAACATATTGGTTGATTGCTATAAATCCCCAGCTCATTGTTGATTTTTGTCACCTGCTTAATGTTCCTGATTTGTTGATGTATGTTGTAAATGCCATGGGCAACACATCACTGTGGAGACAACCCATTTTGAAGGAGAGATGAGATGCCGTGCAATTTACCAATGGTTTGGGGAATATGTTCACTTCTGTTGTCTAGCCAACACGTAACTTCAGCCAACTGCTCTAGTGGCCTTTGACATCTAAGACTTCTTAGTGCAAGAGGAGAGATTGTGGTGAATGTACTCTGGGATAGAATTGATAGAGTTGAAGCCGGTGCTGTGGCTCATACATGTAATCCTTGCTACTCAGAAGGCTGAGATCTGTGGATCAAGGTTCAAAGCCAGTCCAGGCACAAAAGTACCTGAGACTCATCTCCAGCTAACCTCCAGAAAACGGGAAGTGGGGACTGGCTCAAGGATAGGGTGGTTGCCTTGAGCTGAATAGCTCAGAGACAGTGCCCAGGCTGAGTTCCAGCTCCATGACCTCCACACACACACACACACACACACGAAAGAAAGAAAGAAAGGAAAAGAAAAAGAATTGGTAGAGTTGAGTATGGAGTATTATGGGATATATCAGTGGAATCAATGACTTAACCAAACACTGGATTCTAGAAAATCTTCACAAGAGTCCATGCCACTGAGGTTTAATTTTGAGTGATGCTGGCATCCTTTAGGATGCTAGTAAAACAGCAAAACACTTACTGGAAATGTTGCTACATTTGTTGTGTTTCTACAAATAATACACTAGTATACAGAAGCTACCATTTAAACAGTTAGCAGTGGAAGGGGAAGAATTCTAATATGTGGAAACATCTATGAATGCCTACTTTGAAATAGTCTGATCCTCTATTCTGTACCTGATTTCTTCACACAGCCTACCTCTGTTGTGTATCTGAAATAATTTTAACCAAGAGCTTCCCTTGGCAAATCCTATAATTGACTTTCATTCTAGGAGCAACAAAAGTGCCCTGAATCAACCTGGAAGAAATTGTAACTGCAACTAGATAATTGAACACAAGTCACTTTACATTCTCACATTGCTTTCAGGACAGCTTTGTTCTCGGTCCTTTTTCTTTCAACTCAACATTAAAACTTATGAAAGTGCCTCAAGAAATATTCTCTATTCATTTTCTTAGAGAGGTTGTAAATATTTCTAAACATTGGATTGACATTTTTGTACATAGTATATGGATTTCTCTCTCTCTCTCTCTTTTTAAAACCTGTAAGCCAAAATCAAAATCTCAGTTACTATGTAATTAATATTTACCTTTAACCCTAAAGATTGGCTTCTGATCAGATGATCAATGTGGAAACTGAAAATTAGTACTTGAGTATAGTACATAGCTTAGAACTATGGAAATAAATTTTTTGAATAATATTATGTTTTACTTCTCAAAAAAGAATTTGACATATGAGAAAGTGACATTCTATTTACTTTGAGACATCATGACAACCGCTATGTGTTGTGTTTTTCACGATGACATTTAATAAGTGTGCATTGCCTGACAGAAATTTGAAACATTACCTTGGCAGAATTTTGTCTATAAGGTTTGACTTTGGGAATTAGGAAGGGACAAGATTGTCTTACAGTTCTTCATAGTATCAAGGAACTTTTTTTGGTGATGATCAGCTATTTAACTATATGCTTTTGTTTATTTGTTTACTTGCATTGCAGTGAAGAGCTTTGTCAGAGTCTTGACCGAATAAAGGTAAATCTTGTGGCTCAGTTGGTAGCATGTCAGCAAGCGAGCAAAGTGTCGGGGGCCTAGTTCAAGTGCCAGTCTTGAAACAAAAGTGAAATTGAATTGCTCCATGGGAACAGGTAGCTCTTTGTTGGCCCTCACATACCAATGGTAATTACACACATTGATCTGTTGAAGGCTGGCTCCCTGGAACGAGCAGGAAGCCCTATCTGGAAAGATAAACTCAAAGCAATAGAGCAGTGAGTAACCATAGCTTGATGGGACGTATATTCTGGTAGGACAAGGAAGGTAGTATACAATTGCATATTGAATGCAATGTCAGGAAATGATCTGCTGTTGGGTTTCTAAGGTAATTTGAAAAAAGATGAGTAGGAACTTAGGCTCACTGGTTTCCCTCATTCATCATAACCAGTAGAAACCTTGGGCTCTAATAGCAAAGATTTGCAAGAGAGCAAAAACTTGATACATAAGGCCATATAGTATGAAACTAATTGAATGGACCTCTAGGATATTGAAACAAAAGCCATATAACGAATGATTGCTGTCCTTAAGGTGCTATGTTATCTCTCATCTCTTTTGCTGTTCCTTTGTTATTTCATATTGTCACAATATCTCACTTTGTTATCTGATATATTGGATACATTTGTATTTGATTACTTGAAATTGGACAGGGAAGGGGGAAAAACCAAGAGGGGGGGTAGGGGGTAGAGTAATGGGGACCAAGACATGTGGAAGGGTATCAATGTATGTGAATTAATGCACCTTCTATCTGGCAAATATCATGTAACCCTTTTATTAAATACAATAAAATATTTTTTAAAAAGATGAGTAGAATTTAGATAGTACAATGGGAAAAGATTTCTCTGTATGACACTTTTACATGAAAACTGATCTGGAAAATATTTGGAGGAAAGAATCTTAAGAGAACAAAAAGTGGCTGTCCTGTGCAGGAAGTGTTTGGTATGCTCAAGAGAAGAACAAAAGAAGAGTTCTGGGTGGTTAGGAGAATGAGCTTAGAAAGACTGACAGGAAATAAAAATAGAGGAAACTGGAGACTTGTGGGTCAGTTATATTTTGTCTAATGAGACAGTCAACCATTTTTTGAGCAAAAGAAAAAAGTTTTGAGCAAAAGAGAGTGTGGTTGTCTGTATTTAACAGACCTCTCAGGTACCTGTTGCATGAGAAGAGTGTCTGATAGAAGAAAATTGCAGAGACCATATAGGAAATTATTGTGTCCAGAAAAAAAAACTGGCATAGAATAGTGATGTCAGAGGTTTTAAGAACTGGCAATGCTCAGTAAGTTCCTCCAAAAGTCACTTCATGACTTGCATTTAAGCTTACCTTATGTGTCATATTTTTCTGTCATTTATCCCTTCCTTCTCTTCAGACATGCTTTCTGTTAGCATAGATAGCTCTCCTATTTGAAAGGCCCAGAAGAATCCTCTTTCAGAAAGTTATCCCCAGGTTTAGGTTTGAGTTTGGTGTGTTGCCTGAACTACACTGTATCTGCACTTAAATTTACTCAAAGAGTGATAATCACATGTCCACATTTGTTTATACTTTTCTGTCCTTGAGAGAAGTAACTGGCACATGTAAAATACAAAATACATTTGGTGTTAAGAAAATAAGGAACATGCTTGTATATCATAGTGAAAAGATTGTATGTTGGGCCATATTTGGAGCTCTGTCCTGAAAAGGAATCATCGCAACAGTGAAGTTCAACTAATGGACTCAGCGGTCAGCGTGAATTGTTTAACATCTACCAGGGGTTTGCAAGGTGTTGGAGATAAAATCATAATTGTGCTGAGTGTTAGTCTAGTCATGGAAATGTTCCATTTGTCACTGGGAGAGAGCATTAACAAAAGCACTTAACACATTGTAAAGTAATCTAGATGAAGCATCTCATTCCTGTTGCTTTGCTTCAGTAATATAAACAGAGTAAGCAATTGTAATTATATTCCAAGGGTACAGATAAACACAATTCTGATAGAAATTGTGGAAATGAGTAATTAATTATGTGACATGAAATCAACTCCTAAGTCCAGAACAATCTGTTAAAGAAACTGCAGGCCTGTGGAATCACAACCAGGCATGGCCAAATGTAATACTATGTAACATGGCAGTGTCACAACTATACAGCATTCACACTAGGGACCTGGGAACTGCTCATAGAGCAGGTCATTTGTGGAAAATCATTACCGTCTTATAAAAATAATGTAAGACTGATGAAAAAAGATATCATTGAATAACATTGGATGAGCCATTGTCTGATCAACTTGACAAGTCTTTCTCTTTCTATTATCAAATAGGAACCATAGTGTGTGTGTATGCTTGTATGTGTGCAAGCACATTTGCGAGTTGTATATTTATACAATGTATTGTTCATAATATGATTATATATTATATATAATTTGTGAGTTGTAAAAAAGTATGCGTTTATTATATGTATTATAAAGGTTTTATTGCATACATAGACACACACAGAGAACTTGACTTTATCATTCTCACTATGATTGGGTTTTGCGTAGACTATGGTTTTTTGTCACTCATGCCAAACAAAGCTTGCAGCTGGAATAGATAGCTTAATTACTTACATCCAGAAATGCCATGACCAAATATTCTCCTGGGGTTTTCTGAAAGTATTCATCTACAGATGGGAGAAAGAAATCTGCAGGGTAAAGAACAGCTTGGGTTAAAAGCATCAAGGCAGCTTTGCATGCTGTGAAAACCATAGTGGCATGCTGCTCCTGTCTGTGGTTGCTAAGATGATAATTAATAGGGAGCCAGAAGGTGATTGCTGTGTCTCAGAATTGATTAGTGAAGGACTAGGAAATTCAGTGAAGTGCATTGGTTCAAAGCCCAGATTTCAGAATCAGGTTCCAATCATAGATCATGTAATCTTAATAATTGCAATTGTTTTAAAATATTTTCTTAGCAATGTTAAGTTGCTTTGTAGGTAACAATCAAGACATCTTTAACGTCTAATCTCTTTTAGCCTTATTTCTCACTTTATATCCTTACCTGTTTGAAGCTGATTTCATCCATGTAGTAGGAAGAAATGATAATTTCTTTTTTCTTTCTTTTTCCTCGTTAGTTCCTTCAAACTCAAACAAAACACAGGAAGTCTGAAGTACAAAGGAGTTATACTTAGATCTATCCCATTCAGAAAATGACTATGAGAGAAATGTTAAAACACTGCGTCATCTTATTTACCTTATGAGAAAATCCATCACCATGCATGAACCAAACATGAGGAATTATAGATTTTTCTATGAACGTATTTCTGATGACAACCCTCTAATCCTCAGTAATGACAATGATAAGTTGGGATCTGTCACCAATTTCATGTTTCCTCTAATACCAGATGTTCTTCCTGAAACCTAATTGTGTTGATTACAGATTACTAGCCAGTAGCAATTTTTACATCTTGAGATCATGTAATTGTTAACATCTTGAACCAACTTTATGAAAACAGGAGAAAATTATGTCAATAGAACTTTGGATATTGATTTTAATAAGTATTTGACAATAACATGATTGCCAGTAGTTTCTCTTTTTTGGCATATAAAACATTTATTAAATAAACACAGTTGTCCAGTAGGAAGCTAACTGTTTCCTTTCTTCCTAGACCTTTTGCCTGACAGAACTCCGAAGCTTCTACCTCACTCAAGGTTACAAATTGTTTGAACTGTATTGTTTAACCACTGAGAGACTGTGCATTGGTTACTCAGCAAATGCTTATATTTCACAGGCCTTGTAGCTTCCTTAATTCATGTGGAACTCTTCTGTAAAATAATCTCGATACAAACATAAGAACATCTATAATTTCTGCACAAGACATTATGCTTGTAGCAGTGATGCTTTACATTTGAGAAACATCTTTTTATCTCTTTGAGCCCACTAATCTTTTATCAAAAGAATGTGAGAATTCAGATCCACATATAGAGAGCACCAGGTGATGAATAGATGTCATCATGTAAAGCATGCATCCAGAATTAATCCTCTAGGGCTGGGGGTTTGGCCTAGTGGTAGAGTGCTTGCCTAGCATACACAAAGACTTGGGTTCTAATCCTTTGTACTACATACATAGAAAAAGCCAGAGGTGGTTTTGTGGCTCAAGTGGTAGAGCTCTAGCTTTGAGTAAGCCCAAGGACAGTGCTTAGGCTCTGAGTTCAAGCCCCAGGACTGGCCAAAAAAACAGAGAAAGAAAGAAAGAAAGAAAGAAAGAAAGAAAGAAAGAAAGAAAGAAAGAAAGAAGGAAAGAAAAGAGGGAGGGAGGATGGGGGGAAGGAAGGAAGGAAGGAGAATTAATTCTCTATAAAACTAAAAATAAAAAAATGTAATGACACTATTTGTAATTGTTTGTCTTAAAAGTGTATGTTTTTATTTTCCAAGAAGAAAGCATCAAAGCAGGAGAACATAGCAAAGGAGGGGCCACAGTGCTGAGTGTGGGTGTCTGGTTGAGAATCCCAGGGGTAGTGAGCTCTTCAGAGCTGGGGTTGGAGTTTAGCAAGTGGCAAAACTTATTAACAGGACTTGTATGTGAGCTAAAGGAGAAGAAAAAAGTAACTGCTTTTCAAAGTTTGAAGATAGTAAAAAGCTCTTCAACCATCGAAGAGCAGAATTTTCTGCAATTAGGAGGGCACACTGGATCATAAAAAGATATTTGCAGACAGTAATAATGGGCTAATATCCTGCCGAAACAGTAAATTACTCAGAAACTAATGTATTTTAAATCATGAATTACTGTTTGTCATCAAGCTGCCAACTTCACCAAAAAATGTCCTGCCTCCCTTCCTCATGGCTTCTTTCTACCCTGGTCTTCTTTCTCCCCTTTGCAAATGTGTGTGTGTGTGTGTGTACTGTCTCCATAACTTTGCTCATATTCATTCCTTCATTCAGCTCTCACTGTTGACCTCCCTCCCTTCTTAGAGGTTACTCAGTGACCAAGATATTGTGATATAGGAAGGACTGCTTTTCCTTCTTCCATGGCGCTACTCAGCCTGCCCTTGCACCCCCTCCTCCCTTAATGTTATGCTTTTGTTTTCATTGACCCTATATTTATCTCAGCTCAAATAATCCTTGTATTTATGTTGCTATTTCCCACTGCTTTAGCTCTTCTAGATCTAAGTTTCCTGATCCTAAAAGGGCCTCAAGTGTCCAGTGAATGACAACACCGACCTTGTGGAAGATCTCCTATTTCACATCTTCTTTATGTCCCATGCTGACCAGAATAAGGCAAAGCACTGTTAAGAGCTTCCATGTAGCATGTCCATTGTGTTGCCTTCTCAAGAAATGACAGCATTAATTCATCTATTGGCCTAAAAAAACCCTCACATTTATGCCTTTTCTGTAGCATTCATAAAATAGGGTGAATTTTAGTAACTGCTCCTTCTCTTTGCCCTGTGTTCACTTCCTTCACTGGAACCCAGGAGCCAGGGCACCTCTCACCAGAGGAACTCAGTGGCCTCTCATGCAGAATCTGTCCAGTGGTAATGGGTGTTTTCTGAACTGCTGAGGGAGGAGAGAGTAAGAAATCAGGTCCTTTGATCCTTATCCCTACTTTAAAGCGTGCATGTGAGTTTGTCTGTATGATTATTGGAAGAATATTTCATTTGTAAAGAAAATATTTTTTGCTATTTAGTATGTGTAAATCACTGTTCTACATCAAATCCATTTTCCATGCTACACGTATCATGCTAATGCACAGATTTGAGCATATGATTTCACTGATAAATAGCCTTGGTATTAGTTAGGGTTTATTACGGGAGCAGGAACCATAAATATTAGGGAATGAGATAGTTATTATAAGGATTGGACCTTACCATGGAAACTATTGGATAAAGTTATTTATACAGCTCATAGTGAACAGAAGCCACTATAGCTCAGAGGAACTGGCAGTTGGGGGAGTCTACCTTTTGAAACTCCTGCAGGGAAACTTTATGCCTATCTTAGCTAGGTGAATGACCCCAAGAGTTGTATGTATAGACTGAAAATAGCTACCTCCATATACTCAATGTATGACTTCCTATGGTAAACATATAGACTACCTAACTGTTCTATAAATGCCTCCACTCAGTGGTTCTGACTAGAATCCCCAGCCTTGACACCTGCAACTCCCACTGGTGTGTGTCCTGTTTCAGCTGATCTGCAGCTGAGCTGAGGTATGATCAATCTCATCTTTTCCCATCTGCACTTTTATCTGCTCCTTCTAGGCCACTTATGGCCAGCTCTACAATTCCAGTTCATCTCAGTCTCATCTTGAACATGTACTCTTCTTAAATTCCCGGTTATCCTTCCTCAGTGTGGGCTACTGTGTCTCATTGCTGAAACCTAGTGGCACTTTACTAACAGTGATTTCTCTCAATCTTGTGGTTTTATGTTATCATCATCTTCTTTCTGATTCTTATCCCTCAGTTATAAACCATTTAAATTGAACACTATATCCTATGGGATGAAAATGTTTATTTACTCATTCATTTTGCATATTTTCAAAACAGAACTTAAAAAATAAAGTTAGAAGTAAATAGCAGTAGTTCCTTAACTCTAGTGAGTAACGCCAAAGGAAACTCTACTTATGCAGTATGCAGTGGTTCAGGAACTGAATTTTTACTAGAAATTCAAGTGATTCTGATGCATGTGGTCTGAGGAATTTGCCAGGAAGAGTAATTGCAGAAGGGAGCAAGGGCAGGTGGTTTGCAAAGTGTAAAACCAGCAATAATCCAGAATTTAAAACTTAACTAGTTCTGGCTTCACAGTGTATATAGCTGGTTCAAGTACAGGTAGAGTTAGCTATCAATAATAAAAATCTGTGGCAGAGAAAGGGCAGTGAGGAGAAATATGCTAGCCAATAGCTCTGTGCAATTTGAGGAACACTTTGAGAAAAAAAATAAAAACCATCCTTCTTATAGAATAAACTTCCTGAAAAACACTGACTTGTGCTGTACTGATTGTGTTGGCTTTCAAAGTAGAATGTGGAAGTTGATTTATACCACAATGTAGGTCTTACTCAACAAACATTGCTTAACAGAACCATCAAAGTATCAGCTTGGAGTTTTAGACAGTTGAAGTACTATAAAGAGAGAAAGGATTTAAATATGAAAGAAATAATTAAAGTTTATAAATGCTAACCATCTGAAAAGGATGGTTGCACAAAGGTTTGTATTTTTTTCCGTTGTCTATTTTTTTATTGAAGAATTTATTAGAATTGATTTTTACATTATATTTCTTTTTTCATACATTTTTATTGTACTTATTAGAAGGGTTGCATTATATTCGCCAGATAGAAGGTGCATTAGTTCAGAAACATTGATACCCTTTCTCATGTCTTGGTCCCCATTTCCTTCCCCTCACTCCTGCCCCTCATCTTGTTTTCCCCCCTTCCCTATCCAATTTCAGATAACCAAATAAGCATATATGCAATATATCAGATAACAAGGTGAAATACTGTAACAATATGAGATAACCAAGGGACAGCAAAAGAGATGAGAAATAACATAGTACATTAAAGACAACAACCACTCATTATATGGCTTTTGTTTCTATATCCTGGAGGTCCTTTCATTTAGTGTCATACTATATGGCCTTATGTATCTAGGTTTTGTTTTATTGTAAATCTTTGCTAGGAGAGCCCAAGGATTCTACTGATTATGACGAATGAGGAAGATTATTGGGCCTATGTTCCTTTGTGTCTGGCTTACTTCACTTAATATGATTTTTTTCTAAGTCTTTCCATTTCCTTACAATGGGGCAATGTTGTTCTTTCTGACAGCAGCGTAGAATTCCATTGTGTATAAATACCACATCTTGTTGATCCACTCATCAACTGAGGGGCATCTGGGTTGGTTCCATATCTTTGCTATTTATATCATATTTCAAATATCATGTTTAAAAAGCAAGTATTCTTTTCAAAGTCTGTGATTTTTGTGTTTTCTTTAAATCCAGAACATTTATTTGAAAATTAAATTAATATTTATAAGTCCTGAAAGCTAACCAGTTGCACCACTGGAGTTCCCAAATTAATATTTATAATGTGATCATATCCCAGATTTCCTGAGACCCAGAGAGGCCATGGTAAGTTCTACATTTTGCTCCAAAGAAATAATTTCAGTTTTCTTGTAAAGCGCTCGCTACTCTTTATGGGAGAATACAGTGAGTGTCACATAGCTGCTGAAACATACCCTGTTTCAAAATGTATAAATACTGAGTTGCATTGCATCATCTGGGTACCACTATGTTTGCCAAGTTGCTGGCATCTCCTGTCAGTCACCACTGCAGGTCTTCTCGTCTACCAGATGTACCATCACAATGCTAAACCTCTGTGGCGCTCTTTTTGCCAAAAGGGGCAGGTGGATTGTCTTATTTGGTTCATATGACTTCAAAGTGAGCCTTGAGCACTGTAGTTTAAGACTAACATTTTACAGAATGCTCAGCCCCTTTGGCTTACAAACACTCTAATTTAATGGAACTTAGATAGAAGTCCAAAGGTAGCTGGGCCAACTAATTACCATGAATGACACACATAACCACTACCCTCCTTAAGACTTAGTTGCGCCAGTAGCTTCTTAGTTCCCATGAAAATGAGATTCTTTTATTCCTTCACTACCATCTATGTTTAATTTCATTTATAATTCAGCCAAAACCACTTTTACTTGAGACAAAGGTATGTGCTGTGCTTTTAGTGTGAAAATATATTCCAATGGAGAAATAATTATATATGTATATAATACATGTATCATTCTTATGAGGAATTAGGTTTCTTTTGTCATCAGAGCTAATCCATAGACCATCACTGTCTTGATACAGCCTTTTACAAACTATGCACACAATGACAGAAACAAAACGATTTATATAACATTCAATGATTTCAAACTGTTCAGTGTTTTGACCTTAACTGTTTTCAAGTTTTTAAATCTACTTAATTGTATTTCAATAGTAATAATAACTGACACTCACTACTTGCTACTTATGCCTTGTATGACTTTGCCTTGGTTAAACTTCACCAAACACCGGAAGGCAAATGATTCTCCAACAGCGCTCCTCCCTCAGAATAATGGTCACTTTGTAATCGTATCTCCTGATAGGCAGAACTCCATTTGCAGCTGAGAACACTGAGGCACAGAGCAATTAACACTGCATTCACAGCCTTGTCTATGGCACAGCCAGGATTTCAGTGTAGGGTGTCAGGATCCAAAACTTGTCCTGTGCTATTCTCACAAAATCAGAATACCTCACAACTAGTATTACTGGTTCCTGTGAGGAAAATAAAATCAGACAATCTGTTTCTATCAGCCCACCATTCTTGCAGACCACTAAGGTTTGGAAGGGATGTCGCTGCTCCCCGGCGCCAGCACACAGGGTCATTTCAGTATACCTCACACCTTGCCACCATACAGGTCAGCTTGTTTTTCACTCTGTTAAAGAAAGATGAATGGGAAACGTTTTCTTGTACTGCTGGCTGTTACTCCAACTTCAAGAGTGCTTGTGCACATGCCCTGCAGACATGTGAATTTGTGAACTAGATCTAGCTTAGAAGTTTCTAAGTCAGACCAGTCAAATTATTCTCAAAATAATGTGTATATCCCCATGGAATTAAATCAGAGTTCCAAAATGAAGTAGTAGAGTGTAGGCTGTCTTGATCTCCAGCTTTGCTGTAGACAGACATACTGTGAATACCAGCTTCATCCACCAAGTAGCTGTGTGACTGAGTATAATTAAATTGTAAACTTTCATTTTCATTATCATTCATTGTACTTAATGAAATAAATAATATACTCAATATATTCATACCTGATGAGTGAATAAACAATTAGGTGAATCAAAATACAAATGAAACTTGGTTAAGTGCTAAATGAGAGCTATTACTTTTATTATTTCTCTGTATTAGCTCTCAGATTTATCTATGAATCTTGGATGCTTTAATTGGTAAAAGTGAAGTGCTGATATTAATCAAATAAGTTATCTCTGAGCTGATAGTGTTGCCCACGGAACTTCTAATCAGGATGCTGTGAGACAAGGGCTAGGTGATTGAATACAGCTGTACTTCTTTTTAAACTCTAGGTCTTAGTGGGTAGCAAGTATAGATAACTGACATTTGTACTCAGATCCTAGTCAATTACTCTATCCTTCTAAAGACCTAAAAGACTTTTATTACTTAATTAAATGTACTTTTCCTGTAACACTAACTTTGGAGGACAAAGTGTTGCTGAAAACATCCTTGTTTTATAGATAAAGCATTTGCAGAAGATGGATGGTAACCTATAATGAAGCTAGGAAATTATTTTCGTATAATACTTTGTTGCATTAAGATTTTTTGGACTCTGGTATTATATCCTTGGATTCTAATATTATTAAGGGTCCAGTCACGCACTTTACAGAATAAAGGCCTTCAATAAATGCTTGCTCAAGTAGTAAAAGAATGGACTCATAAAATATTGACCGAATCACAGTTTGCCATATTCATCTGTATTTTCATGAAATAACATACACAGTCAATCTCAGCATCAAGAAAAAAATGACAAGTAAAACAAATTAAATCATGGTCTCAAAAGAGTAGCCCTCACATCACTGCATTAGGATTCTTTTGGATTTCTCCTGGGAAGTAATGAGAATCAAAGCTGGATTTCAGTATTTTCTGGGTGGTCATGGAACTTGAACTCAGGGCCTGAGCACTGTTTCTGAGCTCTGTTGCTCAAGGCTATCACTCTATCACTTTGAGGCTCAGTCACTTCCCGTTTTCTGGTGGTTAATTGGAGATCAGGCTCTGGGTCCTTCCTGCTTGATTTGGCATCCAGTCAGGATCCTTAGATCTTAACCTCCTGAGTAGCTAGTAGTATAGGTGTGAGCCACTAGTGCCTGGCTGGGTTTCAGTATTTTTGTACACTTCATGAACATATAGGTGCTTCATAATTATTACCCTTAAATATAAAAAGATTTTCTAACACTGAAATCAAAGAGCTATATCTGATGGGAACAAGAGACACAATAGAACTCCAAATGGCTCCTTATATCACAGTATGAACTAACCGTTTCCTGTCAGAGGGAAGTCCAACAGAGGAGACAGGTTAAAGAATTTGATTGCTTATTTTTCTACCTTTTATGGAGATAACGTTCCTAGAAGATAAAACAAGATGTAATACAATCTTCTCTATTATATTTAAGAAAACACCAAGTGAGTCATAGTAGTTATGCACAGAAAAAGGCAATAAATCAAAAAGGGAAAAAATAAGCAAAAATAAAATATATCCAAGATCACAAAAGATTAAATATCCCCAAATCATAACTGATATTTTATCAGATGATACAAACCTAAAAAAATTATAGAAGACATCATTTGAGGCAAAATCTCATTTATGTCTTATCCTTTTGGCAACTAAATGTAACATAAATGGAGATAGAAGAAATAAAATATTGGCAATCAATATTAGCTATAGATAGGTAGAAAAGTAGATCTGTGCTAATAATTTTACTGTAATGCTAAGAAGTATTTTTCCTAATCACAGGGAATATGTTAAATTTCTCTGTATTTACACATTTTATAAAAAATCATTCTACAGTTCTTCTTAGTTTTCTTAAATAATCTTAAAATAGAAAGTTGGGTCCAATTTTTAGAATACCTAGAAATTAACAAGAGTAAAAATAATACTTATTAAGCACATAATTTCAGTAAGTAGAAAAAAACAAATGAACAATTCAGAATAAGAAAAGGTAAAAGAAGCTGGGCTACTGGCTCACACCTGTAATCCTAGCTATGCAGGAAGCTGAGGTTTGAGGATCAAGGTTCAAAGCCAGCCTGGGCAAAACAAAGCAGAGAAGAGACTTCTATCTCCAGTTAATCACTAGAAACCAGGAAGTGGGGCTGTGGCTCAAGGGTAGGGTGGTAGCCTTGAGCTGAAGAGCTCTGAACAGCACCAGCTGAAAAGCTCTGGCACAGTGCTCAGGCCAGAGTTCAAGCCCCATGACCTGCCCCCTCCACCCCCCGGCAAAAAAAAAGAAAAGGTAAAAGAAGATAGTAAGGATGTAAATATAAATTAGGGAATTAGAAGGTGTAGAAGAAATACATATGATAAATCTAGTACTGGTATATTTTATACAAAAAAAGTAATACATAGGAATTTACCACCTTAATCAAAATAAAATATAAAAAGTATAACCTTATAAAATAGAATATGAGATGGTTAAAATCATCTAAATTGAATATTATATATAGACATATGCATATGAGTGAAACTAGCTTGTATATCTGGCTGTATATAGATTTCTAAATGAACTTTAAATACATCATTTCTTGAAAAAATCTTATCACAAATATTGAAGAGATATAAAACATGAATACCCACTTGAGTACAAAATAAAATTAGAAAGTTTCAAAAGGCCCAAGCTAAAAAACTCAATGAGGTTTCTAAGACATTATACTTTGAAGAAGGCAAAAAAATTAATCATCTCGGAACTCTTTTAATTTTGAGTCTACAGGTCTCTCTAACTTTTACTTCTCCTTGTTTCCTTGGCTTTCTCAGCTTTCAGGTCCCCAAATTAGGTTGGGACCATCCAGATAACCTAACAGAACTCTGGATTTGAACATTGGCGATTTGATTGCTATGATCCCCTCTAAAATTCTAGACATAACAATCTCTGTTTTAGTGACAGTTACCAGTAGGGCTTTGGGAGGAAGTGATGAAGTTATGAGCATTTTTCCCTCAAAAAAGGATTAGTACTGTATAAAAGAAGAGAATAAAGTTGGCGCCCATTGGTCCTTCTGTCCCTCCTCTATGTGAGGACACATATTGTAAATGAAGATTAACAAATAACTTGTTCCCATCCCTGCCAGTACTTGAGCTTGTTCTTCCCACTCTCCAAAAATAGTGAGACATAAATTTCTACAATTTATATATTACATAGCCTACAGTACTTCTTTATAGCAACGCAAGTAGACTGACAGAAACCTGAATTCTATGTGACATACTTCTTTGCTATGTAATACAATTGTATGCATTCAGTTTGACAAGAATTCAACCATGATTCTCCTTGAGTATCCCTACTCATTTTTTTTCTGCATAACAACTTCCCTGGAAACTATAAACAGATGAAACCATTAAGGTGATATGTAGAGTTTTGTCATTGGATCCTGGCACCAGGAATAATACTATCTCTTTGATATTAGCTTGAGATAAATCACATACATTGTGGCTTAGATGCACTGTTGTCTTAAACAAAATATGCACCCTACCTCCTCACCCAAATCATGGGGATCCCTTAGTCTTGCTACCAAAGACCAGGTTTAAAAATTGCACACTGGACAGTCATTAACTTCCCATCATTGTTATATCTGTTCTCCTAGCACCTCAGGCCTGGTTCTGCACTGGGACCAGCCTAAAGGAGAAAAGAAGGGAGAGGAGGGGAAGGGCGGGGAGGGGAGAGGAGAGAAGAGGAGAGTAGCAGAATAGAAGCAAATACAACACAAGAATAGAGTAAGTGATTACCTGTGATTACTGCTGCCAAGAAATGTGAAAGTAGTGGAAAGGATAAAGTTGTGCTTTCATCATTTATTCTGCATATTTGTTTTAAATGCCTTAAGACAAAAATGTACTTAGTTGGTCCAGGTGTTTGGCCTAGTGGTAGAGTGCTTGCCTAGCATGCATGAAGACCTAGGTTTGATTCCTTGGTATCAATAGAAAAAGCCAGAAGTGGTGCTGAGGCTCAAGTGGTAGAGCTCTAGCTTGAGAAAGTCTGAGGACAGTGCTCAGGCCCTGAGCTCAAGCCCAGGACTGGCGAAAAAAAAATATACTTAGTTATTACTCAGGAAAACAAAATGTACACAGGTAGTCATTTATTGCTTCAAAATTTTACAAACTAGAAAAACTTGACTATAAGCAAGATGAAGAACATGCAGATTTCAAGAAGTCAGTGAACACGAATATGTTCTTAATTTTAAGCTGAAAGAACAAAAGCCATAAATAAATCGCCTGTTTCTTAAAAGAGTAGATATGATCAGTTATGTATATTCATATGTTACACTATATTGTTTTATTAACATATAAGTTTTATGAAGCTCAATATTGTCAAATTGATAGTCAGATTAACCAGGAATCTTAAGCAATAGCACAGTACATATGAGAGTTTAATGTAACACAAAATTCATTTCCATATAGTAAAGTTTTTAGAAGTTAACATTAAGATAAATTTAAGTTTGGATTCACAATGCTTTGCAAGTGAATTTTTCTTTTCAAATATGAAGAATATACATATAACTAATACTAAAAAAATGTCCTGAGGAAAATAATAAATGGAACTATGTCTAATGCAATTACTTAGACAAAATTTCAGGCAGAGACTAAATTCTACGTATATTTCATGGCTGCCCTTGGTACCCCATAGTGAGACCATGGTTTATAAGTTTCTACATTTTTTTTTTAAAGAGGTACCCAGCCACATTTCAAACACCTCTCTCTGGTGCCTTTGTTATTCTTCAGGCTTCCAGTGGTTCTCTCAACATAGTTCTTCCTCCATTAGCCTTGGTTATTATCCAAGCTTCCAGGAGTTGAAATAAAGGAAATGGTAATTGAATGAATTCAGTTCTACTTTGGCCTGTGGTGAACTCAGACTTCTTTGTAGGTATCTTCCCCATTCATTCTACATCTGCATTCAAGTTTTTAACTATTGTAGAGACTTCGACAGGAATTGGTAAGATGTTTGGACAATAATCAAAACAAGTGATTGTAAACGCAGGCAGCACTGATTTCATTTTGCCTATAATTTACAGAAACATTCAAATTTTCAAAATGCACAACAACCTATATATTAGGGCAGAGCTTCTTTGTATTTGGCCTAGCTGTCACTCATAAAACACACACAGTACTATACTAGCAATAGAACAATTTGAAACACCTGACAATGTTGAACAAACACAGCAATTCATTAAAACCTTGGGGAAGTTTTCTGTGCAGTTGGATGAATAGGTTTTGCTTTTATACCTGGGCAGAATGCTAATGCAGACAGCCTGTGATCAAAGTGTTCTGGGAATGTGCTCTCAGGACAAGCAGTCGCTCAGCACCAGTGTTTTTGTTTGATTTTTTTGTGTGTGTGTTCAGTCAGAATGACACTGGCAGGGGAAGTGCACGCTCAGAGGGGGAAACTGACAATTCTGAACAAGAAAATCAGGCGAGGCTGAGCTGTTTTCTGATATCTTGATAAATCTAAAAGATTTTTCTTTGTAGCTTAGGCTTTGGCTGTAATATCCTTTCTTGACTGTGGACAGATTGACTGGCTGGACAGCAACAGCCTTTGTTTCGAGCTGGCAGGAATGTTCCAGTAGTTGACAAGCAGCCCACACAAAATGGCTTATGCTCTTATTACTGAAGACAGGCTGAAAATGCACTGCTTGCTTGGTTGCTCATTGTTGCAGCTGTTGCTAATGAGGTGGTTCTTTTTCCTTTCCTTTTCTGATAACCAGTAAGACTCTTGTCCTATGAAAAGTCATAAATATAGTTGTTCTATCAGGTGTAGAGGTAGACAGATCATGCTGCTACCTTGCCTGCAATGATCTTGGTCTCCATTGCATTTATCTCTAATGCTGAATTTTATGCTTAGAACTTGTATACTTTGGAGGGACATTTAACTCTCAGTACTGCTTAGTATGAAATATATTTAAATATTTCAATGTATTTAAAGTAGAAATTAGGTTGTTTCAGTAACAGCCTCATTTTTATTTCATTTAGAACATGGAACTAATATAAATATATTTAACATTAAAAATAACTGGTAGAGTAGGCTAATAAATTGTTGTATGTCAGTTCAGTAAAGGCATGTCTATTACTATTTGGATTTCCAATACTAATAGTCAGAACCATAAACAGTCCAGAAATAAACCCAAATGTGTGATCTGTTGTGTAACATAAAATATGTTTTCTTTAAGAAAAAGGTTCTGGAACAATTGGTCTTCCACATGCCAAAATTAAATTTAAAAAAACTTTAAGGATTTTGAACTTAGGCCTTTAAAAATGTTAACTCATATGAATCTAAAGCTAGATATAATACCTAAAATTATAAAAGTGGCCGGGAGCATGCCCTATTGGTGGAATGCATGCTTAGCATACATGTAGCCCTGCGTTCGATTCCTCAGTACCACATATATGGAAAAAGCCAGAAGTGGTGCTGTGACTTAAGTGATAGAGCACTAGCCTTGAGAAAGCCCAGAACAGTGCTCAGGCCCTGAGTTCAAGCCCCAGGACTGACAAAAAAATTATGAAACTTACTGGAGAAACTGACCTTGGTTAGATCAAAACTTAGGTATGATATAAATACCCCAGACCACAAGACTGTTGCACTGGATTTTATTCATATTGTGTGCGTTGGTCTGGAAATATATTGATTAGTAAATCAAAAGCTAAAAATATCAATTAGAACACAGTATTTCATGTAACAGTATTTAAGGGACTCTCAAAAATCAGTGCGAAAAGACCCAATAACCTAGTAAAGAAAAAATCATTGCAAGATTTTAAAGGACATTTTGATGCAGAAGATTAATAAAGGAAGACATACAAACATATCAGTCATTCATTAGTGGTTTTGAAAATTAAAACGATCACATCGAGAAGACAGCACTCTTCATCAGTTGGAGGGGTTCAGATTAACAACGAAAGAAGTAACTGAGTGTACAAAAAATGCTGATATGGGTAGAAATAGAAAATTATATGTTGGTGAAAGAACTGTGGAATGTTAGACCCATGAACTATACTAATCTGAAACTCAGAAGCAATCCTAGTCTAGGTGCTGAAGATATACTTAAAGACATATCTACACACAAAAACATATGCAAGGATACTTTTAGGACCTTTATCCATAACTACCAAAACCTGATAAACAAAACCATGTCTTTCAACTGCTAAGAACTTAAACTGTTTATAGTCCTTTTACATAATGAAATTCTACCCCAAAATGAAACAAAACACTATTGATTTTCTAAGAAACATGGATTCCTTTCAAAGGCATTATGCTAAATTAAATTAACAAGATCTTGTAGAATGTCTGCTGTATCCTGCTGTTTAGATTTAGGGGAAAAAATTGTATAAAAATAAAGGGAGCAGTGGCTGTCAGGAACTAGAGAGATGGGCATGGAATAACCAGAAAAGGCTATAAGCAACCTTTTTGGCATTGTGGAAACCTTTTGTATCTTCAATGTACTGATGATATGAACCTGTCAAAATTCAACTGTCAAGAGAAACATTTGAAAAATGTGAATTTTACTGTAAGAGAGGTAGATCTCAATAAATCAGAAAATGTCACTGTTCTTTATTTCTAGGTGATAGTTTCTGGTGTTCCCTGTTTTACTGATTCCAATTTTTGAAAAGTATATTATAGCCTTGAAGTACTGCAAATGTGCTCTTTTCACAGTGGTGTAAAGTAGCATGATGGAGGGAACAGCTGTGCTCAGTGGCATTCCCACATGCCTTCCAGAAATGCATGCACCATTGGAAAGTTTTCTTTGGTAGCATTCAGGCCTTGTACTTAGAAGCCACTAAGCAGGGATAGAATTATGTTGAAAAGAAGGTTCCTTCAAATCCCCATAACTCCATGGCATTGCCATTTTTTAGCACATTAAATAACTAAGCAGAACATTACTCTGTTTTTAAAATAAGGAAATGTGTGTACTGCTCTATTAAAACCATGCAGTTCTCTGAAATACTCTTGGCCCTTGGCTATCCAGATGTATTGCTAGGTTTTTAAATAAACAGAGAGAGAATCTGATCAGACATCAGTGATGGGGAGGCTGGTTCCAGGTAACACAATAGGCAACATGGACAATGGGAGATTGCAGTGCTTTCAACATTCTCATCCACCCCTCCCAACCCACTGCTTCCCTTAACCTCTTCCTTTATATTTCTCAATTCTGTGGTATATAAAATGAATTCTTTCCCTCATTCTCTCCCATTCCCCCCTTCATTTTTCTATCCCCTTTTCCTTGGTCCCACCTACATACCCTCTTGTTAGCACCCATTTCCGGGGGCTAACTTGTTGGGCTTTGACTTCAGGTTTTGTTTATTTTATTTTATTTAATGGTTACACTATTTGCATTCTCCATAGAGCCTGTTCTATTTCAGCTCATTCATTTGTAACCACTTGCTGACCCTGTTATTGAGAGACAGATTGGATTACCTTAATGATCCCAAATCAATCAGGGTAAATGAAATATTACTAAGAGTAACCTTCTGAATTCATCCCTCCCAAAAGACAGATATACCCTGAGCATGGTGACCAAGAATAAGATATTTTAATCTTTTCTAGATACTCATGTGTGCTTATTGAAATGGATTAGCACAGTTACTGATTATCTCCTATTATCTTTTTTTTTTTTTTTTTTTTTTTGCCAGTCCTGGGCTTGAGCTCAGGGCCTGAGCACTGTCCTTGGACTTTCTCAAGGCTAGAACTCTACCACTTGAGCCTCAGCACCACTTCCGGCTTTTTCTATATATGTGGTACCAAGGAATCAACCCGGGTCTTCGTGCATGCTAGGCAAGCACTTTAACCACCAAGCCAAATTCCCGGCCCCTCTCCTATTATCTTGAGTTTAGACTCAGTTTATTAAGATTAAGGAAATCTAGGATGAAAATACTTTTCCTGGAAGGTTTGGAGTCACTGTTCTGCTTTCTTCTAAAATCCATACTGCTTTGGAGACACAATAGTTTCCTCCTTTAGAAACTTAAAAAAATATGTTACCTCTATATAGTTCATGAAAATGTTCTATATAACCTTTATATATTTCATGAACGTTTATGAAAACCTGCTTGGGAGTGTACACATTAATTTTCGCTAAAGAATGACACAGCTTTATGCATATAAAGATTGGGTTTATAAATCTGGAAAATTGTATTCTTATATCATTTCACTTCAGTATTTGTTCTCTACAAAGCTACTATTAGATTGAATTTATACATAATATATTGTAATGTTTCCAATTACTTTCCATATCAACCTTGGGATGGGACGAATTTCAAACTAATCAACTCCAAAAGTTTATCTTGAGTGTTTCTCTTTATTACAGTATTGTAATTTTAAATCGTTTCTACTTTTAAGTGAGTTCAAATATATATATTCATGCACATCTGTATGTATATAAACATATACATATATGCATATATTAGTATATGTATATATATACACATTCATGTCTATATTTTATGTGGACTCACATTTACAAATTTTTCTGAGTTTATTTTAAAATAACTCTTTTTTCATATATTTTTATTGTAACTAATAGAAGGGTTAAATTATATTTGCCAGATAGGAGGTGCTTCCTAATTAATTTACTAGCTATGTCCTTTGCCATACAAAAGCCCTGCAGTTTAATGCAGTCCCACTGATCCAACCTTTCTCTGATTTGTTGTGATTCTTGGTCCTTATTAAGAAAGTTTTTACCTGTGCCAAGGAGGCCTAGTGTATCTCCTATTCCTTCTTGTAAAGTTTTCAGTGTGTTGGCTTTTACCTCGAGCTCTTTGATCCATTTGGAGTTAATTCTAGTGCAGTGTGACAAAGAAGGATCCAACTTTAGTTTTCTGCAGGTGCTTAACCAGTTCTGCCAGCACCACTTGTTGAAGAGACTGTCTTTCTTCCATTCTATTTTTTCATCTCCCTTGTCAAAGATTAGGTGGCCGTAGGTCTGTGGTTTAATATCTGGGTCTTCAGTTCTATTCCATTGGTCTTCAGGCCTGTTCTTGTGCCAGTACCAAGCTGTTTTGATAATTATAGCTCTGTAGTACAGTCTAAAGTTTGGTATTGAAATTCCTCCTGCACTGTTCTTTCTGCTAAGAAGTGTTTTTGGTATACGGGGCTTTTATTATTCCATATGAAATTTTGGATTGCCTCTTCTATTTCTTTAAAGAATGACAATGGGATATTGATGGGTATTGCATTGAATTTGTAGATAGCCCCTGGCAAGACTGTCATTTTCACGATATTGATTCTTCCAATCCAGGAACATGGGAGGTTTTTCCATTTCCTCAGTTCTTCTTTAATTTCCTTTTTCAGGGGTTGAAAGTTTTCACCAAAAAGGTCCTTTACAGGGGCCGGGAGTTTGGCCTAGTGGTAGAGTGCTTGCCTAGCATGCACGAAGACCCAGGTTCGATTCCTTGGTACCACATACATAGAAAAAAGCCGGAAGTGGTGCTGAGGCTCAAGTGGTAGAGCTCTAGCCTTGAGAAAGTCCAAGGATAGTGTTCAGGCTCTGAGCTCAAGCCCAGGACTGGCAAAAAGGAAAAAAAAAAGGTCCTTTACATTTTTAAAAATATTTTTATTGTATTTAGTAAAAGGGTTACATGATATTTGCCAGATAGAAGGTGCATTAATTCACATACATTGATACCCTTCCACTTGTCTTGGTCCCCATTACCCTCCCCTCCACCCCCCCTCTTGGTTAAGTTAATTCCTAGATACTTTATTTTCTTTGAGGCTATAAGAGGCAGATTCAAAGAGATCAAGACAATTGAATTGAGATATAGACAAAAACACCTATAAACTTCCAGTAACTTTCAAAGCAAATTCAAAGAAAATATATACAAGGCAGCTACTTGATATATAAATATAACAGTTCCTTTTGTTCCCTCAACATGTTTTAAGTACTCAATGTTTTATAAAGCAATATTTCTAATTGAAAAACTGATTTGTGCCATGTCTGGTATAACAGATGAAAATAATGTTACAAAATAAGCATGAGAAAGGGAGATATCTTGCATCCAGTTGCCATATTTAACTGCAGTTAGGTCAGAATTACTTGGCAGGAAGAACAAAAAAAATGTAGTCCCTAGAACAAAACTTAAGAAAATAAAATTTAAAATGTATTATAAAATATCAAAATTAAAAATATCACTTACAAACTAAGACAGTAAAGTAAGGGGAAAGTAGCCAGAAAAAAAAAAGACACAAGATATACACAAAACCATAGGAAAGCTGGCAGGTATAAATCTAAATGCAGAAGACCAAGTATTTCTAACAGCAAACTAGAGGTTTTTTTTAAACAAATTCAGTCATTTGCTGTGTAAAAGACTCATAGTTTGGATTAAGACAGAACAATGTTGAAAGGAAACAAGGACATAAATACAAGGTAAAAGATGACGGGAGTAAAAATAAGGAGCAAGATCTAAGGTGAATTTAGTATCAAAAATATTATCAGAGACAGACATTTCATATTAGTAAAAATTATTTCCAAAGAAAGCATAGCAATTATAAATATGCACACACTTGAATCATTGCATCAAAACAATTAGAAGTTATAATAGCATATTTCACTATTTCACTCTCAGTGCTTAGTAGAATATTGAGATAGAAAACCATTGATGAGGGGCCAGGAGTGTGGCCTAATGCTAGCATGTCACTTAGCATGCATGAAAACCCGGGTTTGATTCCTCAGTACCCCATATGTCAAAAAAAAAGTTGGAAGTGGTGCTGTGGCTCAATTAGTAGAGCTCTACCCTTGACAAAAGCCCAGGGTCAGTGCTCAGTCCCTGAGTTCAAGGCCCAGGACTGGCAAAAGAAAAAAAAAATGGAAAAAAAAAGGAAACACTTCATGATAGAGAATTTGAGCAAGTCTTTGTTAGTTTGAAGTACTTTATGGTAAGCTTCTACAAAGAACAATTTGATTATATCAAATTATGAGTCATTTACTAAGTCACATAACTACCTTGGGTGTAAAATCAGCTAAATTTTATGTTGAAATAAAATTTTAAAATAAATAGTAAAAGCATGAATGCCTACTAAATACTTGGAAACTAACACCTTCCTTAATGTTGAAAGACTAACAAAGTAAATATGTTCACCCTTTATTTCACAATTTAACCCTCATTGTAAGAGAAAAATGAAACACATTATAAGAAATTAAACTGGTGTAAAATTAAAACTCTTATTTTCTTTTTTTTTGCCAGTCTTGGGATTGAGCTCAGGGCCTGAGCACTGTCCTTGGACTTTGTCAAAGCTAGAAATCTACCAGTTGAACCTCAGCACCACTTCTGGCTTTTTTTTTTTCTATGTATGTGGTACTGAGGAATTGAACCCTGCCCCGCAAAAAGTCTTTTATTTACTAGCAACATGTACAGCATGCACACAAAACCCAGATAGGTTGTAGAATACAAAGACCAGCATTATTTCCAAATACTATCAGTGAATAAATTCAGAAGGGAAAAAATTTAATTAAAAATAGCTTTTAAATCTCAGGGAAAAATGAACTGAGATACATAATATGAACAACTACACTTGAAGACATTTCCAAATAAAATCAGCATTATTTCACGACCATGCATCAAAAGTGTCAACATTATTTAAATAGGAATTCTCCCAAAATAATCTTTACAATTCAGTATATCTTGTTAAAAATAGCATTAGGCTTTTATTTTCTTGTATTTGACAAAGGAGCTAAAGATATGCAGTGGAACAGACACAGCCTATTCAATTATTGGTGCTGGCAAAACTGGGCAGCCACATGTAGAAAACTAAAAATTGACCCGAGCCTTTCACCATGCACAAGCATTAACTCAAAATGGATCAAAGACCTCAATATCAGACCTGAAACCTTGAAACTGATACATGGTAGAGTAGGAGAGATATTAGAATTCATAGGCACAGACAAAAACTTCCTGAACAGAGTTCCAGGATCACAACAGATTGGAGAGAGATTTGACAAATGGAACTACCTAAAAATAAAAAGTTTCTGCACAGATAAAAGCATAGCTACTAAAGTAGAAAGACAGCCAACTAACTGGGGAAAGATATTTACCAATAATACATCAGACAAATGCTTAATATCCAGTATCTACAGAGAACTCAAGAAACAAATTCCCCCCAAACCCAACAAACTAATCAATAAATGGGCAAGGGAACTAAAGAGAGACATCAAAAGATGAGGTTTAAATGTCAGAAAAACATGAGAAAATGCTCATCATCCATGTCATAAAGGAAATGCAAATAAAAACCACTCTTAAGATACCATCTTACTTCAATTAGAATGGCCAATATTCTGAACTCAGACAGTGAGAGATGCTGGCAGGGTTGTGAAGAAAGAGGAACCCTACTGCACTGCTGGTGGGAATGTAAACAAGTTCAGTCATTCTGGAAAGCAGTTTGGAGGTTTCTTAGAGAATTGAAACTAGACCTTTGGTACCATCCCGCCATACCACTACTGGGCATCTATCCTGAACATCATAACTCAGGATATGATAAGGACACCTGCTCCGCTATGTTCACCCCTGCACTAATCACAATAGCCAAGTGATGGAAACAACCCAGATGCCCTAGTGCAGATGAATGGTTACATATATATATATATATATATATATATGCACAATGGAATTTTACAAAGCCAACAGAGAAGATAAAATAATGGCATTCGCGGGGAAGTGGATGAATCTAGAGCGAATCATGTTGAGTGAGACAAATCAAGACCAAAGCAACAAAAAGGCACATGGTCTCCTTAATATATGGCTATTAGATCCAAACAGAACAAGATCAATGACTCAATATTTGGGTACTCAAGGTTATGGACATGGTCTTGGAGATATAAACATAACTACATAGACAAAAAATCTATGATGGGCTATATACTCTATACGAATATTGTTTTATAACATGTATTAATACGTATCTATGACATACAAACCCTCAGCTTAATTTTATTTATGTTCTAAAACCTAAGCGCCAGTGATTGTATATAGAGATTCCCTTCTTGAATAATTATTTGTTAATCATGACATTTTAAATATGATATAAATATCAGGGTTAATAAATTCTTTAATAAAAAAAGAATATGAGAGAGGAAAAAGAAAACCTTAAAAAAAGAAAAAAGCTACAGTAGTGCCAAAGAAGTAAAAAATTTGGAATTTGTTTCCCCATTGCCTATTAATCAAAAGAATGTATGGCAGTGTTATAACCAACATACAGACCTTGAATTAGAGCTCTAAGAATAAATAGAATGGTCACTTGGCTTTTTGATGATTTTTATAATTTCCAAAGAATTTAAAAAGTTGTAAAGCAGCATATTCAACAATAGTCTATGACAAACAGGCCAGTGTTAAAAATTCATTCACATTAACATACAAACATTAACCTCGATTATATAAAGTAGAGCTCTTAAATTGTAAATGTTTTAGAAGGCAGGGAAATTTTCATAAGCGTAGGTTAACTAAGGAATTCTGAATTTCTATAAAAGGGAAAAATTAAATTTCATCAAAAAATGTTGAGTCCAACAATTCTGACTCAAATGATAAAGTACAAGTACCATAAAAATGAAAAGAAAATTTCAATTTGAGAGTATTTTAAGACATATTGGTAACCAAAGAAAAAAATGAGTACTTCAAAGTAAACATACTTCAATCGTATGTTCAGTCATGGACTTATATCTTTTATATGTGACAGCTCTCACAATTTAATAATAAATGAACATATTTTTTAAACTATCCAAACACATATATATACATTTTGCTAAATACATAAAAAGATAACATGATCAGATATCTATCATTATTAGTCTTTAGGAAATTAAAACCCCGGTGAGGTTGAATGAATACAATAAAAATAATTGATAAAAATTGGAGACTCTTGTTCTTTCAATGTAAATATCAATATAAAATATCTCCAATATCTTGTCAGTTTTGTCTTAGAAACCTTACTTTCTTATATTTACTACCCAAGAGAAATACAAACTTGTTTCCACTCAAAGACTTATGCAAATCCTCAGAGCAAAATTATTTGGAAATAATTTTTTAAGTGATCAACACAATGCCACATTTATTCAACGGTATTTTCACAAAAATTTAGGAAGAAACTACTTCTGTATGCTTCAACACTGATGGTCTTTCACAACTTACTGGATAAAAGAGAAGACACGTTTTACAATCTTCCTTTTGTATGATTCAGTTTATACCAAAGCTCCATAAAAGGAAAGCTATTAAGGAGAAAGCTGATGATCTGTCATTGTCTGAGCTGGTGATGAGACAGAGGTGTGAGGAGGCATTAAGGGAAAATGGCAATGTTCTGAAACTTGATTGAGATAAATTCTGTGTAGTTCTATAAATATATTCTAAAGTATTTAAATGTATTATCTCAGCATTTGAATTTATAATATGTAATTTGTATACCCCATTTCTCTAAATATTTAGAATTGACATTGGAGAAAATGGTGTGTACGTATATAATACATAATAAATACATTTATAGATATATATTATTCTTTGCATATTTGAGAATTCTGAATGAAAGGCAAACGTTCAAAAATGTTTTAAAAAAGCCCTTTGCTTTATAGTTTTCTTATCCCTTTGATTATTTTGACAAATGCTAACACATGAAAGCACTCAGATTCTAGTGTGGCTCATAGCAGCAGGTAAGTCTACTAATAGTCTCTGGCCCACATTTATTCTTAACTCCCATCTTTTTCCAGTACTCCTTGCTGAGCAGAGAATCGGGATCTAAATGTTATCATTTGCAAAGACAGATTTTCCTCAAGCACATTCACCAAATGTGAATGAACTGTATTACCTTTTGTCGTCATAAGGCCCAATGTGCAAGGGTACTGTTGGGCTAAAACGAAATAAGTTGCATTCCACAGAGCTGCTTGGATGATATTACTTTATTTCAATTTTGTTTTTATAAAATGTGTAGTGTTACATGACTTCCTGCAGTTAATTGGAGATATATTGACCCCCCACTTCAACGATTCGCTTTAAATCCCAAGCATATTATGGAGTCAGTGTATCCACAGACAGGTAGGAGAGAGCCCTCTACAACGTGTTTATGTTAGTCACTTTTGCTTTAGGACATTGCCTTTTATAGCAGGATTGATGTTTGTGGAGTGTTGTAGAATTTTTCTAACACTTTAATATTCTCGTTGCAAATTTGCATAAAATGTATCTATATTATATATAGAATTATTCTGTATATAAGCATTTAATTGCCATATGGTCACCACTCCTACAGCTCATGCTGAACAAAACTTGTCAAATTTTTCTCCACTTGTAGTAAAAGAGACAACTTATATTCTATGAGGTCATACAGAGTAATCTCAGGTGAAGAAATTGTTCTGAAGTACTTGGCCTGCAGTGCTCATATGGAAAAGGCTTTTCTAGTAAATACATTTTTTTCCTCAGCATTCAGTGACCTTCATCATCTGCTTCTTCTTGACCTTGTCTTTAATTCTCTGACAGGAAGTCAGTGGCACAGATCTCCATGAGGCGGCTCTCGTATAAACCGTGTCTCTCCCCAGGTTGATGTGTAGTTCCACACCATTTCTCATGCTTGTTTACCTTAGTTTATCTCTCTACTCAATGTCACCTCAGAGAGCCTCTCATCTCTGGTCAGTTTCATATCCCCTGGGAGACTTGGCTGATTATTCCAACCTGAGGGCACATCTTTAAATTCTCAGTGGTGGTACTTACTACCCAACTCAATTGACATTAATACATATGCCTCCATATGCTCCATAAAATTCAACCTATCTTAAGGTCTATTCAGGAGAGGAAGAAATTGATTTTTAAACCTAATTGTTATCTTGGTATTTAGTTAAGGGACCTAAAAGAATTATTTAAGAATTTGGAGATATTTTATCATGGATTCATATATGTAAGTATTTTTGTGTAAATTTTATTTCAAAATGGTAGTCAAACATTATCACTGAACAATTGATAATGGCACACTCCCTATCCCCTGCCTCCTGTATATCTGGGATGTAAGGTATGTGCTACCTGGTGCTCAGCATAGAATTATATTTTTAATAGCACAATAACGAATATGAAGGGCTCCATCTAACAAACAGCATATATGATTTTTACAATGAAAAGTACAAAATATTAATGGAAGTAACTAAAAATTATCTACATAAATGCAATGATATCTCATTTCCAATTCTGAAAAAAATGAAAATATTCCCCAAATCAGTCCAAACATTGAATGCAGTCCTATTGAATCTCAGCTGGAGTTTTCCTGAAGAAATGGATAAACCCCCCAAAAGAAAATACATGGAAATGCAGGTAGTACATTTCTCTGAAGTGCCAGACGGTCTTGGGAAAAAGCATACAAAACTTGCATGACTTATATCTCCCAGTTTCATAATTTATTTACAGTTAACACAATCAAGATTATTTAGTACTGGCATGCAGACTCTGATACATACATTGCTAGGATTCAACTTAGAGAACAAAAGTAAACTTTTATCTTTATACTCTGTTGACTTCGGACAAAAGTGCCAAGACAATGCACTTGGGGAAATAAAAGTATTTTCAGCAAAAGAGCCAGTGTAAGTGGAGATCTCAATGCTGATCTATACATGAATATGAGAGATAATGCTACTAAAACATAAATGTATATCTTGGTTCTCTTGGCATAGGCATTGATGGTTTCTTGACTCAAAAGACAAAATATGAGGGGCCGGGTGTTTGGCCTAGTGGTAGAGTGCTTGCCTAGCATGCATGAGGACCAGGGTTCGATTCCTTGGTACCCCACATACATAGCAAAAAGCCAGAAGTGGTGCTGAGGCTCAAGTGGTAGAGTGCTAGCCTTGAGAAAGTCCAAGGACAGTGCTCAAGCCCTGAGCTCAAGCCTGGGACTGGCAAAAAAAAAAAAGACAAAATATGAAGGACAGTTAAATAGGATTTCACAAATTGGAAAACTTTCATGTTTTAAAGAATACCAGAAAGAATACATTTGTAAATTTTTTATCTAATAGTTATTTCTAAACTATAAATAACTCTCACAATAAAGGCTTATATAATTAACATTAAAATAATATCCCAGTTTAAAAATCAGCCAATGTTTTAAATGTATCTATTTTCCAAAATGTATATATAAACTTTACCTTCAAGCCCCTAAAAAATGCCCTGGTATCTTTACTCATTAGAAACACTTCTGATGATACAAATAAGGCTCCCCTGAGCAGCTAATTCCCACTTTCACAATCTTTCCTCATGTAATCCTTCCATGAATCCACAAATACATTGAAAGAAGGGAGACTAAGTGGTACAATAATTATTCTATTCTCCAATTGCAGTGCTCCCCAGATTTATGCATCTTAGTTCTGCCTTGGTATTATGAAATGATGAGTATTTCCTGATAGTGCCATCAATCTGTGGGGATATAATACATCTATGTCTTTTGGAAGAGTAAAATGTGCCAATTTCCAACATCTAGATAATGTTGCAGACCTGCTGAGAAAACTAAAAATCCTTCTTTCTCTTTGTCTAGGCCATTGCACTTCTGACAATGGAACTATGGATTAGATTATGGCTTTATTAAGATCATTGCCTTTCTGCACATACAGGTCAGCATGAACTAGTCTTTTCAGTAGATTCCTTGTGCAGATACCTAAGCCAATTTTTAGTTTGATTCTGTTACATTCAGAAAAAGGCTTTTGTTTTATAATTCACCAAATCAACTGTTTTTTTTCTTGAAGTAGCTTATGGGCAAAATAATGGACACAGAAGTGTTTGATCTTAGTACCCTGCTAAATTAATGAACTAGCCTTAATAATATCTTTGAGATTTATCAATGGAGCTTGCTGAAGGGCTGCTTTTTTTTCTTCCTGAACCCCTTTCACACATGAGGGATTTTCCTGGGAGTATCTGGTTCATTTTATTTAATTGGATTCCTGGCAATATGTGGAGAAACTTCCCCCAAAATGTGAAAGTTCAGATTTTAAAAGATAGGCATGGAGCTACAGGCATGGAATAATCTCAGCACTTGGTAGACTGACACAGAGTGGGTAGTGACTTTGAGTGTATCTTGGTGAATGTAACAAGGATCCTGTTGCAAAACTAAGGAACTAAGTCAATAAATCAGTCATAGATTACCTTTTTCTTGGTTTTCAGTAAAAATTCTGGAATTCCATGAAGTTTCAACGAAACTTTAGATACATGTAGGTTGAATTAGGACAGTGAATATAATTATACTACACAGAAGCAGTCTGTCTGAAAATTCAGTATGAGATGCTAGGTTCAATGAGATAGTATAGAGGGTTTTCAGAAAACTACTAAGTATTAGTTCACATAATTCAACAATAGTTGTGACTAGCTTTAGGGTCCCTGGAAAAACTCATAGTGGATATTGTCTATTTACAAATAGGATTGGACTATATTTGTTGCCTGCTAGTCCGGGTTTATAAGGAAAACTATTGATTGCATAATTTTACCATGTATTAATTGTACAAAGTAAGGAATTTCATTGTAGCATGTCCCTATAATTATATAATGGTTGTATTCACCTCCTCTATTACTGTTCTTATCCCTCCTCCTCTTCCTGCTTTCTTAAGGGTCCCTCTGTTTTGTAACCTTTTTTAACAATCTTTTTTCCCACATATGAGAAAAAACACATCGTATTTCTTTTTGTTGGACTTACTATTCCACATAACATGGTGAGCTCTATCCATTTGCCACAAGCATACTTTCATTCTCTTGATGCCCAATAGAACTCCTGTGTGTGTACACATGCGTACCTACACACATCACATTTTAATTCACTCATTGATAGGTAGGTTGAATCCATTGCTTTACTTAGAAAAATGCTTGACTTTAATTTGAGAAGGGGTAGTAATGAGGACCTAGGAAAGTTAAAGCCCTAGAAATAGGATTACTTGCAACAATAATGGGTTGTGTACACACCTCAATTATGATTGGTGCTTCAACTGCTAATGTGCTAATATAGCTCATTAAGAAGTAAGTATATGTTATTGTTACAGTATCTGCCTTGTTACCTGGCATATTGTATATACGTTTATTTGTTTATTTGAAATAGGAAAGGGAAGGGGAGAAAACAAGATGATTGGGAGGGAGTGGGGAAAGGGAAATGGGGACAAAAACATGAGAAGGGGTATCAATGTGTGAGAAGTTATGCACTTACTATCTGGTGAATATAACTGTAACTCTGTATACATTACAATAAAATTTAGAAAAAGAGGTATATGTTAAAATCTTGTCATTGAGAAGGCTGGCTCTTCAATGATTTTCCTACCACTCTTTAGAAGGTATGAGAGAATTATATGTATTTTGGCATACAGTAGATACTCCTGTTCTATTTTAAAATGATAATAGCTGATGAAAACTTCGGGAACTTGATAATTATCAGAATTCTAGATGCCAGTTCTTCTTTCTGAGAGTAAGTTGCTTGATCTGTTGGATGCAAGTGGCCTTTTTTGTATATAGCACGTTTGGTTTTGAAATAAGTGATAATGGTGTAGTTCATACAAGTTGATATGTGTGAGATGTGCCCAGCAATGTGGCTTTCCCCTGTAACAGAGTTAGTCAACTAAATAGTCCCCAGGTTCATCACAGGTTTGCTGAAGATCTACTCATGATTAGGAGATATTAAATAAATATAGATTGATTTTTGATTAAAAGATGTTTGTGATCATTCCTGATAGTTATAATTGAAGAACTAGAATATATGCTACTAGAACTATCTTAAAATCATATATAGAAAACCAGCTAGTTTGGCCTGGTGTTTGGCCTAGTGGTAAAGTGCTTGCCTAGCATGCATGAAGACCTAGGTTCAATTTCTAGGTACCACATACATAGAAAAAAGCCGGAAGTGGTGCTGAGGTTCAAGTTGTAGAGGTCTAGCCTTGAGAAAAAGTCCAAGGACAATGCTCAGGCCCTGAGCTCAAGCCCAGGAATGGCAAAAATAAATAAATAAATAAATAAATAAATAAATAAATAAATAAATAAATAAATAAAAAAAAGAAAAAGAAAGAAAACCAGCTAGTGATTCTGTTTACCTAAACGTGAAAAACCAAATATTTAGATAAAGCTGGCAATAGTGGTGCCATGATACAAGCCTTAAGGACAATCAGAGTCATTAAAGTCCCTGAGAATGGCTACCAAAAAAATCTTATACAGAAAACAAATGAAGAGTTGAGGCATCACTGAAAGATTTCAGAGATTCATATTCGTGTTTGTATTATATGAGTCTGAGTTTTTCTATCCATTTCTTGCTGCACTATTTTGAACTTATGATTCAATGCTAGATATCATGTGTTCAAACCTCATAGAATCAAGTCTAGGCACTGCATCTGCCTAACTCTCTGATGTTGGCCAATTTACTCTGATTCAAATTTGTCATGTAGGGCAAGAATGTTAACAGAGCTGTGTCTTATGGTTTCTCTGTGCATTAAATCTATCAGTTCATGTCAAGCCTGGCACACTATAAGTGCTGAACACTTACTAGCAATTACTGTACTTGTGTGGACTTACTTAGGACTTACTTCCTATGAAAAGCAGAGTAGACACCCAGAGGCATGATTTTAACTTCCTTAGATATTTTACTTTGGTGCTCATAATTTTTACCTTTAATATCTTTTGATGAAGGCTCTAAACATGATTGTATCTTTGGTGGCACTTTTTAATTTTGCAGATGTGATTATTATTCCTTCCCTCTCTTCAGCCCCCTTTGGCTCATTCCTTCCCCTCCCCCCTCATCTCTTCTGTGCCTGTTCCCCCCTTTTATAATTTTCAGACCTCTTGAGACAATTGTTTATATTTTTAATCAGAGATGGTGAGAGGGAAGCACGAATTTTGAACAGGTTGAGAGACAGCCATGTAAAGAACAGATTCTCTGACAATGGGAACAAAACACCATAATAGACATCCAGAGTGTCTTCTTTCATTTTTGACCTTTAATTGAAAGATGGAAGATAAGTAGTTCCTGTGAGAAAGCAAAAGGCTGATTCACTTACCCTGCAGATTAAAGTAGAAAAGCTTCCTGGAAGGAAGCCTTACTATATATTATGAATCACTCTCTTGTCACTCTTAAGAAGTTCGTAGCTAAGTAAAATGCTAGAAATGGATTAATGGTGCCATGACAGACAGCAGTACTGGAGGAGGAGGTGAAAGGCCTCTAAATAATGCGGTTGGGCCTCCCTTGGGCATATTTTTTTTATATAAAGTTGGCATTTCTGACCTAAGTCTTTCCCATCTCACAGCATCAGGAATGACTGATCTTGAAATATTCCCACTATTTTAAAGTGAAGCAATCTGTATGGTAAGGTTATAAAAACTTAAGTGTGCTTTATTCTTCTTTTTATTTGCATATTTCTTGTGTCTTTTGGAATTATCTTAAAGGGGAAATGAAAGAGATGACCTAGGGCATTGGTAAATCTTTGTTAAGAAAAGTTCTTGTAAGTCTCAAAATAATCAGACTCTATTGTAAGGAGAAAAGATTGGATTTAAGCCGCAATCTACCATGTCTTCTTAACAACTCACAGAACATGCATTACATTTCCCATGAGCAAGTCAATCTCATATATTTATGTGCCTTTTCCTTAAAATATATTAGATGTAATTGTTACTAATCCTTCACAAATTTGTAAATTTTTCAATAAAAATAGGCTCATCCATATGTGTCCGGTATTGAGAAGTAAACGGACAGGCACTTCATTGTGTTCCTTATGCAAATTAAAGGATAATTCCTTCCCTCTCAGAAATTGTTAATCATTATTTTGAACTTACAAAATAAACAGGCAGTTTGATAAATACCTTATCACATAAAGTGCTACAAAAATCAGAGTACATTCAGTTGATAGATGATAAAGTTAATCGAAGTTAACTGATGAGAGGAAACTTACAATAAATATTGTGTGGGGATGGAGAACAATCTGAAGTTTTTATGAGATAGTTCAGTCATGTTGGGGCATCTTGAAATCTTGGATCTTGGATAGCTTGAGAAAAAGATAGGGAGAGAAATACACAGAGAGGGAGAGAAGGAAGAAGGGAGAGAGGAAGGAGAGAGAGAAAGGCTAGGGGAAAATCTGGAGAATACTGGGTATACCATGAATAAACTAAAGTACACCATGGTTTGTGTAAGGTTAAGCAGCCCTTTATGCCTTGAAAGCTGTGTGTATGTGTCATAAAGAAATATTTCATATTAAGTGAAGTAAGCCAGACCTAATAGAACTTAGGCTCAGTGGTTTCCCTCATTTGTAATAATTAGTACAGACCTTGGACTCTCCCAGCAGAGGATTACAATAGCTCAAAAATCTAGATACAAAAGGCCGTATAGGATGAAGTTAAATGAAAGGACTTCCAGGATATGGAAACCAGAGCTACATAATGTGTGATTGTCGTTCTTAATGTACTAGGTTATTTCTCATCTCTTTTGTTGCCCCTTGGTTATTCTCGTATTGTTACAGTATCTTACCTTTGTTTATTTGAAATAGAAAGGGAAGGGGGGAAACAAGATGAGGGGAGGCCGTGTGGGGAGGGAAATGGGGGCAAAAACATGAGAAGGGATATCAATGTGTGTAAAGTAATGCACCTTCTATATGACAAATATAACTGTAAACCTTCTATTAATTACAATGAAAAAAACTTGAAAAAGAACTATTTCTGAGTGAGCTAATGGTCTTTATCTTAATATTTGCTAAGCTACTTGGCCTTTCAGTGAGCCATGGAACAGAGATAGGGTGTTGTCATAAAATTGCTCGGGTTATGTTGCTATGCTTAGACTCATGTAATGATCTAACATGGGGTCGTGAGTGTGTACTTGAGGCTCTTCATTGTTGGGCACCGAGACCAGGCTGCTCCCAGTCCCTTCCAGCAAGATCATTTCTTCCCCTGGTGTCAAGTGCACATTGCATAGCCCACATATAGCATCTCTGCCCAGAGATTGCAGGAGGGGTTCAGGACTAGCTATCTCTCACTTCTGCAGCTTCACAGTTACTGTGTTTAGTTTAGTTTCTATCACAATGGATCCAGTGGATGAGTGGGACTCTTTTGCACTTGTTCTAGCTTTGTAAAATTGTGAGTTGTCTTGGAAAGTCAAAATAAAAATAAACAGGCATTTTATGTCTTACCTTTGAAAATCACTTCCTTTTTTTGTTGCTATTTTTGTTTCTTTGTAGACGTGACATTCCCAATGAGTGGTGGCAGCCATAGCCATAAAATAAAATAAGGTAAATGTGCCTATTTGGCTTCATTAGTTTGCAGTTTATTAGAATATTCAATCAGACTGGACCTAAGTCTCTTTAGAAGAAATGCAGTAACTCTAAAATGTGGTGAAACACTATTAAAATTTATCACCAGTTGCAAAAACATTAGCTAACATTAATTGAGGGATTAAATAAAAGTAACAAATGATATTGGTCTAATAATTTAAATGTCAGGATGTCCACACAAGTGATTTGCTCTTTGTTCAAGTGTTAATATCCCCCTGGGTCCTGGTGATGCTAAAGGCCATGGCAGAGCAGGGATTTGTATCAGTGACTGGGAAAGAAGATATTTATTGACAGTCTGTATTTTTTTAAAGGCTGAGTTTTATATTTTAATATGTGCCAGTACCTTATCGGATTATATTTTCATGGCAAGTAGAGCAAGTAGCCATGTCCCTATTATGTTTTATAGAGGAAGATATCATAGTTTAAAAATTTGTAAAGGAACTTGTCCACTGACAAATGGCTCATGCATCTATATCTAAAACTGATTCATGGACTTCTAGTTCATACTGTTTCTGTGAGACATGTAACTGTTTCTCTATTTCTGCCTTCAAAATTATTTCTGTGTGAAATCTTCAGCATAGTAATGTGAAGAAAGTAAAAAAATGAGTAAGCATAGAAATTGCATATGTTTTTGAAACAACAGCAGCTCTATTGTAATTCAGTATGAGAGCTTGGTTCATCTGTGTGGTAGGCTGGGTAACAGTGAATCCAGAGGCCTTTGGCACAGTAACCTCCAGCATGATGATGTGAAAGTGGGCAGTGAAGAAGAGAAGGGTCATTTTTAGAGGTCACAAAAATAGGAAGCAAGCGTCCAATTTCATAGCCATTAGCCTCCCTCGGCCCTGTCACCACCTAATTCTTAAGTACTAAATCATTTGGATTTGCATTCCAAAATGATGTTATAAAAATTTTCCAAAGGTTGCTTTGATTACAAAACCCAAAGCATTTTCCCCATTACCTGATTTAAAAAGGCAAAGGAATGAGGTGATTTTCATTGATTGTTTTACATAAATATGATTTTTGTTTACATTGATAGATCGAATTAAAAACTTTATCCTGTGTTATTAAAAATGCACAAAACTCATTTTTAAAAATAGTAGCAATGTAGTCATTCATTCATTCAGACCACCATTGTTCGCGTGAATGGCAGCCTGAAGGAACACTGGCTAGGTCTTAGTTGTCTGAATATAAGCGTCACTGGCAGCCCACACGAGTGCAGAACCACACATTTAAAAAAAACCCATTTAAGTTTTCTCAGATAAACCAGAATATGCCAATAATTCATGGAGTAGACTCTCCCAATAGTCTTCATTTGACACACTGAAGGATATCAATCATTTGAAATGTACATATGTATATGTATACACGTATGTATATGCATATATAAATTTATTAAAAGAAAATTTATTCTTACTCTAGAATCATCTCTATGCTTTTATCTTTTAAAAGTTAAGACCTTATCGTTAAATTTACTCACTCTTCTTTCCTTGTTCCCCATCATCTAACAACTCTTAAAGTATTAAATTTAAAGAAAAAAGGAGGAAGAGCTTAATGAAATCAATAACTGGAGTTTGTTGCTAATTGGTCAGTGGAGGATAAAGGAAAAAAATATATGAAAACCTATGTTAACCTTTAAAAGCAAAGTTAGAGCTGGATGGGATTAAATCCTTTTAATGTTAGTAGTTTATTAATCTAAACTATGCAAACTATGAGTACACACCATCTTGAACCATAAACCTGAGGAAAACAAGTGCCAGCAAAATGAAAAGGACAGGGCTGCTGGGAGTTTGGCCTAGTGGTAGAATTCTTGCCTAGCATGCACTAAGACACAGGTTCCATTCCTCGGTACCACATACCTAGAAAAAAGCTGGAAGTGGTGCTGAGGCTCAAGTGGTGTAGTTCTATCCTTGACAAAGCCCAAGACAGTGTTCAGGCACTGAGTTCAAGCTACAGAAGTGGCAAAAAATAAAATGAATAGGAAAGAGAGACATTATGTGTATAGAATTATGTTGTTCTTTCACCAAATAAGTATTGTGACTGGGTACCCAACCTCTAGGTAAGAGATACTGAATAAACACAGAAGAAATGCACAAAGTGGGGGACCTGGATTTTGAATTCAGTATAACTAAGGCAATTTGATAGACAGAAATACAATTAATTGTGTGTTTCCAGTAATCCCTCGTAATGAGGGATTGGCTTCAGGATCCCCAGAGACCTCCTTTTTCACCTGCTCCAGTAGTGATTTCCCAGTGTCTCAGTGGATGTCCCAGGATAGCCAAAGGCAAGGCGTTACAGCTGATATCAACCCAGGCATTTCAGATTGCCGCTGATAGATCCCTGTCAGTCCAGCAGCTCCCCAAAAGTTCAACAAGGTTAAATTACCCAAAAAACCTCATGAGTACAGTGCTACCTTGCCTGTGTACAATCTTCCACTACCTTTGTCCACAGACCTTCCTCTTCAATGGTATGAGCTATTGCAAAATTACATTCTCGTCTCACTACAAAGACAGTCTCATAAAATGCAAATCCAATCATGACACATTTCTTTTAAAAATAAGTCTTTGATTCTGCATTGCTCAGACCCCTTAGCATGACATTATCAGGTTTGCTGAGCACCTTTGTAGTCACCTGACTCCTCAGTGAGCAGCATTTCATTCTGCTGTGGAATCTAAACTTATACATCCACAAGTATGTGTGTTATTGGATGAATTGTGTCGCCTTGAAATACTGATATTGAATACAACCTTAGTACCTTAGATAGGACTGTCATTGGAGGTTATGTCTTGAAAGAATCATTAAGGTAGATTAAGTCTCTGAAGATTGGGCACTAATGCTGTGTTTATTAGAAGATGAAATTAGGTCATAGATAATTGCAGAGGTGGTGAGAGGGTAAGGTTTGGCAAATGTTTTCTGCAGTGTATCAGATAACATTATTTTAAGTTTTGTATTCATGTCTCACAATTTTTCCATTGTGGCATAAAACAGCCATAGGTGACATGTAAGTGTTTGAATAAAATTTTATTTACAAATCCAGATAGCAGCAAGGATTTAGTCTGCTAGTCTAAGTTGCTGACCTCTGTTTTAGAAAATAGGGGTAGAAATGGGAGAGGGATTCCCTTATACTTGATAAAGCGCTTTTGGAAACAAGCCTAGGGAGTTTATATTAGCTGTGCTTAAGTTAATCCTTGGCGTATAGAGGTAAACCTCAGTCTGATATGTTTGCAGCTGTTTGGAGGAGAGTTTCACAAAGTAGTTCTGTTAAAGAAATATTAAGTCCTGTGCTTATGTTTTGATTGCGCTCCCAAATGAGACAACAGATCCCCTACTTCCTGAAGTGTTTACTCATCTAGATGCCATGGTGTGACATGTCCCAACCCCCGCCCCTTGTTCTGTATGAATGAACTCCACTTGCTAAAAATAGTGATTCACCTGGCTGAGGTAGCAAGTTCTAATCCACCTAATAAGGAGGCCCTATGAACTTGCTTGACTAATGACATTAAGCCTGAAGAAGCCTACTATGGGGCCTCTTGGTAATGTCATGTTGCTCTCAGCTCATGCAAACAGCATGACTCCTCTTCTGCCATCCCTGAGAGATGTCCTGATAACTGAAATAGCAGCCATCTTTGAACTGCATCTTTATTGTGCAAACACAAGAAAGAATGCCAAAGCCAAGCAGGAAACTGAAATGAATTTACATCTGGACAATATCCTTGGATTGAAGCACTCACCTCTCTAACTCTGACCTCTTTTTTACATAACAATAAGTCAAGTATAATTTATTTTTTGCTTACATCAACACTAGTAAGAAAATCCTTACATACAGCAAACATATAAGAATGAAGTGATCAGTTTGTCAAGGTTACCTAGTCTGTTCAAAGAATACAAATGCAGTTTATAGTTCTGTAAATGAGAAGTGTAGCACAGGCCTCAAGTGTCCTTTCTAGAGTCTCTGAAGAATCTCTGACAGGCTCTTGGCATCTTAACCCCTTTCGTCTTCCATCTTTAAGCCCTTCTTTTGTTCTGCATCTCATCTTGACTCCAAAAGTAAAAGACATGTCACTTTATAAAGGATTCATGAAATTAGCTACAGCAACTAAACTTGTTAAATGAATGACCCTATATTGAAATGCATCTTTAATTGTATGTGGAAAATCATAGCTAGACATGGTTAGGTGGTTAGCCACAACAAAAAAACCATTTAAGCTCTGTTCCCTGGCACATCTCAAGGTTTTTGAACAGTGTCTTGCAAATAGTTGAGGAACACTGAAAAGAAAATCAGTATTTCTATGCGTTAGGGAAAGTATTATGCCAATTGCAAATATCCCATACTGAAGTAATTCTATTATATCTATAAGAGTCTACCTTTTCAGGATGGATAATGAGCCTGAACCTCCCTTAAATTGGGAAAGCTAAAAATTGAATTAGGCAGAAATAATGAAAAATTTCTATTATTCACACATGGTTTGTTACAATTTTTCAGTAGGACAGATTATAGAGGTAGAACATTTTATAGAACAAATGGTTGCTTCTCTGGAAAAGTAATTTTGGAATCACAAAGTAAGATCAAATACGAAAGTATTTATAATAATTATTTAAAAATTCAAATTCATAACATGAGTTTGCATATTTTTCATTCTACACAATCTTGCATTTTTCATGGCATTATGACACAAAACTAAAGAGAAACTTTCCATTGAGTGCTTCTATATCTAGAAAGTTCAGATTATTTAGTCTAAATCATTTGATCCCTTTTCAGAGATTAATTTTTCCAATAAAAATAGATAAAAGTGGTCAGCACCATTAGTGTGGGCGTGGGAGAGGGAGAGAGGGACTGAGGGAAAGAGGGATAGAACTGGCATTTAAATTCAGGTCCTTTCCCACTTGAGCAATACCCCAGCCTTCTGTTCGTATCCTGCACTGGCCTCACAAGGCAATCCTATCTGTGCCTCCCAGTGGTTGAGTTCATAGTCATGAATCACCATGGCTAGCTCCAGGAAGATTAATTGTTTTTATTCTGGTATTTCAGATAATTAGATGGTCTCAGAACTTACATTCTTCTTCTAACTTATGTCTGAGAGCAGGTTCACATACAACACTAATTAGCTCCCACTGACCATCTTTCTTTTATGTTTTGTACAATTCAAGTGAAATTGTTCCCATTTGACATAGAATAGGCCTGGTAACTGCAGGAGATATTTTCATTCAAACAATTGAAATTTTAAAAGACATCACAACAGGCAGTCCAGAATATATATTCACTGAAGTCATATAGTCAAAGGATTTATTATATCAAAGTTCTTATAATTTACCTTGGTACAGAATCATAAAAATGGGAATTGATTTTACAATGAATAAAAGAGATTTTGCTAATTTCAGGTAATGTAATCAGTATCAGACAGTGAATTCTTTGATTATTAAGGTATGTATTTTGTTTTCCTCAATGCTCCAGTTGCAAAACTAGATCTTGACAGGGTTTGGATTGAGTCAGGGGGCGTGTAAAAGTGTATCGCATGTGCTCTCAGTGTGCTTAGAAGACATGGTGATAAGAGAACTATTTTCTTCAAGGGGTCCTGGATGCAGTGGAGTCTATAATTTTGCTAGGGTTCGAGGAAGGTAGCTTGGCATTTAGATGACAATACTCTACCTTTCAACCATTTTATTCTTAAGGAAAAGAATCCACACCTGAAATAGGATTCCCTGAATCCTAAATTTGTTGTTCAAAACTCTGTTCCTAAGTTGATTACATTTGCAGAAATCCCAGGCTAACACATCCATTTTATATAAATGTCAGGCATGTGTAATTTAGTAAAAAGAAAAAAAATCTCTAAGATTTATAGTGCTTTGTTCAGAGAAGTCCAAGTCTTATAAAATATTACCTCATTTATCAAAACATATTCTATTAGAAAAAAAACTTCTGAGGGAGAAAACAAATATGAAAATATTCTTCCAAACACATTAAGTATTTATGTAAATTCCAACCTAACATATTTTCTATAATTTATCCTTTAAATATCACCAGTCACGAGTGAAATTTAGAAAAATAAATGGGAATAAGAATCTTAGTTCTCTATTTACTGTTTTCAATATATGCTTTAATTCCCTCTGTTCTATTTCATATTTTAGCCTCACATTTCTTTTATGGAGTCAGTGCTATTTTTAAATTGTTGGAGATCTATTTTGTGTTTATCATTTCTCTCTAGAACTTACTTTGTACAAAAAATTAGAGATTAATGCTTATTGTAATCTCACAGTCTTATGGGAGAGATTGAAGCAAACAGGAATGGGAAGAAAGAGCTGAATTGTCAGGAATCTTCAGCCAAAGCTCTGGACATTCTGCATAGTTCTCTGGAGTTGAGAAAACCTTTTTAAGTTCCCTGATTTGAGGCCAGTTCATTAAATAAGAGATGCTGGCAAGAAAGAGTGAACTTGACTCAGGCTGCTCTTTTCAACTGAAAGGAAGTCCTGGAAATATTCAGCTACCAACTCTCGAAAGGCTAATGAATGCCGTAGTCTTTATGTCTTTATCAGAAACTTGTATTGCTCCCAAATATTCTATGCCTATCATGTTTTTGCCTCCGGGTCTACTTCTGATGTGTACCTGAGACCTGTGCTATAAAATAGGAAGGACTCAAAATGTCTGATCCGATAAGCATTTCAGAGATGTAAAAGAATGTGGTGGGAAGTATAAGGTGCTTTAAGTCTTGAACTTGGAGGAGTCGTCTCCACATCTTCCTTACTTGTTATTGAATGTGAGTAGTGCTTCCAGTCCTGAGTATTACTTAAAATATGTCAAACAAGGATATAATGAAAATTCATGTCTATTGGCCACATAGGTGAACTAAGCTGTTAAAGAAGAGAAAATGTTAAAGAATAAATCAGGCAGTAGAAACAAACTAAAAATTATCAGATTAAATTAGCAGAGAAGACATTTGATGAGTAAATAAATAGGTATGAGTTGGAACACAAAGAGATGTTTAGATCTAAATATTGACATGCATTAAATAAAAATTATATTGGGTGGGATTATTAGCTGAATGTAAGACAACACAGAAGAAAACCTAAAAGCTAAAGAAAGCTAGAAATATCTACATCAGGTGGCACAAATAACAGACAAATAACAAAATGCATAAACAAACCCTCAGTGGAACAAAATGAAGATGTCTAAAATGCATACCATTGTAATGCAAGAAAAGGAAAGGAAGAAATATTTGGGGCATAATAGTCATAATGTTTAAAAATTGCTAAAATTTTAAGTCTATAGATAAAAGAAGAAAGGGAAACAAAAGAATATCAAAAAGAAAATCTTATGAAGAATGGAACCAGATACTGGTGGTTTGATTTATAACCTCAGCTACTCAGGAGGCTGACTTTTGAAGATGATGGTTCAGAGCCAGCCAAGACTCAAAAGTCTATGAAACTCTAATCTCCCAGGTTTTCTGGTGGTTATTCAAAGATAAGAGTTTCATGAACTTCCATGCCACTCTGGCTTGAACCAGGATCATCTGATCTCACTCCTGAGTAGCTAGGATTACAAGCATGAGCCACAGGCACCCAGCCATAAATATATTTTTAAAAGAATGCAGAGGGGGCCCGGGAGTTTGGCCTAGTGGTAGAGTGCTTACCTAGCACGGGCAAAGACCCGGGTTTGGTTCCTCGGTACAACATACATAGAAAAAAAAGCCAGAAGTGGTGTTGAGGCGCAAGTGGTAGAACTCTAGTCTTGAGAAAGTCCAAGGACAGTGCTCAGGCCCTGAGCTCAAGGGTAGGACTGGCCAAAAAAAAAAAAAAAGAAAAGAAAAGAATGCAGAGGGCAACACAACGCAAAACTGTCAGAAAAGACATAATTCGTAGTAACAATATCCTTCAAATATATAGATGTAAACCTTTTGAAATAATATTAAAATTCAAACACACATTTTAGAATGACACAAAGTACTTTTGATTGAAGTACTGTTGCTTTTGGGAAAAAATTACATTACTAGATGTGGTAAAATGTGAAGAAATACAGAGGATGTTTCCTCCTTTTTTATAAGATATTTTTTAGAAGATAGCTGTCTGTTTAAAGTGAAAACAGTAAAAACATATCTTATATGGACCATACCAGATATTACAACAAGTAGAAGGACATTAATTGCAAGGATTAAATTCATATATGAATAGATAAAATATGATCATGAAGTTAGACTTTGTTATATTATGGATATATGTATAAACACTACAATGATGATTCACATTGAAGGAGCTCTTTCAAGATAGGAAATTAAATGGGAACAGATACTCAGTCCAAAAGAGAACTAAAAAGGAAAGTGAGAAGTATCAATAGTACAACTTAAACACAATAATGTTATAATCAACTTAAGACTGAGAATACTAGGTATAATAAATGTAAAATGTCTAAAAATCTGAGTCATAAGAGGCCAATTATCAGGGTAAATAAAATTCTATAATCCAGCTATATATTATCTACAGTGCCATTGGAATAGAAACAAAGTCAGGCATGGTGGCGCACACAATACTCCCGTCAACTGGGAGGCTTGTTCAAGAGTGAGAAATAGGAGAGAGGAGAGATGAAAAATACTAAAAACTGTACATTACATAAATGTTAAAGACAATGATAGCTCAAATTAAAAAGATAAACATTAATGATAATCAAGAGTGATCATAGTAATATCAAAGAAGACTTCAAAACTTACAAATATTTCATAATAATAAAGAATGTAATTCACCAGCTTTTAAAAATGAAACACTTGTACAATACAAACAAAGCCATTCTTAGAGGAACATGTATAGTCATAATAAATATTATGGGAAATACAAATATAAGGGGAAAACAATAATCTAAGATGAATGATAAAAGTTTCTATAATAAGAGCCGAGGAAAGGATCAAACAATAAAGCCAAACAAGTAGAAAATATCAGATTAAAAACAAACAGAAAACATCAATGAAAAATGGAAGTTGCTTGAAGAGTAAAAAATGATAAATTTTTAGTTAAAATAATAAAGAAAATGATCAGTAAGTGAAAAGGCTGCTCTTCTCATTGGTGCAGGCATTAAGAACATAGGGAAGCTTATTGGTGACTGTATGGTAATAACTTGTCAGTCTTGTTAAAACAACAAATTTATTCCAAGGTAAAAGTACTAAAATTGACAAAATGAAATAGCAATCTGAAAGTCTTTATTTATGAATAGTCAATAAAATATATTGGAATATAATATGATGTGATATAGTATAGTATATAAATATATAATTTTTTCAGAGCCAGAGGGTTTGGCTGAGAAATTTCATCAAGCATTAGAAGGATGCAATGAGACCAACGATACACAGCTGTTTCAGGAAACGGAGTGGTAGAGAAATTCTCATCTCTTTTTATGGGAGGGTTTTATGCTGGTACCAAATCAAGACAAAGAGACTCCAAGAAAAAGATAATAAAAATCATGATTATTGTAAATGCATATTCAACTTAGATGTAAACACCGAGGTTCTTGACTTAGGATTGACTTAATGACCTTTTTTGTTGTTTTATGCAGTAATAAAGACATTTGCATTAAGTAGAAAGTATATTTTGGCTGGGCGTGGTGGCTCAGGCCTGTAATCATAGCTACACAGGAGGCTGAGATCTGAGGATTGCAGTTCAAAGCCAAGCCTGGGCCCTAAAGTCCGTGAGACTCTTATTTCCAATTAATCACTAGAAAACTGGAAGTGGTGCTGTGGCTCAAGGGGTAGGGTGTTCATCTTGAGCTGAAGAGCTCAGGGACAGCGCCCAGGCCCAGAGTTCAAGCCCCGTGACCAACCAAACAAGGGAAAGTAAGTGTATTTTGAATTTTGAGTTGTCCTATTTTAGTGAACTGACAGTATGGCATGATAGTTGGTGTCCTGGAAAGTACCACCAGCCAGCATAGCAAGCGCTGACTTCAGCCTTAGAATGGAGATGATAGACAGTCAGCATCCTCTTGTGCATTGCGTTGCTAAGCTATGATGTTCAGTGGGTTAGCTGGATTAAATGCTTCTTTGACTTGGGGAATTTTCAGTTTGCATTGAGTTTACCGGGACATAACCCTACTGTAAATTAAAGAGCATCTGTTTCATTAAGATACTATCAACACATCAAATCCTGATATTAACCAAACACTCTATCATAAAGAAGTGAAGTTCATTTTAAGATTTTGATGCAGGTACCAAGGAGAATCAATATAAGAGAAAAGTATAACCTTTTCTACAAATGGCACATGAAAGACTGTATATTATTTATTAAGAAATATTTAAGACTATTTTACATGACAAATGTGGTTTACATTGCTATTTTTTAGGCAGAACTATATCCTTGCTAATGTTTTAGGCTGATTTATCCATTATAACATAGCTTACTGTTTGCCCTGTGTCTGTGAAAGACTATTACCTGAGTTGCCAGTTTTCTGATATTTTCATGAAAAACATGACTGCACTTCACCAAATTGTTTTCCTACTTCCATTAGCCATCAGCGTTTTCTCCTGCATCTAGTACAGTGGTAAATTATATTGAAAAGGAAGAAGTAATATCTCTTGTTGCTTTAGATTGGCTTTTCAATTAATAATGAAATTGAAAATTAAAGACAGGGAATGGGAATTACATTATTTTAGAAGGCTTATCTCACAGCAGTGTGGAATCACAGAAAAAGTTTAGAAGATGATTTCAGTCCAATGAAAGGGCATAAATGATCAACTGTCAAGTTTTCGGTAAACTGTTCAACCACAAAGACAAATCAAAGGCTAGTACCCGGCCCCCCGCCCCCATGACTTTGATGAATAATCCAAACTAACATGGTTTAAAGACACAGTAAAGGTGACAAAATGGCAGAAATTAAAATATTACTTAAATGAAGCTTCTTCATTTCATAGAGACAAAATCACATGTGATAATTGAAACTCTTTTCCAATTTCTTTTACATGGTGCTTTCTTATATTAGTTTCCTATGATAACCCAATTCTCACAGATAATTTACTAAACTCTCTTCAAAATTGAGATGTTACTTAAGACATGGATGGGAGAATGAAGTAAATCCTGTATTCAGTGTCATGCTGGTTCACTGCTGCATAATGATTTGAAATCTTATCCACAAGTTTCAAGTAAAATTAGTGTATTTATCCATTTTCAGTTCCAGTCTGTAGTACCCAGTCTTCATTAGTGCTAGTGTTAATGAGAAACATTTAAACTCACTAATGGGATTTATAGCCTTAATGAATAAATTCAACACTCATTTATACTTTTATAGTTGTGATGGGGTTTCTAGTTACTCTGTTTTTCCTAAACCTGGTAATTAATTTAGATTCTGAAATATTAGATGATGATGCACAAGTGGTCTCTCAATATATCATGCTCTGCTATTTTTTCTGTTCTTAAGCAACTTGCCTGTTCATCCATTTTAAAGATGGATGTTGCATGTATTTGAAATTACAAAAATAATCAAATAAGTGAGAGAAATAAGACTACGAATATTAAACATAAACATTTCCCAATATCCATCAATTTCTTGAGAGAGGTGTGCTTATTCTTACAGCAAAACAAAATGCAAACTGCCATGACCTGGAAACATTTGATTTTCTAGTCATCATTAAGAGTACAATGTGACTATACTTCTAGAATATAATATACCTAGAAATATGGTATAATGTGAGAGCCTTTACATTAATGCAGAAATAAAAACTTACTTTCTTGATATAGAAGGGAGTGGCCATATAGATTTTAGAATTATTTGATGGATTAGCCAGTGAAACATCATGATGATATGTTGCCTATTTTACATTCTAAATAGTAAATTAAACAGCAATGCATTAGGGAGAAATAGAAGGAACAAAGGGCACCAAGCTTGGCTCTAAGCCCTATTTATTTCAAAACCAGAACATGGTACTTGAGATAACACATCTCACTGTAAATACCGAACTCACAAATGTGTTGAAATCCATGCATGTAATCAATATTCCATGAACCTTCTAAGTGTCACTTGTTTAACTTAGGCATTCCCATAGAAAATAAGCGCCAGCATTTCAATTCATGATAAAAACTAAGGGCCACTTTTGAAATTCTGATACTCTAAGCCAGAATGAATCCATTATTATGAGCTGGCCTCTAGATAAAGAATGCTTTAAAATTTCAAAGATAAGAGAAATGGAATAGAAACCATAAAGCAGGAACAGAGTAGTGAGATAAAGTGATCCCCTCTGAACCTTGAGTTCAGATAAAAGTGCTCTCCATAGACCACGCACACAGTCTACGGGGCATCCCAAATGTTCCTCAGTCTAGCCTGGAAAATCATGAAGGAACAGAGACAAACGGTTCTCCTGATTTGAGGGCAAGCTGTTGGCAAGGAGCTGCTTCATTTTGATACATGCTGCTGTCATTTTTCATGGCTGAGACTGTATGAGTTAGTTCCTTCAGGCAGATGAGAACCTCTGAGAGAGAGAAAGAGAGAGAGCACCAGAGACCCAGAATCATAATCAGAATTGAGAACCTAGACACTTAGCTAGAAAACTAGAAATAAGCAGTGTGAAAATCTAAACTCACAATGCATTCTCTGTAATCAGAAAATGCAGATGAGTGTTTCCCATAATTTAGATCAAAGAAAAAGAGAAGATCTTGAAAGATTCATTAAAGTATCCACAAGAGAAAGAGGTGATGTATCTTTAAAAATCTGTCCCTGATCTAGTCTCCTGCAAGCAGCAGTATAGGAGTTTAGTAAAGTCTCTAGGTGGTAGCACATTCCACCAGTGGAATGTATCAACACAGTATGGGAGGGTGGCCAAAATAATTTGCTTTATTTATTGCCTTGGTCCTCTACACTTAGGCTGTAGCTCAACAGTGACTATTGTTTTCTCCGTGGGACCAGCACTGTTGATGAGAGATCCCAGGGATGTGGCAGTGACTTACTCTTTGACAGTCAAATGCTGTCTTTTACTTCCAGTACTTTGGTCAAACCTGTGACAAACACCTCTTTCAGATCTGCCCCTCCGGGACCTTGACAATATAGACCTTTATTCATGAGTTCTTACTTCTTAATCCCTTTCAACTCCCAGAAACCTAAGCTCCTTCAACCCTGTAGACCCTAGAAACAAGAGTAAGCAACCCTCTCTCCCCCAGACCTCCTTCAGAAAATCAAGGCAGGAAGATAAAAAGAAACCATACCCTTCAGTTCAACCTCAGGTACATTTTAAATATTGAACCAAACTAAATGTGAAGAGATGTTTCAAGATTAAATCCAGTCTGGAGTTTGACAGTTACTTAGGGTTGTAATGATCCTATGAGACTGAAAAATTAAATCACCAAATTGAGACAATACTTCGTACTATAAATAAACATGACTTTTTAACCAGGGACAGCTAGAAATGTCATAGAATGTCTAAAATTGTTGCATATTACTTGGGAAAAGTAACAACAAGCAAATTATTTGAAAGGAACCGTTGAGGCCATAGGAAAGCATTTTACAATTCTATTAGTGCTTGTCTAATTTATCAGTTACCTATAAATACAAAGCATAGGTTCTAAGGTTTTACACTAAAATCTTGATGATAGGTGGCCTTTGAGTAGATGCTAACTATAAAAATATTTTACAATTATACTTTCACTTATTTATCTTATCAAATATATATCTAAGCAGCTATATTATCCATTTTCAAAAATCATGATGGCAGATGATGGTGTTTATTATATTAGTATTGATACCTTTTCCTTTCTGTTTTAAACGTCGGTCTCGATGTGCTGTTCTTATTGCCCATGAATTCTACTTTGATTTAACCCCTAAAGACGAGTTGATTTATACTGTTATCCTGATAAACAGCCTTGCTAGCTGCCATTTTTTTAATTTGAAGCTTAAAGGGTCCTCACGAGCAGGATTTTAAAAGTTGACTGCAATGATATTATAAATGCCAATGGGGAGCTAAATGACATTGTTCGCTACAGCTCATTTTGCAGTTATAACGAGGGGCAGTCGTCATGGGCCTGTAACTGAAGAACTTAATGGGAATCCCTGAAGCAGAACTATTGAACTGATACATAAGTCTGTATGAACTAGACATAACACACTCCCAACAAGAGTCTTTCACTGAAATGACTTCCTATATTTAGAAATTGACACTTGTCTATTTTATGGCTAACGTTTAGAACATGGGTTTTTTTTTTAATGGTCACAAACTACTCCAGACTTTCAGTCAATATTCAATTACTACTTTCCAATTCTATTGAAAGCTATGTGGAGGTGTTTTTTGTCTTGAAGATGCTCGTCCCAGTACTTTGAAAAGAATTTGGGTGTTTTTCCTTTGGATTAAACCAGGCTATCTACTAGCAAGTTCTGCTTAGTTATTTTTTTATTAAAGAATTTATTAATGTTGATTTTTACATCATATTTTAAATGACAAGTTTAACAAACAAGTGTTCAAGGAGGGAATCTCTATTTACAATCACTGGGACTTAGTATTTAGAACTTAATCAAAATTAGGCTAAAGGTTTGTATGTCATAGAAACATATTAATTTATGAAATAAAACATAATGTCTATAGAGTCATAGGTTTTTATGTCTATATAGTTATGTTTATATTTCCATTACCATGTCCATAGCTTTGGGTATGCAGTTATTGAGTCCTCACTCTTGTACTGTTTGGATTTAATAGCCACATATTAAGGATACCATGCGCCTTTTGTTCCTTAGGTCTTGACTTGTCTCACTCAATATGATTCGCTCTAGATTCATCCACTTCACTGTGAATGCCATTGTTTTATCTTGTCTGTTAGCTATGTAGAATTCATTGTGTATATATACATTTTCTGTATCCATTCATCTGCAGTAGGGCATCTGGATTGTTTCCATCGCCTGTGAATAGTGCAGAGATGAACATATGTTCAGGAGAGATGCCCAGAAGTGGTATGGCGGGATCGTAGGGAAGTTCTATTTTCAGTTCTTTAAGAAACCTCCACACTGCTTTCCAGAGTGGCTGAACTAGTTTACAATCCCACCAGCTGTGTAGTAGGGTTCCTTTTTCTCCACAACCCTGCCAGCAGCTGTCATTGTCTGAGTTCAAAATCTTGGCCATTCTTGTTGGGGTAAGGTGGTATCTTAGGTTGTTTTCATTTGCATTTCCTTTATGACCATAGATGATGAACATTTTCTCATATGCTTTTCTGCCATTTTAATCTCTTCTTCTAATAGATCTCTCTTTAGCTCCCTTGCCCATTTAGTGAATGGTTTATTGGCTTTTGGGGGGATTAGTTTCTTGAGTTCCCTGTAGATACTGGATATTAAGCATTTGTCAGATGTATTGTTGGTGAATATCTTTTCCCAGTTGGTTGGCTGTCTCTCTACTTTTGTGACTATGTTTTTATCTGTACAGAAACTTTTTATTTTTAGATAGTTCCATTTGTCTCTCTCTAATCTGTTGTGACCCTGGGATTCTGTTCAGGAATCTTTTGCTTGTGCCTATGAGTTCCAGTGTCTCTCCTACTTTATCATGTAGCAGTTTCACGGTTTCCGGTCTGACGTTGAGGTCTTTGATCCACTTTGAGTTAATGCTTGTGCATGGCAAAAGGCTAGGTTCAATTTTTAGTTTTCTGCATGAGGCCGCTCAGTTTTGCCAGCACCAATAATTGAATAGACTGTGTTTGTTCCACTGTATATCTTTGGCTCCTTTGTCAAATACAAGTTGCCTATAGGTATGTGGTTCTATTTCTGGGTCTTCTATTCTGTTCCACTGATCTTGTCTGTTTTTGTGCCAATACCAAGCAGTTTTTGTTATTATGGCTGTATAGTAGAGTCTACTTAGTTTTTAAAACTTATAAATCAAAGCCAACCTCTAACATTCTCTCATGTAAAAAAAACGAAACAAAACAAAACAATGGTTTATCAAATCTAAGTTCATTGAGTAAACTATGACACTCTAAGTTTTATATGTGTAATAATCTTATAAAATAGGCCTTCTAGAATTGTTTAAGTTAATTGTTTACCTCAATCAAGACTTAATAATTATTAATATTGGTTGCGTCTAAAAACAAAAAAGCTGGGTCTAAGCTCACACCCGTAATCCTATCCACTCAAAAGTCAGATCTGAAGATCAGTTCAAAGCTAGTGTGTGTAGAAAAGTCCTTGGGAGACTCTTGTCTCAATTAACCACTCAAAAGCCGGAAGTGGCACATGGCATAAAGTGGCAGAGTGCTAACCTGGACCAAAATTGCTGAGGGACAGCAACCAGGCCCTGAGTTTTCAAGCTCCATGACAGCATTTCGCCTCATTTTAAATACATGATGAAGTCTCATTAATTCAATCCCCACGAGATATGCGGAATCTGTTTATGCCATTAGACATATGACCAGCCTTTAGATTTGTCCTTCCTCTCACTTAATCCTGGTGTTCCCTAGAAGACAGTAAGATTTTTTTTAAATGCAAAACATTTCTACTCCAAAATGTAAGAAACCCCTTTTAGCAAACATGGGTGAGCACTGCATAGCTCACTTAAAAAATATAAATTATAATCTCTCACTGTACTTTGCCAGGTATAACAAGAGCTTATAGTTGCTTCCATTCCTGCCTTAAACTCTTTCTACTCCCCTCCTCCATCCTCCTTCATCTGTGTCTTCTCTCCATTTGTCAAAATTAACTGCTTTTGCTTTTGGGCTTTTTTATTTGGAATGTTCCTTTTATATATCTCCATTCCCACATACAGTTAGGTTTTTGATGGTTTCACAAACCATCTTCTCAGAGAACCTACCAAGATGTATTAATACATGTTCCATTCACAAAAGAATGTACCTGAAAAATGAATATTCTTGGTATCCAACTTGATGGTAGTGTGTCATTTGATGGTAGGATTAGAAAACTTTCAGAACAATAGTACACTGACATGCAATTATCAATATCATAGGGGTTATCTCCCTGATAACCTCTAAAATAACCCACAAAGTTGAAGAAGGATTAATTTCCAAAAAAAAAAATGTAGAGATTTGCTTCATGTACTATTGGCCACAAAATCCCTGGTCTGCACAGAAAGAGTATTAAGGAATTGAAGACAAACTAAGAAATCTGCTACTTTGGTTTATTTGAAAATAGAGGTTTACAATCAGATTTATGTTCCCTCTAAAGAAACCTTGGCTTTGGAAGAGAGCCAGGTAAACACATATAAAATGATTGAAAGTATTGTAAGTATAGACTCCATAAAGGGTTCTTTGAGAAAGGTCAATTAAAAAGGTAAGAAAGCATGGTTCCACAGAGAAACAATTCTGCATAGAGATAATGAGAAATGTTTGGTACATATTTTAAAAACTTTCTAGGACATTCAAGCATTATAACAAAGGAAACCTTTTGTATCACTGGAAGATTTCTCCTATTTTTGAAGTCTCTGTAGTTTAAAAGAATGATGATTTCAGTTACAATCATCAGCATTTATTTTATCTCTGTAAAGGTTAGGAAGAAAAACAAAAACATAATAAAAAAATTTTAAAAACCCTATAGGCAACAAGGAAAGAAGCAGGTTGTATCTTGAAAGACAGTAACACAATATAGAAAATTACCTCCAGAAAAGAATTTTTGCATAATGCTCAGCATACCTTCAAAATGGAAGGTTGTAGATTGTTGTCAAGTTTAGAGCTTAGGAACCCCATCAAGTTATTATCAGAGAGATGTGTTCACATGAGAGGTACACAACACTATTTTAAAAAAATATATTGTAGCTGTGTGCAGTGACTCATACCTGTAATCCTAGCTATTCAGGCTGAGATCAGAGGCTCACAGTTCAAAGCTAGCCTGGGCACTAAAGACCATGAGACTCTTATCTCCAATAACCACTAGAAAACAGGAAGTGGTGCTGTGACTCAAGAGGTAGGGTGGTAGCCTTGAGCTGAAGAGCTCAGGGACAGGCCCCAAGCCCAGAGTTTAAGCCCTGTGATCCCCCTCCCCCACAAATATTGTAAAGGTTATAGAGAGATTATGGTTACATAAGTCAAGTAATGAGTACATTTCCTTTTGAACAGTTTCACCCCTCATTTTCTCTGTTTTTTTCCCCTCCTGAACCCACTCCAAACATTCCAGGTTCCAAATGCATGTAATCATTTTGTAAAATGGGAAGCCAGCAAATCACATTTTATTTCCCTCGGACCAGTGTTTGTTTTGAGGAAATGCGATCAGTATTTGTGTCAATATTAGCATCCATATTAGAGACTCTCCATGAAGTACTAGTTTGCAATGGAATGCAGAAATCCCAGGGAGTCATTCGTTTATCAAATAAACAATAAGCAGAGATAATTTTACTAACAAACACTGTTATCTCAATTATCCATCAAAACTATTTTCAAAATGAAGCACTCTAGCAAGAAAACTCTGAAAATCTTTGTACTATGTTACCAGATAGGTTGACTGTATGAAAGCCATTCATAAGCTACTCAACTTGGTATATTTCTGATATTGTACAGTGAAAACCACTATAAAATTAATTTCATTTAAAATTCATGAAGCAGTCACTCAATAATAGATTTTTATTACATATTGTTTAAACTTCAGCAAAAAAGAAGATTTAAGTTAAATTATTCATTTTGTCAGGAGATTATTTGTATTCTTACAAAAAGCATTTAATATTTAAATTTCTCTGATAGTCGTAGGCATTTTTACAACTTTCACGGGAAAAAGATCTAACACAAAATCTAACATAAAGAGGAGGGACAGCCTTACTGGATGAAATAAACAGAATTAGATATATTCACATATGCCCCATTTCTTTTCTGTAATTCTGAATATCTAGGTCTCTGTGGTCATCTCCTTAGAGAAGTTTAGCTATAATTATTAACTCAGTTTTAGAATCTCAAGATTGATTCTTGTCTTTCTGTCTTTGTCTTCTTTCAAGGCTCAAGGCTTCCATGTGCATGGTCGCATGTATTGATGTTTAGTTTTTGTTGCAGAATAGTTTTTTGTGGTATGATTTTGTAATGACTTGCTTGTAGTTTTCCTATTATTCAGGCATTTGATCATGTCTAGTCCTTGACTGACATGAACAAGTATACTTGTATAGTCTTTTATGGATAAATTTTTAATTTATCTTCAGTATATAGCTAGGAGTGAGATTCATAATTCACAACAAACATTCTAGCCTGATAAAAATGTTTAGTATTTCACTTTAGGGAGTAGGTTGAAGAATGGTATAAACTTACTAATCATGTTCAACTCCTCACTTATTATCAGCTTATTACATATAGTCATACTTTTGAACAAAAACTGACTATCAGTATGTTTCCTGTTGGCTTACTCATCCTTCATATGTTATAACACCCAAGTCAAAGCACAGAATTCAATCTCACTAAAAGAGTATTTTATATTAAAGAGTTTTTATGTGTATTATTATAATCTTGAATTCTGATAGCTTTATTTTCTATCTGGAGGAAGTGTTATCATTTATTGATAATGAAACCCAGCGACTAAATGGGTAGAACAAGTGATACAGTAACATAATTAAAAGAATTTAAAATGATTGGTCCAAAATTGACAACATCCATTTCTATAATTATTATAAAACAGAGTTAATTCAAAGTAGACGTGATCATGGGAGAGACTGTCCATTATAAGAAGCGTTTGGATAGTAGGGTACCAGTGGTTCAGTTCTATATTCCCAGTTTACTCAGGAGTTTGAGATCTGAGGGTTCTAGTTCAAAGCCAACCTAGATAGGAAAGCCTGTGAGACATTTATCTCCAAGTAAGTACCAAAAGCCAGAAGTGGAACTTTGGTTCAAGGGATACAGCACTAGCCTTGAGCTAAAAAGTGCAGGGACAGTGCCCAGGCCCTTTGTTCCTGCCACAGGACTGGTACACAAATAGACAAAAGACCTAAGAACTACTTTTCCCCTCTCCTGTTTGTTCATTGAGGTAGTGCTGAAACAATGTTCTGTATTTGGATATCTGGTGTTACTACCTATGTAATTTTTAGAGGTCTGATATAGAGACGGTGTAAATTGCTGGCTTTACCAAATCAAAGATAACAGCATTCCAGTAACAAAGTCATGTTCAGAGCTTATATTCACTTTCAGTGAAAGCAGCTCTTATTAATCTGAATATTTTATGACTCTGTTGCATTATTTTATGATTATCATTTCATGTCATATGAATCTAAGTAAATCCATTATTTGTACATATAGCATGTTTCTCGTTTTCTCTCTTGTCTTCTAAGTGATTGATTTGTACAGATAGCATGTTTTATCTAAGAGTGATTACCTCTTCTAGTACTTCTCAGTCCTTCCTTCCTTCTTTCTATATGTCTATGTATACCGGCGGTAGAGACTTTGAATACAAGTAAGGAACTGGTTGGGTGTCAGTTATGAAAAAGTGAAGGCTGTGCCAGGTGCGGTGGCTCATGCCTGTATTCCTAGCTACTCAGGAGGCTGTGTGATCTGAGTATCATGGTTCAAAGCCAGCCCAGGCACTAAATACTGTTAGATTCATCTCCAATTAACCACCAGAAAACTGAAAGTGGTGCAGTAGCTCAAGGGGTAGGGTGGTAGCCTTGGCTGAAGAGCTCAAGGACAACGCCCAGTCCCAGAATTCAAGTTCCACAACTGACCCACCCCCACCCAAAAAAAGTGAAGGCTAATAGTTGTTTGTCTTTATTTGACAGCAACTAGTTATTAGCTAGTTAGCCTCATGCATAAATTTGAGTGCAGTATTCCTGCACATAATCATATACTAAATCTGCCCAGTGTCCATGTTTTATATAAAAATCTCAAAATGATTTGATGTTGCAAACTAAATCAACTCATTTTAAATATTATTCACAACCACAAAGTTCAGAGCACTATTGTGTGCCCCCCATCCCAGTAACAGCATAGCTTTCCATGAACACCTATGTTCAATAACATTTTAAATTAACCACATATTATTTTTAAAGTTTATATTGATAGTGACTAGCAGCAAGCAACATGTACCTGAAGATGCACAGGTGTGAGTCATCTTGTAAAAATAACTGTGAGTCAAGATTATATTAGTTTACAACAGACAGATTGTCCAAAGAAGTATAACAGACATCCCAGAAATAGATATACATTTTTAAGATGATATGTTGTAAAAGAGAATAATTACCAATGAATTTATTGAAATTGTACATTTTTCAAATCAGTTGCTAGAAAAAAATGGTTATCTTTGCAGAAAAACAAATAAATGTCACTTCAAACTAAAGAAATAAGATCAATCGTGGTTGCTTAAGTAATGCATGGAGAATTGTAAAGCTTTTCGTAATGTATTATAAGATGCCTTTAGGGATTTTTGGTAGGAAAAGAGTTCTTTAAAAAGATTACAAAATAAAAATTTGCTAAAATTAGGCCATATGAAAAGTAAATATGCTCTGTCATCAAACTAAATCACAGTGAACATGAAGAAATAAAACAGTTTGGAAGAAAATATTTAGAAATCATATATAATTAATAATGGATCCATGAGAAAATCATATACACAAGAACTTACACAAACATAAGGGAAAGGTCCTAGAGAAGTTTCCAAGGGAATATCATCATAATTTAGCTATCTTCTTTCCCAGGAATTACTCAAAAGCCACAGGAGGAATTTTTAAAAATTATAAACTCCATTGACTACCTAATGAGGCTGCAACCTTGTGGAGGAGGCGGTGCAGCCACCTACCACCCACAGGAGAGATCAGAGCTCTTAGGACGTTACCATACTGGTGGGAGAAGCATCCAAAGGTGAACACTCAGAAATTTTGCTTTGTGCTTGGATCTAAAGACTTCTTGGGTGAAAACACATTTCTGTGGAGAACAAGAAATAGAACTAAATAGAAGTCAGACTAATTAGCTGTCTATTTTAATTTTTACTTAGGAACTGCCAAGATGGCACCAACAAAGTCGGTAACTGTTAACACTGGACAATGTCTCAATTGCCTGTGTTCACTAGGTGTCAAGAAGGAACAAGTCACTAATACTATAATCTCCCATTTGAGCAAGCCATTCTTGGACGAACACACGAGTAGTAAGTGATTTAGGTAGAACAAATAATTAATCAAAGAAGATGCAGAAAAGCCTGCAGAACTACACTAGAAGGAAAATGAAGAAAACCTGAAGGCCATGTGACCATGGCACTATCATTGACACTGCTCAAGGGACACTGCAGGAATTGTAGATACTTTGAGCTTGGCCTCAGAAATTGTGCATGAATGTAGTGCATCCTGCTGAGTGAAAAACAGCTTGCCCAGTTTCCTACAGGAGGATAGTAATGCCCACTGAATTACTTAGATTTGGTAATAAATGGTGAAGAATTAGCAGCAAACTTTTATCTATTACAAAAAGAAAATATAGTTCAAGAAAACAGTACTGAAAATAAAAATTTGGATAATGTATTGAAAGTGTACCTTTGCTCTAGAAAAAACAAGCAAACAAGTGCATCTAAATATGGACCCAGATTACGATGGACCCCAAATTATTAAAATGTCAGACACTAGTACTTTCCATACACCAAACTTATTTGCCAGGTTTTGCAAATAAAATTACATTGTCTATACAATACTGAGGACATACATACATGAATATATTACTTCTTTTTCTGAAGTTCAAAATGCTAGCTGGCATCTTTTATTTAGGATGTGACCATCTTTCTAAGCAGTATTTAAGAAATCAAATAGAGGTAGAACTCCAGCCATTTGAAGAATAATTATAAAAACCAGGAAAACATCTGGCATAGGCATTGAATTCATTTAATAGAATGGCAAGCTAAACAGATATGTTGATTAGTTTATGAAAGTACGATGCAACCATATGTCCTGACTGTGTAGAAACATAGAACTAACAAACATTTATAAGGAAGAAAATAAAAGATCAATTCATTATCAGTGTGCAGAATTCTTCATTTTTAATACCAATAATCAGACTTCAGTAGTGAAAGTGACTAGTCAAATAATGAAACCTTAATCTTATTTAAAACTATGATGCAGACATTAAGAAAAATTATGATTAAAATCTGGTATTGTAGAGAGAGAAAAAGGATTATGGTAATTTTATCTTTGTTTACAAATAAGTATCTCAATTAGAATTCCAGCAGGAAAGCTAACAATAAACTTGAAATAGGGAATTTGGAGTGGATTTGTTTCAAAGAAATGATTTTGAATGCATTGGTTTAAGGAAATCACAAGAAGTAGGAACCAAGCTCAGAAAGAATGAAGGCAACAGGAAGCCTGAACCCAGGCATAGAAACAGCACATGTCATCGTGTACTGTTGAAAGTCATTGATAGTCTACTGAAGGACACAGCCTTTCAGGGACTTATTTGGTGGTATAGTTATAAAAAGAAACACTATGAGAAAAGTAAATAGGATCAAAAGAAATATACATAAAAATTGAAAGGATTCACACCAAATAATTTTGCCCGTTCCTAAAACAGAAATCTGATCATAGTATTTGAAAATTCATACAAGAATGCATGTCAATGAATGCTGGTAGCTCATAATTTAGTAGTACATCATTCATATTAACTTATAAGTAAAAATACTTTTATTTGTGAGATAAACAAACAAAAGTGATTTGGAAAAATAAATGATGTTTGCCAGGCAATGCCATTAAAATACAAATGAGTAAACAAGAAGAGCAATCATGATTTTTTTTTTTTTGTGGGTCATGGTGCTTTAATTCTGTGCCTGAACACTGTCTCTGAGCTCTACAGCTCAAGGCTACCACCCTACCCTTGAGCCACAGTCCCACTTCCCGTTTTCTAGAGATTAATTGGAGATTAAGGAGGTTAATTGGAGGCTCAAGTTCTTTTGTGCCTGGGCTGGCTTTGAACCTTGATCATCAGATCTCAGCCTCCTGAGTAGCTAGGATTATAGGCATGAGCCACCATGCCCAACTGTCATGATCTTTATATTGGATAAAAATAAATTCTCTTAAAGGCCAACAAAAGAATTTGATAGAAGGGAATTTCAACCCTTTGCAGTGAAGATGTGTAACAGACAGACGCTAGGTAGTGTGATGTCAGTAAACAACAAAGATGATAGAAATTAGAAGAAATAGGAACGTGAATTAAACCAACTTGTAAAGTCTTTAATTTACTCTTCCCCTCATATGACTGATCAAATTTAAATAAAAAGCAGCAGTAAACGCCTACATTCAATACCACTTACACCATATGGTATATCTATACACAAAAATGAATTGGGGAGTCTTACCATCCCTATTTTCTTATTGGTATTTGTTGATACTTCCCATCCCTAATAGAATTTATCTATAAAATAATTTTATCCTTAGAAAAATAATGTATTCATCAAAATTTATCCAAGGCATTAGAAAATCAAGAGACAATCATATAAAAGTAAAAAGTAAGAGATACTCCCAAAAGTTAGTAGGTAAGAGGGTTTAGAGAATAGATCTCCAGGAGCCAGGAGTTTGGCCTAGCATGCATGAAGACCCTGGTTCAATTCCTCAGTATGACATACGTAGAAAAAAGCCACAAATGGTGCTAAGGCTCAAGTGGTAAAGCTCTAGCCTTGAGAAAGTCCAAGGACAGTGCTCAGGCCCTGAGTTCAAGCCCAGGACTGGAAAAAAAAAAGAATAGATCTCCAGCATCTATTAGTTTTTTTAAAATCTAATAATACAAGAAAATATAATAAAAACCCTAATGCTAAGTGATGTGTGTATGTGTGTGTGTGTGTGTGTGTGTGTATGTGTGTGTGTTGTACTGGGGATTGAATTTGGTGCTTCATACTTGCTAGGCAGGTGTTACATCAATTGACATCCTCCACTGACTCCTTTCCCTTGTTGGATATTTTGGAGATAGGGTCTTCCTGCTTGTAAATCAGCCTGAATTAGCCTGGATTCGAATCTTTCTATTTGTGCTTCAGTAGGATAATAAGTGTAGGCTGCCACACCCACCCACTGGTTAATATGAAATCTCCTGAAATTTAAAAAAGTTCAAACCTAACAAGGTTTACCGGGGAACTATGATCCTCCGATGTCTTCCTCCCAAGTAGCTTAGTCACCATAATCCAGGGAATAAAATTAAAGCATTAAGCTGGGTGTGGTGGCTCATGCCAGTAATCCTAGCTATGCAGAAGGCTGAGATCTGAAGATTGTGGTTCAAAGCCAGTCCAGGCACTAAAGTCCATGAGACTCATCTCCAATTAACCACAGAAAAACAGAATTGGTGCTATAGTTTAAGTGGTAGAGTGTTAGCCTTGAGCTGAAGAGTTCAGAGACAGCTCCTTGGCCCAGAGTTCAAGTCCATGACTGACAAAAACAAAATAAAGCATTAAGGTAAAGGGAGATTTCCTATACCTGAAATTATTTCAGTTTCCCCATTTTCTCACCACATAGATATAGTGCTGAAGCAACTTTGTGTTATATTGTTCCATAGAGTCCTACATCTAAAGGACAGTTAAAAACTCTGTGTTCTGATTTTGTTGAAGGATTTCTGAAAAAGAAATGCTATTTAGCACTATAAATAAATCAGTGAAAAAGTACATGAAAATATGAACAGAAAATTGAAAGTACACAAAGGTAAATTAATGTATTTAATTGACTGTATTGAAATTTGATTTTTATTTCAAGAAAACCTTGGCCCAGTGGGGGGGGGACCAAGTACCCACCTTAGGTCCATCTGGTGAACTCAACCAAACAGCCATTTAGTAAAATGACCAGAGTTGACTGTGGAGCTTTACCCTGACACAAAACAGTCTTCAGTCAGGGGAGATTTATATGTATTTGGCTGAGCCATGTAACAAATGGATTATGTTCTCACAATATATCTGGCCTGAGTCTCTGTGATTAAATCTTGACTTTGATGAATCCCAGGCCTTTGGAAGAGGATATGAAGTCAGAAGACAGTTGGTTAATAAGAAATTACTGAGACAGGCAAGTTCTGAGATGTCCCTAAAGGAGCAGTGTTTAGTAAATACAGAGAAATAAGCTGACAAAAATAATTAGAAAAGAGAGAGTATAATTTTTCAAAACTTGCAATCTGTGCTTTCATAATATTTTAGATACTATAGATTGTGAAGATACTTTATCTCATTCCAGTTGGGTCTTTTAGGAAGTGCGAAGAAGATACTAATAATTACATTGGGAAAACAGGTACCATCAGTGACTGTTGTGTGGTTCCTCATATTATGAAGCTTCAGAGCACTGAAAGATTTTTGTACATGTGCTGGTCCTGGGGCTTCAGCTTGGCCTCGTGCTTATGACTTGTGCTCTACCACTTGAGTCATATTTCCAATCTGACATTTTGCTGATTACATGGGGATAGAGTCTGCTCAGACGTATCTGCCCTAACTAGTTTGAACTGCAGTCATACAGCTTTCAGCTTCCTGAACAACTAGACCTACAGGTATGTGCCACTGGTGATAGGCCACCATTGATGAATTTTATGTGCCAGGCCTTTTTTTTGAATAGTCTATGGATTTCTTCAAGAACAAGCAAGGTTTTTATTTGTCTTTCTATCACCATGGGCTCACATACAATAATATTGAGTAAAGTCAAACTGAATATTTTCTTAAAGTAAGGGGTTCTTATAAATGGAAAGGCCAGTATAGGGAGCACCTTATCTTAATAATGTAATTCTATTCCACATTTTCAATTTTTGTGACATTAAATTGTCAAGTCAAACCATTTTGATCTCAGATACATTGTGAGAGTATACCAACAAATAGTGTGATAATAATTTATTATTAGAGTAGAAATGTAGAAAACCCATATCTGGAAACGACATACAATGTGAAACTACAAATCAGGATACTGGTCCCTTGATATCCATGGAAAATTAGTTCTAGGGTCCACACAGCTGCTTAAGATCCTGATATAAAATGATACTTGCTTATAAACAGCACATATCCTTATGTATCTTTTAAGTTATCTTTGGGTTATTTACAATACCTCACACTATAACATTTTGGGTACATATACTTGTTGGAGAATGACAAAAATAAACATGTATACAGACTCAATGAAGATGTAATTTTTTCCCAAATATTTTTAATCAGCAATTGATTGAATCTACAGATGGGGAACCTGCAGATAAAGAAGGCCACCTGTCTTTAATTATTGTTTTTGCAGACTGGTGCAGGAATCATTACAGGGCTCAATAAAGAAATGAATTATAGAATAAAATTAGCTGAGAAAATACATAAGGTAACATAAACTGTTTCTAATCTAGCATCCTGGTCAATAATGACAATACTTACAAAGATGTAGCTGTTAAAAAAAAATTCCTGGCCTAACTGTCATCAGCAACTCATCAAAAAAAATTATACACTATGATCAAACAGGACTCATCCCAGGGATGCAAAGCTGGTTCAATACATGCAAGTCAATTAATATAATTCATCACATCAACAGGAGCAAGGACAAGAATCACATGATTGCTTCAGAGATGCAAAAAAAGCATTTGACAAGATCTAAAACCCCTTTATGCTTAAAGCTCTGGAGATACTAGGAATCCATGGAACATTCCTTAGCATAATAAAGGCTGTGTATCACAAACCCACAGCTAGCATTATACTAAATGGTGAAAAGCTAGTCATTTCCTCTAAAATCAGGAATGAGACAAGGATGCCCACTTGCTCCACTCCTCTTTAATATAGTATTAGAATTCCTAGCCAGAGTAATAAAGCAAGAAGCAAGCATAAAGGGGATCCAAATAGGGAAGGAGGAAAGGAAACTTGCCCTCTTTGCAGATGACATGATCCTGTATTTAAAGAACCCTATAGACTCCACTCCCAAGCTCCTTGAGCTGATTCAAAACTTTGGAAAGGTAGCAGGGTATATAATTAACCCTCAAAAATCAACTGCCTTCCTCTATGCCAATAGTGAGAGGAATGAGGCAACAATCAAGAAAGCAACTCCTTTTGCAATAGCCTCAAAGAAAATAAAATACCTAGGAATGAACTTAATTAAGAATGTAAAGGACCTTTATGATGAAAACGTTAAAACCCTGAAAAAGGAAAGTAAAGCAGAACTGAGGAAATGGAAAAACCTCCCATGCTCCTGGATTGGAATAATTAACATCGTGAAAATGACAATCTTGCCAACGGCTATCTACAAATTCAATGCAATACCCATCAATATCCCATTGTCATTCGTTAAGGAAATAAAAGAGGCAATCCAGAATTTCATATGGAATAATAAAAGACCCCGTATAGCAAAAACACTTCTTAGCAGAAAGAACAGCACAGAAGGAATTTCAATACCAAACTTTAGACTCTATTACAGAGCTCTGGTAACCAAAACAGCTTGTTACTGGCACAAGAACAGGCCCTGAGGACCAATGGAATAGAGTTGAGGACCCAGATATTAAACCACAGACCTATGGCCACCTAATCGTTGATAAGAGAGCAGAAAAAATAGAATGGAAGGAATACAGCCTCTTCAACAAGTGGTGCTGGCAGAATTGGTTAAGCACCTGCAGAAAACTAAAGTTGGATCCTTCTTTGTCATCCTGCACAAGGATTAACTCCAAATAGATCAAAGACTTCAAGGTAAAAGCTGATACACTGCAAACTTTAGAAGAAGAATACAAGATACACTAGGTCTCCTTGGCACAAGTCAAAACTTTCTTAATAAAGACCCAGAAACACAACAAATCAAAGCTAGTTTGGATAAGTGGGACTGCATTAAACTGCAGAGCTTCTGTATGGCAAAGAACATAGCTAGCAAGCTAAATAGAAAGCCCATAGAGTGGGAGAAGATCTTCAGTAGCCATACAATAGACAAAGGCCTCATATGTAAAATATACCTACCGCTCAAAAAATTGAATCATTCCAAAACTAATCTCCAAAGAAACAAACATCACATTAAAAGATAGGCCAAAGACTTAAAGAGAGTCTTCTCTGAAGAAATAAGAATGGCCTATAGACACATGAAGAAATGCTCGACATCTCTGGCTATAAAAGAAATGCAAATCAAAATAACTCTGAGATTCCACCTCACTCCAGTTAGAATGGCCATCTAATAACAACAGATGCTGGTGGGGATGTGGACAGGAAGGATCATTATTACAGTGTTGGTGTGAGTGCAAACTCATTCAACCTCTATGGAAAGCAATATGGCGTTTCCTCAAAAGACTAAACATAAAGCTCTCCTATGACCCAGCAATCTCACCCCTTGGCATTTACCCAATCGTCGAGAAATAAGGACATACTAAAGCCATTAGCACAATGATGTTCATTGCAGCATTGTTTACAAAGCAAAGATATGGATCCAACCCAGATATCCATCAGTTGATGATTGGATCAACAAAATGAGGTATATATGCACAATAGAATTCTATGCTGTCATCAGAAGGAACGATATCACCCTATTTGTAAGGAAATGGAAAGACTTGGAAAAAATCATATTAAGCGAAGTCAGACTCAAAGGAACATAAGCTCAATGATTTCTCTTATTTGTCATAATTAGTATTAACTTGGGACTCTCCTAGCACAGGATTACAATAGCACAAAACCTAGATACATAAGGCCATATAGGATGAGGCTAAATGAAAGGACCTCCAGGATATGGAAACAAGAGCCATATAATGTGTGATTGTTGTTCTTAATGTGCTATGTTATTTCTCATCTCTTTTGTTGTCCCTTGGTTATTCTCATATTGTTACAGTATCTTACCTTGTTATCTGGTGTATTGTATATACATTTGGATGTATCTTGACAACAGGACAATGCATAAAATTAATTTAATTTTATTGTCAGGGTAATACACAGAGGGGGTTCATTTCCAGTATATTGTCTCCTGAGTAATGCTGATTGCTGTTGCTCTGGTTCACCTTTTGTACTTTGTTCCTCTTTCCTTTGCTAATTCAAATGCATATACAATATACCAGGTACCACAATCATACAGTGACACCAAGGGATGAAACATGAGGGGTGGGGGGCGGCGGGGAGGAAGAAAAAAGAAATAACTTCAGCCAGGCACTGGTGGCACAAACCTGTAATCCTACCTACTTAGGAGTACTCTTGAGACTGAGATCTGAATATTGAGGTTTGAAGCCATCCTGGGGTGTGAGGCCCAGAAAACAGGAAGTAGTGCTGTTGCTCAAAGTGGTAAAGCACTGACCTTGAGTTAAAGAGTTCAAGGACAGTGCCCAAGCCAAGAGTTCAAGCTCCATGATGGCCAAAAAAAAAGTAGTACATTGAAAATAACACCTTTCTACTCTCATTTCAACTCTCATCATTTAATGTTGGAAAACCATGATATCATACCAGATAATGACATCATGGAAAAATATTCAAAAAAATTTAATGTGTCTAGGAATTAAGGATTCACTAGAAGTGACATCATGAAGATAGAGTGGAGAGATGGGACTCCTGTAATCTCAGTTGAATGTGAGATGCAGATAGGAGGATTTCAGGTCAAGGTCAATCAGACAAAAGGTTTCTGAGTCCCTATCTCAAAACCAAGCAACATGAGGTAGTACAGACCTGTAATCTCAGTTATGCAGAAGGTAGCAATAGTATTGTCCAAAGTCTGCCCTAGGCAAAAGCAAAACTTCATTTCAGAAATAACTTTATATTTTAGTTCTCACACTGTTAATCAGAACTGGGAATTTAGAGACTACAAATGATAACATTCCATTGTAATCTCTTTTAAGAGCAGTATATATATATGTATATATATATATATTTGTGTAATTTTATTATCTGTAAATAATTGTACAAGGGAGTTAGCATCCACCAAAGTAGTGCATGCATGATGCACATCTGGATCTATGTCACCATCATTCTTCCCTCTCTCTCCAGGTCCTCCTCTTCTACTCCATTTCCTTCATCTTGGAAGATATACATTAAAAATTATTATTGTATTCTTCCCATTTGTTTTCATCTTTTGAGTACACATTTCCTAGAAACCATTTTTTGGACTAGGAGTTAGCCTTTCTAAGGAATTACACCATTTGAGTTCTCACCTGAGAGCACCATATTTTGATTAATCCTATTGTGTACAAGTGCATACAGCCTTGTCGTGTTCACAAGTACATGGGCTGTGGATGTAGCTCAGCAGTAGAGTGTCTGTCTTGCAAACACTATACCATATGTTTAACCAGTATTATTTGAAAAATGTGTCACATTAACAAAAATGGTGGGGTAAAATCCTCAGAAAATGTTCTCCATCCGTGCAATGAAAACACTAGGAAAAAATTATCAGAAAAAAATGTTTAAATGACAAATAATTAAAGGTTTGCAGAAAACCTAGGACCATTAATTCAAGAAAAGTGGCTTGTGGGGAACCTGGTGGCTCATGCTTATATTCCTAGCTATTCAGGAGGCTGAGATCTGAGGATTGCTGTTTAAAGCCAGCCCAAGCACAAAAGTCAGTGAGACTCTTATCTCCAGTTAATCACCAGAAACCTGGAAGTGGCTCTGTTGCTCAAGTGGTAGAGCTCTATGAAGAGCTAAAGGACAGCACTCAGGCCCAAAGTTCAAGCCACATGACTGACCTCCCCCTAAAAAAAAAGAAAAAGAGAAAAGAAAAGTGGCTTATGTCTCCCTAAGTATGTTTCCTGTCATTTTAACTCTCTCCCTTCTTATCTTCCTCACCTGCAGAGCTTTCTTATATCCTTGTAAACCCTTAGGCTGCAACAGTCATAAAAGTAAATTAACACAGTGGCCGCTCAGCAGACAGAAAGGGTTGGGCCTGCTGCAGCCTAGAAATTTCTTCATTAGTCAACATGTTTGGTATCTCCATAGAAGCGTGTACAATTCCTTGGGATAGGAAGTGCATTTATAATAAAGCAATTGTTGAACATGAAGTCATCTGAGGTGGTGTCACAATTGAAGGACACAATGGTAGGAAATGAAATGTGCATGACAGATTTAAACAAGCTCTGTTATTTCTTGGAGAAGGTACCAGGGATTAAGGGCTTTGTGCATTCCCAGGCTGTGTACTGCTCAGGAAAGATGTAAAAGGCATTGCACTGTAAAAGCTGGCTTATCTCTAAGTTCTGCATAGGCAGGAAGTGAGAGCTACAGTGTAGTGGCCTGGACTATGCTCCTTGCATGGTCTATACACATCTGCATGTTGCCCATAGCCTGAGTATGAAAGACATACACTAATGGGCAGAAAAATGCAGTTGATCAAGATGGGAGTTCCTGACAGGTATAAAATCTCTGCACAGCCATCAAGTAATCTAGCTAATCAGAGATACTTGAAAAAACAAAAGAAAATTCACAGACATAGCTTATAGAAGTTCTGAGTATGTACTATAAAGAGTAGCAAAAACAACACTCTATAAGCAGGAAAACAAAAAAATTTGGGGCATAAATGAAAATCAAGCAATTTCAGCTGTCCCCAAAGAGGCCTGGAATTTGCATTTATATAACCAAATTTTAAATATATACCTTAGCATAAGGCAAAAAGGCAGAAGGAGGAAAATGACCCTTCTCTAAGGAACTGAAGGTACATCTGAAAGTAATGTCTAGACAAATTGAAAATATATACGAGGAAATCAAAATTACAAAACAGAGTCAGTTAGAAACTCTGGATATGTACAATGTAAACACAGAAATAAAAAATACCCTAAATGTGTCTAATGTATTTGAGCATGTAGAAGAAGGAAAAAAATTCTCTAAAGTAACTAAATTGATTATCGAAATATATGAAAATAATTGAAAAGGAATTGTAAAAAATATCAGGGTATCATAATATGATCAATCTCATTAATATAAACACAAGCACAGTTCCAAAGAGACATGAAAAGGATAGGTGAATATTAAAATATAATTATTATGTCCATAATTTTGTAGAAATACTAATTTATGAATGAAAATGCTCAAAAACAACAAAGAATCCAAACTTAAACATTTTATGACTAACCTGGCTTAATGCAATGAGTGAGAATATTGGCAAGAACAAGATTGACCTTTATTCAGCCTTGCTTTTGAGATGCTAGGCAGGATAATTAGGCTGGGAGAAGAATTCAAAGACACCTGGATTGAAAGTGATGACGTTACCTTTTTGAAGAAATTTCCTAAAGGATTTCCCAGAAAAATACCTAATTACAAAACATAGAAATTATAGGATACAAAATGAAAATACTAGATCCATTATATGTTATACATTTGAGTGACATTCCAAAAATGAAATTAAAAGGGAATTTCAGTTTATAACATAATCAAAAACACTTAAGATGATTTTAATTTTGAAAGACATCACTGAAAGATGTTAAAGACTTAATTCAATCAAAAGGTACCCCATGTTAAATCAGAATGACTTAATACATCAAGAAGGCAGAATCCCTCTTCTGGACCTCCAGTCTCAGTAGTAAGTAGCGGAATCTCAGCTCATTTGAGTATCGAAAGTGGGCTGAGTTGAATGTTCACGTGTAATTACCAGGGACTCTGAGTAGGCAGTATAGTTGTGAAAATGAATATTAGTTGGAGGACCATACTTCTGAGTTTAAAAGTTACTGAAAAGCAACAGCAGGAATGGTGCATGACCATGCAGATAAAAGGGTGATATTGAGAGATCAAGCAAGTGTCCACTTTATGGTCTCTTATTTTTCTACTAAATGCCAAGACTAATTAATGGAAACATTCTTGAAGGTAACATGATATTCATATACAAAAGGCCCACCTCATTGTCCTCCACAAAATTAACTCAATTTGGAAGAAAACTCCCAAATGTATGACCATCATCTTTCATAATAAAATACTACTAAATATGATTGGGTTTTGTTTACACAATTATGTCTTAAGAGATACCACCAAAACCCAGGCAACCAAAGAGCGGGGGGGGGGGGGGGCGGAAACGTTAGATTTTCACAAAAAAATAAAACTCTTATTGCTTAAAAGGTGTCTGTCAAGAATTTGTGAAAAGAACATACAGAATGAGAGAAGAAAACATGTACGACGAGTCATGTGTCAGGGACTTCTGTGTAGAATATACAAATAAGTTTTTGTAACTCAGTGATGAACTACAAACAACCCAATTAAAAAGTGTTCAAAAGACTTGAATTTCCCCAGAGAAGATAAGAAATGGATAACAATACAAGAGAAGACCCTCAGTAGCATCATTTGTCATAGACAGAAGGTAACCCACAGTGAGACGCCACTTCACGTCTGCTGAGTAGCTAACCCACAGTGAGATGCCATTTCACGTCTGCTGGAATAGCGCCAAGCAGCATATAAGCAGTAACGTGTGCTGACAGGGTGACAGACACGTTAGAACTGGCCTGTCCATGTCCCCAATTAAACAGCTACTAGATGATGTGTATTTGCATTCCTAAATTCATAAATCAGAAGAAATGTAAACACATTTCTATATACAAACTTCTACCTGAGTGCTTATGCATATATAATGCAAAATTGCCCAAATGGGAAACAATCCAAATTTCCTCCAATAGATGCATGTATGGAGGCATAGCTCAAGTGGTAGAGCATTAGTTTTGAGTGGAAAAGCCAAGTAAAAGTGAAAAGCCCAATACCAACACAATAATAATAATAATAATGCATAAATGCACACTCAATGCAGAATGAAATGTGGAATTAAAATAATTTCGTAATGCTAAAGGCAGATAAGAAACAGCAACGAGAGGACTCAAAGCTAACAAGTAGTGTGATAAATTAGGTTCAGATATATCTATAATCCTAGATAAATGAAATGCTCAAAATTTAAAAATGCAGGTTTTTTGAAATATTTTTGGAAAATAAAATAATGGAAACTGTTCTGGAAACACAAAAATACAGAGTACATTATCTGAAGTTACTTTGTAATAATATGTGGAAATTTTCTATGCTTCTCTGTCTAAAGGAAGCCATCAGTCAATATTTCCACCAGCCCCTCCTCACAGCTTCCCAGCTACCATTATACTTATAATTCCTATGAGATCAGCTGACTTCTACTCCATGTATGAGGTTATGCCCCCCTTTCTTTTGTTATCTTCCTTATTTCATTTAAAATGACATCCTTCCATTTTTTTCCCATATTGTCACAAAAGAGAGGATTTTATCTTCCCCAGCTAGCTGAACAGTAGTCCATGTTTGTACACACCAAATTAGGTTGGTAAGCAGTTGATGAATATCTAGGTTGCCCATTTTTGGCTAGTATAGATTATTACAAATAGTTTATAAATTAGTGTGAACTTGCATATGACTCTTTGACAAATTGATTTTATCACCTTTGCGCATATGATAACTATCATTACTTGACAAAGGTGATAACAAAGAAGTCACATTTTCCTGAAGAATAGTGTTGTTGAAAATTTTTCATGTATTTATCATTTGTTTGTCTTCTTGTAGGAAATTATTTAACTTATGGCCCATTTTGATTGAGTATCTTAATATTTCGTGGTTAAGTGGCTTAATTATAACATTACGGGACAGCATAGAATATACTTTCATTATATTTACCTCTCTTAGTATTCTTATTGTTCATTTTTAAATCCAATTATTTGGTCTTATTTAGATTTCTGAGTTCTTTATATAAACTAGATATTAACTCCTTAACAAGTTATAGTTTGCAAATGTTTCCTCTCATTCTCTGGGTTGCCTTTTCATTTTGTTGAGGTGGGTTTTTTTTGGTTTTTTTTGTTTGTTTGTTTTAATTTGTCGATTGTGGGGCTTGAACTCTGGGTGCTGTCCCTGAGCTCCTCGGCTCAAGGCTACTACTGCCCTACTCCTGGGCCTGGGTATTGTCCCTGAGCTTTTCAGCTCAAGGCTACTGCCCTACCCCTTGAGCCACAGAGCCACTTTGTGTTTTCTAGTGGTTAGTTGGAGATAAGAATCTCATGGTCTTTAGGGCCTGAGCTGACTTTGAACTGTGATCCTCAGATCTCAGCCTCCTGAGTAGCTAGGATTACAGATATGAACCTTATGCAGAATCTGTTAATTTTTATGTATATAGTTTTATGATATACAACTTATTTTTGTGACTCATATCAATTTGATTTTAAAGAAGCAAAAATACAAAGTATAGTTGACACAAATTCAGCCTCAATAGTAATTAATACATGTATAGTTAGAATAAATGTTACAATTTTGAATTATACTTAAAATTGACCAGCTTTAAGTCAGTTTGTATTACATTAAAATATAACAATATATAAGTAAAATATAAATATAAAGTAAAAAATAATAATACTGTAGGTCACTGTGTTACTAGATTAAAAAAAACAAAACAATGAAATCACTTAAACATATGCCATAAAACTTAATAATCTTCAGGGAATGTTGTCTTTCCATGGCAAGAATAACTTACTTCTCCCATTTCCATTCTACTGGTAGTAGTAGTCTTCAGAACAAGGTCAAGAACAGAACTTACAAGAACAATCTTGATACCACATGTCATCACATGTCATCCAGCCAAGACCTGACTTCAGCTGATCCTAATTCAACTTTGCAGACCAGCATTCTATATTCACACCCTTGAGAAGAAACAGAGGCTACTGGGGCTTGATACTGGTTTTATGTAGTTAATTCAACTGAAATACGAACACAGCAAGTCTCCAGGACTTAATTATCTATGTGTAATTCTTAATTTGAATCTATAAATTCATGAGGCCTTTAACAATTTGAATTAGAAATCATGGAAAAACTGAAAAGGCATATAATATTGAAACTGTAAAATGCTAAAATGTATATCTTAAGTGAATTCCTGTTTTTCTATTGCATGGGGTTTTTTTATGTGGTTCACTGAAACATAGAAATATACATGAAACTGGGAGAAAAGTATTTTCCTCCCAAAAGAACTGGTATGGCTGAAGTCTTCCTTCTCTCGTTTGCCACCCAGAGAATGGTAGACATATTGCCAGGGCTCTTTGTTTCCGGTGGAGTTTCTGGAAGTATGATGATTGTTAGCAAGTTCATGGAAATACTGTGGACAGAGATACGAATTAAAATCTGTTACTTTTTCTTCCAGTTTTCGGGACATCACAGAGTGCTTTCTCGGTAGCTATGCACACTTTCACATCTATTTGCCACTTTTGCCACAGCCATATATGTGCCTGTTCACAGGCAGCCCAGCTGGCAATGCCAGTTTCCTTCAGCCAGAAGATTCCCCAGAATCCTACCCATCAGAACTGCTTTGTAGATAGTTTTTTTTTTTTTATTATTACCTGCCTTTGTCAGGGCTGCCAGTAGCAAGTGAGGAAGGAAACCCATGATAGACTTTCACATGAGTCCCTTAGCATTTTGCAAGCCCACAACACAGTTGGTAACAATTTTTCATTTAAAAGCCCTAGTCCAATGCTATAAAGGAAAAGAATGATTTCTCCTAAACTATTAAATAGTGTATATTTTTAGTGTTACTTTTTGCTTTGTGCTAACTTAAAAGAGAGAGTTTTACTTTTTTTTCCAGTCCTGGGCTTGAACTCAGGTCCTGAGCACTGTCCTTGGACTTTCTCAAGGCTTTTCTCTACCACTTGAACCTCAGCAACACTTCCAGCTTTTTTCTATGTATGTGGTACCCAGGAATCGAACCCGAGTCTTCATGCATGCTGGGCAAGCACTCTACCACTAGGTCAAACTCCCTGCCCCAGTTTTACTTTTAAATAGTATCCAAATTGTGATTTGTTTGTATTCCTGTTGTATACACATTATTGTACAACAATATGCTATTTTGTAATACAAAAGTGAGCAGTTGTATGCCTGTCTCTTAGAACTTTCTAATAATGTATCAGTTGAAGAAAGAATAGGTTTTATTGCTGATATCTATGCCACATGTCTAGATGAAAAAAATGTTTTCTATTGCTTACTATGTATAAGTATATAAATGTTTTCTCCATCTTTAACATCAAAAATCTGCAAATCTGAATATAGCTCTTACCGAGGTCAGGACTTCAGTGGTAGAGCACTTTACATACCAAGTTCAATTCTCAGTGCCTTCCAAATGTAAAAATTGTAAATAATTATGATAGCCACGCATCCATTGTATCCAGTAACTCATGGTATGTCCTTTGTAATCTTTGATTCTATAATTATCTTTGCTTAGAAGATAAACTCAAGCATAATTTAATTTTAATTGCATTTTAATACAAATCCAGTAAGACAAAATTATGCTTATTCTTTTCTTCAAATTAATTGCATATGCACTTTTTAAAGAGAGTGCACACATAGTTTAGCTAATTTTTCTCGCAACAAAGAATGTTGTAGTACTTAGTAGACTAGTCCAGCCAGGATATTGATATTAATAAATCCATGATGCAGAACTGGCCTCATGCTAGTTCTCTGCATGGCTTTTCATGCCTATACACGCATTCACTACATACCCACCACTTTGCTGATTTCTGGGAAATATTAACATGCTTGCTATTTCAATATTGTTGCAAATTGCATGCACACATGCATATGGATTCATAATACACAACTTTGTGATTGGGCTTCTTTTTCAGTGTTATTCTCTGAAGTTTCATTCAAGTTACTTTTTGATAAATTGTACTTCTTTCTTCAAAGTACTGTTTTATTGTATCAGTGTGCTACAATTTATGTAACCATTCAGAAATTTAAAGGCATTTGCTTTTCCCCCCCCCCCCAGTTTAGGTTACTATGAATAAAGCAGTTACAGACATTTTTTTTTGCCAGTCCTAGGGCTTGAACTCAGGACCTGGACACTGTCCTTGGACAGTTTTACTCAAGGCTAGTGGCCTTAGGCCATAGCACCACTTCCAGCTTTTTCTGAGTATGTGGTGCCAAGGAATCAAACCTAAGTCTTTGTGCATGCTAGGTGAGCACTCTATTACTAGGCTACGCTCCTGGCACTGTTAACAAACATTTTTGTATGGACTTTTTGTGTAGACATAAGTTTTATAAGATCCAGGATAATGTTTTTGGAGTAGGGGATTCTATATCACATATTTACATTATATTTACATTATTAGCTTTTTTCATATTCTTTTTAGGTACCTTTTTCATATATTTTTATTGCAATTAGTAGAAGGGTTACATTATATTCACCAGATAGAAGGTGCATCACTTCACATACATTGATACCCTTTCTCATGTCATGGTCCCCATTTCCCTCCCCCGCCTACTCATGTTGTTTTCCCCTCTCCCTATCCAATTTCAAATAACCAATCAAGTATATATACAATATGTCAGATAACATATAATGAGTGATTGTTGTCCTTAATGTACTATGTTATCTCTCATCTCTTTTGCTGTTCCTTGGTTATCTCATATTGTTACAGTATTTCACCTTGTTATCTGATATATTAGTTTTTATTATTGCTGTTGATTTGCCAACTTTTTCTGTCATCACTGGACTAAACTTAATCTAGTTGTTCTCCACAATTTCCTTTATGTCTTATCAGGCTGTGTTTGCTTATTATTCTGCTAACAATTTTTGCATACATAATTTTTTTTTTGTTGATCATGGGGTTTGGACTCTGGGCCTGGGCTCTGTCCCTGAGCTCTTCAGCTCAAGGCTACCACTCTACTCCTTTAGCTACAGCCCCACTTCCAGTTTTCTGGTGGTTAATTGGCGATAAGAGTCTCATGGTCTTTAGTGCCTGGGCTTGCTTTGAACCACGATTCTCAGATCTCAGCCTCCTGAGTAGCTAGAATACAGGCATGAGCCACTGTGCTCGGTGCGTACATAATTTTTGAAAGCTGTTAATCTATTAGGATTTTTGAGGGGTACTCTGTGTGGTTTGTTGTTGCTGTTATTGTTGTTTGTTTTTGTCGATTGTGAGGCTTTAACTCTGGGCCTGGGCACTGTCCTTGAGCTCTACTGCTTTGAGCCACAGCACCACTTCTGGTGTTCTGGTGGCTAATTGGAGATAAGAGTCTCATGGACTTTTGCCTCCAGGCTGGCTTTGTATTGTGATCTGCAGATCTCAGCCACCTGAGTAGTTAAGATTACAGGCATGAGCCATCAGCGCCCTCTTTGATGTCTAATTTTGATATCATAGTCATTAGCTTCTAAAATGAGTATAGAAATCTTATCTACTACTTTCTGAAAATTACATGGAATCAGTTTTGGTTGTCCTTAAACATTTAGAGGAATTCTCTAGTAAAACCATCTGGAGGGTTCTTTTTTCGGTAGTTTTCAAATTACAAATTCAAATTCCTTAAAGCTTACAAGATAGTGAAAGCTATTTCATCATGATGAGTCGTGATATTCTTCACAGGGCTGAAATCCCCCAAGTTGTTAATTTTATTTGTTCATTTGTTTGTAACATTCCTTTTCTATGCTTATGATGTCTACTGAGTGAAGTGGTAGCCCACTTTCATTCTGCATATTAACAGAATGTTTCTCTTATTGGAAATTTATTATGTCTCCAAAAACTCAGGTTTTCTTTTCATTGATTTTTCAGTTGATAAGCTGTGCCTTCAGTCTTCCTTCCTGTTTTGTTCCTTGACTTTAAACCTGTCCAATGCCTTCTAAATGTTTTAAATGTATTTTTTCCTAAGCCATCCAAAGTAACTCATCATTATCAAAGTACTGGTGTCAAAACAAGTATCATCATTTTAAACGGAACTTCTCATCGCTGCTAATTTCTTAATTACAAATAGATTACAGACCTTGAAGAGACTTATTTTTACTTCTGAATTAGGAGAGTAGATATATGAGTTAGAGATTGTGGCATTTAAGTGCTTAAAAAATTGCTACATATCATGTATATTTCTAGAGATGTTAAAATCTGGAGCCCAAATTTCTATAAGGAACTTATAAATGAAGACATACTAACTTACACTTGAATGAGTTATATTTCTCAGAACAGGATGTCAGTATCTTTTTCTTCCTATCCCCAGTGATCTGTTGCTAAGCTACACTTAGGATGGATGTAGCTGAAGAACTGGGGGAGAGATTCTTTCTAGGCAGCCCTTATGCACGGTGGGGGTTCTGTCTCATATATGTCATAGTTGAGCAGCTGAAGAGCAATGGTGCAGAGATTTTGCTAAGGAGATAGGAAAGGAGTGAATAGATACTAAAAACCTATTTCCTAATCTCTTTTCTGAAGAGTGTGAAGAAGTTCATGGAAGTTGTGGTGAAAAGTAATGGAAAGAGATTTACAAATTCGTTGTGCACATGGGCTGGACTGTACCTTAGCTTGTTTACTGAAGGCCATTAGGGAGAGGGCAGAAGTTCCCTGGAAAGACCACCAAGCATCCAAACAAAGTTCAAATTCGGACCTCAGAAACTTAAAGAGCCCTTATTTGATTGATATAGTGAATGGAGCTGTGTAGGCTTCAGTATATTTTGGAAACAGCAATAAGTATAGTCAGTCAAACCTCACATGTGGAAGTTGCCACAGAAGCAGTAAACAGAGTTGTGCCAAAGGCATTACCCATTAGACAATGGGAAGGTTCCAGGTCATACTCACGAGAAAAGACAAGAGGCCTTACACTGCCTTTTCCTTGTGGTATAGAGTTGTAGGACACATTAAAATCCTTGAACTAGTCACAAGTGCATCAATAAAAAGTAATAACAATTTCTCAAGGTGAGGGAGGGAAAGTAACAGTAAATAGAATAGCTACAACATATGAGTAAAAATGATCAAATTACCCTTTTTTTTTTTTTGCCAGTCCTAGGCTTGAGCTCAGGGGCTAAGCCCTGTCCTTGGACTTTCACAAGGCTAGAGTTCTACCACTTGAGACTCAGCACCACTTCTGGCTTTTTTCTGTGTATGTGGAACCAAGGAATCGAACCTAGGTCTTCGTGCATGCTAGGCAAGCACTCTACCACTAGGCCAAACTTCCAGCCCAAATTACCCATTTCTTAAAAAGTTGAGAGAAGAGTTCATGACTGTAATCATAGCTACTCAGGAGAGGGAGAGTGAAAGGCTTGGTTTGAAACTTAGCAGGAAAGAAACTGTTGTGAAGACTATGTTAGCAACAGCCAGAAAAGCAAACAAAAATTAGGGCTAAGGAAATGGCTCAAGTATTAGAATACCAGCCTAAAAGTTGAGATCCAGAGTTCAAACCTTAGCACAACCAAAAACAAAAACAAAAACAAAAACCCACAAGAAACAGAAAAGTTTAACACAAATTACTGTTTACTAAAATTACTAAAAGTTTCTGATTCTCTGTTTTTCTTTCAGTAAAATGGGCTAGGATAATGCTTGAATAGGATTTTTAAAATGTAAAATCATTGTGTCATGCACAAGGTTCTAGAACTCCAGTACTTCTCTTAAATCAGGAAATTTGTTGACCAAACTCTGCTTCCTCCAACCTCACCCTCAGCCATGGGCCCTGAGTGCAATACCAGAGCTTCTGTGGAAACTGTTCGGAAGGTAACCACACCAGGGCATGCGGATTTGGGACAAGAATAGGTGATATCTTGTTGGACTCACTTTAGCCTTCCTCCCAGGAGAGAGTCCAAGCCATATCCCCTGAAGTAGATTATCCTGTGAGGCAGAAAAGACAGCAAAACGAAGGACTCTTGGAAATGTATATTTATGTTGACACTGCTATTGTGAATCTTGTGTTGCTAGTTAAATTTTGAACTCTGTCATTAGATTTGCAACAAGACACATACAGCTTTAAAATAACACAGAATATAAACAGTAGAATTATTATTCACCAAAAATCTCTTGGGAAACAATGGAGAAACAGTGCTTATTTACATTAGCTATCTAAAAATGACTACTTTCATTTGATTTTGAAGATATTGTCAAGTTGAGAAGTTAGAGACTATCTAAAGGGTATAGCTGCATGATGAATTTATAAGAATATGCTTTTTATTTTTTAAAATAGCTATAAAAACCCTCAAGTGGAAATTATGCATTACAGAAAGAATAGAACTTAAAAATAATTTTTAAATGAGATAATCATGGAATATAGAGATGATTTTTAACAGGTGACATGTTAACATGTGTTCACATTCTAATTCATATTTATTTTTTATGAAAATGACTTACTCTAAACTGGACTTGACAGATACTCTTTTCTTAAAATAATAAGTCAATACATCATATTAGTAAATGTACTTTGGGGGTCTCGAGTTAAATATCTATGTTGTAGTCAAGTGTGGTAGTTCATAACTGTTATCTCAGCTGTCCAGATGTTTAGATGGAACAGGTATCTTCCAGATCTGCTTCAAGCTAAGAATGGAGTAGAACTATTGAGAAAATCCACGTGAGCGTTATGTCCAGAAGTGGAGAAATTTGAAACCTTTGGTTCACAGATAGGTCATGATAGAAGAAAAAACAAAGGCACAAGTCCATGCAACTTCTGATTAGTCAAAAGTATGGACTCTGAAAAGGTCAGGTGTTCCGTAGCTTTACTAGGAAGGGGTCAAAGCAGACAAAAAACAGATGAGTTTAGGACTTTGATCGTGAATTGTAACATTGTGCATTCATTCAAACACAGAGAATATAGAATATGTGGGCTTTGGGTGATAATTATGTGTCTGATAAAAAGTGTTCCTTGGCTGGGGTATGTTGAAAATGGGGTAGGTTGTGCATATATGAGGCATAGGATTCATGGAAAAATCTCTGTATCTTGTATTCAGTTTAATTGTGAGCTTAAATAACCTATTTAGAAATCATACAGGTTGGGAGTATGGCCTAGTGGTAGAATGCTTATCTTGCATGCATGAAGCCCTCAGTACCACATATACAGAAAAAGCTGGAAGTGGTGGTGTGGCTCAAGTGATAGAGTGCAAGCTTTGAGAAAGCCCAAGAACAGTGCCCAGGCTCTGAGTGTCAGCCCCAGAACTGCCCCCTCCCTGCAAAAAGAAATCATATACATTTCATTTAAGTTGCTCTGAGATGAGCTCATGAAACTGGTATCTTAACAGGCATACCTAGTGATACTAACATACATGATCTATGATTCAGAATTAATCACCTAAGCTGTGAGTGTAATGAAGCTGTATAAATGGTCATACTTTACTGATTCCATGGTATTTTTGAATACCCTGGATGTAGCATAACTAAGGATAACAGGATTCAGTTGGTGGAAGCCATGAAATGGTGACTGTAGTCACCAGAAGAATGAATATTCAGAAATCTTATGGAACATCTCATGTAAACACATTTAACTTGAGGATGAAGCAAAAATAATACAACTACAGTATTTATGTAAAAATAATAACCTAAACCGACACCTAAGAAATATTCTGTATATTAGGTGGAAGAATTTAAGTTGCCCTGGAGAAGACGTGAGTCCAACCATTTGTGGGTTCCCGTCCTGTAACTTCTCAAATCATATTACATGGGCCTCCACAACGACCCCGATAGTTGCATGTTATAAGCACTAATTGAACTTACAGCATAAAAAGCAACAAGTGAAGGTTAGCAAGCCACTGAAATATAAGAAGATAAGAGAGATGAAAATGAATGCTTTAAGTATAATGAGATTTATTGCCAATTTATTCTAAAATACTTCCCATCTTTGCAACGAACTAGTCTAAAGCCAGGTAAACAACAATACACGAGAGAACTCTGAGTATAAATTCTTTTGTTGTGAATGAAAGTATGCATTGTTTTTTAGTCACATTTACTTAAATAATATAGCATTATCTGTCCTAGGAAACTGTGTCTCTTGTAGCTGTTTTCTAGTTTGTATGAGAAAATTTGCAATCTGAATGCTACATTAACATATTCATTTACTAAGGCCATAAAGCTGACACAGAAAGCACTGTCTGCCCCTTCCCTTTCAAATATTTAAACAGAAAAATTTTCTATTCATATGGCAACTTTCAGGTTTTCTGTAAATTGACATCAGCCATTTCAGAGATGTGCTGAAGGCAGAGCACTGCTTTGTCGTCTCGCCTTCCTATCAGCCCTGACAAGCCAGGCTGTGCACCTGAACATGGTGAATCTTTTTAAAAAGATCTTTTTAAAAAATAGCCACATTATTATGATTTGGAGGTAGAAAGCATATAATGACCATCTTGTAGACTCCACTTGACCTTCCAGAGCAACCATTTCATAAAAGTCCTATTTACTTTTGTTTTAATTTACAGTTATTGGAATTTCCATAAGGATTTTGCAACAGCACCAAGCATCACATCGTGCCAGGGAGGAATTATAGGTTTATTGCAGCCTGAACTGACAGCCAACTCATAAAAATGAATGACATTCTATATCATAACATCTCAGCGGCCGTTCGGCATGTTAATAGCTTCCTTCATCTTTCTTTAGCATAATGAGGCAGATAGTGTAACAAAATCCAGTGCAAAAATGAAGATTAAGAAAAGCATGAAGTGAGACAAGAAAATAATGTGGAACAGGGTTTAGAAAACATTCAGATTAAAAGTTTCAATTAAAGCATGGTTTGCAAGCTTCTTAACACAAAAGCAAACATTCCTTGACTCAAAACAATCAAAATTTAGAAGAATACCTACCTGTCAGCCCGTTTTGTTCTTCAGCCTCTACTCTTAAAATGCTTCAAATGTTTTACCTAGCTCCACATTGCGAAAGTCACCAGGTTCTATGAAATGACAGGATCCTCTGCATGATTGTCATGACTTCTTTTCGATCTAGAATGACGAAGTACCATTGTTTTTAAATATTGTTCTTTAATTCTGCCGTGTCGGAATTGTACATTCCTAAAATTTTGTAGTCTTTTTAGATTGTGAGTTTTCAAAAATAAGTGAGGTATTTGACTTTAAATACATAAAATGTACAAAACTATATTGGTATTTTAATAGTTATATGATCTATTTAATATATTTTACATTAAAAATGGGAAATGTAGTAACCATAAAAAATGAAGCCAAATCAAATGCTTGTACATAGCATATGAAACCCAGAACTGGGTTCAGAATTGTACTTTGCAAAGTTGTGCAAATCATAGCAAAATTAGGACATCCTGGTTCTGTGAACGCTGTGTGGCATGATCCCCTTTTGAATGACTCACTGTTGCCATGTTGCTGTGCATTTGAAGTATCAACATAGAACACTGTAGCGCACTGAAATGCCTGCAATGTCCAAGTGGAGCAGACCACGAGGGCACGGCCAATTCAGGTGGGGTAAAGGTGGTTTTGTAGATATTGCTGATGGTAGGTGCCAAGGAGGGCTGTGAATAAAAATATCTAGAGGGGCAGCTACTATGGAAAGTATATTGCTACTTACTAATTTTAGTTACATAAATTTCTCTGTTTTTCCCTCAGTGGTATTTCATGGTTTGGGTTCTTTTTCCTCCATGAGATTAGTACAGGGCTTTGCTTGGAACATGCTAAGGAAACTTTTGTTTGTTCAGATCCTGATTGGTACTAATTGTATATTTCTGCCCTGGATTACAAAATTATCAGAGATGTTCACTTTATAGTTTTTATACTTTAGAGGGTTTCAATTAGCATAGACTCTAAAAGGCAGTTAAATTTTTATGGTGATAACATTGTATTCTTACTTTGACATGGGTTTACCTTTGTGAGTTCTATATATTTCTATAATATTATGCTTATATTTTCCTAGGAATCTCTCTGTTCTCATCCTTTACATTTAAAATTTGCTCTATTAATGCATTATCAATTCTTTTATGTATAAGTTCTGATTCTGAATTAAAATAGGAATTTCTTTCATTATTGTGATGATAATTATAGTATGAGTCACACCACAGTTGGTTTCACTGAATATTATATAACTGAGTTTGATTTACATTTGCTTTTCAGATAGAAAATTCTCTGAACTTATTTCTTTCCTACAGTACTATTAAGTGAGATTTGTTATTAACTATGATTTAATAATGTGTCATTGGGTCCATAAAAACTAAGATTTTCATTTTCATAAAGACAAAGATTCTTGAAAGACATACTGTGCAGAGGAAAGTCATCTTGGGCTCTGGTGGGTTCTTGTTTCTTACATTGCTGATATGCATATCAGTAATGCCTTATGCATCATAACTTGTCTGAAAAATAAGATGGGTAGATCTTTTTGATTTACTTTTTAAAGTAAGATTGGTCTATTTCTCTCCTCTTTTCTTCTGTGTTATACTGGAGGTGTGTTAAAAATGTGTGCGTTTCAAGACAAAATACCTTCCAGAAACATTGTGGATTAGACCAAGCAGCATAGTAGCTTCTAGAACTACTCACTGTCATTAGAGCCAACCCAAACTTGCTTTGAAACTTGATAGAATCACTTTCTAGCTGACCCACTTTTATCAAGTCATTTATCTGCCCTGAGCTTCACCTTCATGATTAGCAAATAGAAATATAAGCCCTTTATTCATATTATTAAAAGAGTGCTTAGATATAAGCATGAAAAGCCAAGAGTAAGTGATAAGTAGGTGCTCTAGTAATAATCAGTATAGCAGTCGGGCACTGGTTGCTCATGCCTATAATCCTAGCTACACAGGAGGCTGAGACCTCCTGTATTGGGATTCTAAAACATCCAGATCGAAAATTCCTTGAAACTCTATCTCCAATTAATATGCAAAAGGCAGGGCTGGAGGCATGACTCAGTAGCAGAGCATCTGCTACACAAGCAATCTGAGCAAGTATGAGGACATAACTTCAAAATCTAGTACAAACACATGCATGTATGTCCACACACACAAATACGTATATGGCAGGGTAGTTAAAGATAAGGAATACAGAAGTAAAAGAGCCATGGAAATGTTAATGTCTTTATTAAATTTTAAGGAACTATTAAGGAGGCCATGTGTTGCTTTTAAAAAATTCTATGCTATTTCTTGCTGCTCTTTGATAACCTTTTACTTATGATAATTAATGCGATTAGTGTGCTAATTTTCTACAGTTGCACCCTGGGGCCATCGTGCAACAGTTATAATTTTAAAAATTGGGCAAATAAGTAAATGTCAACTTGTAATAAAATCCAAATGAGTCTTTGATGAATGTTGATGGTGACTGGTAATTTACCTGATAAAATATTTTAACTGCCCAGTTATGTTAGAATAGCTGATTTCTCAGAGTAATTATCCTGTTCTGCATAGTGAAGTGCTTTCACAGAGAATCTTAATACATAGAGATAATTTTTAATTTGTTGATTTCAATATTCCATTTATAAATGACATAGTAGTATTTAATTCAGATACTTTGAAAATAAGAGATGCATACAATACTATATAAATTATGTTATGGCTCAGGATAGGATACCATATAAAATAGGTCCTGTCTGTAATCAGGGTATTAAGTGGAATGCAGGAGGACAAATAGAGGAGATGCAGAAAAGTGAAAATGGTCACAACACTTTATGCTAATGTGTGGAAATGAACGATTAATCTTGCTGAGATTAATATGGGAAGGGCAGGGGAGAGAGCGGAGAAGAAAGTATGGAGGAATGGGGGAAGAGACAGAGAGGAAGACAAAGATACTGAGGAAGAATAAGGCAGCTGAGGAAGCCAGGAAGGAAAATGAAGAAAGACAAATCCCAGAGCTAGGTGGGTATAGGAGCTCTGAGTCCCACTTAGGAGAAGATACATAGCTATTGGCAGTAGCACAGCAGGAAGGCCAAGACAAAGCAGGAAAAAATGTGGATTCTTTTCCTTCCAGTTCATTTGAATCCCCAAAACTCCCCATTCAGTACAGTCTGATGTAGATCCTGGGTGGTATGTTACAGGCTTCTTCATCCTTGAGCGGATAGCAGGTTCCACAAGGGAAGCCAACAAATCCCGGAAGCAAGCAGATAATTACAAAAACTGCTCACCCACTCAGCTCCCATTCTTGTCTTTTGCTTACAATTAAGGAAATTGTATCTGCAGAAGGGGAAACTACAGTCCAGACATAACTAAAAGTGTGGCAGAGTGTCAGGAATTCTACCACATTCCCAACATAATCTAGATTTTTGTGTACCAACAGTATCATTCATACAAAACAGGGAGGAGGGTAGGAGGGAAAAAAAAGATTCACTTGACAAGAACGTGTTAGGTGGCTGCTATTCGTTTTACTTCTGGTCATGAAGCCAGAGATATGAGATAGAGATAACCAAGGGACAGCAAAAGAGATGAGAGATAACATAGTACATTAAGAACAACAATCACTCATTATATGGCTTTTGTTTCTATATCCTGGAGGTCCTTTCATTTAGCATCATACTATATGGCCTTATGTATATATGTTTTGTTCTATTGTAAATCTCTGGGAGAGCCCACGGTTTCTATTGATTATGACAAATGAGGAAAACCATTGAGCCTATGTTCCTTTGAGTCTGGCTTACTTCATTTAATATGATTTTTTTTCTAAGTCTTTCCATTTCCTTACAAATGGGGCAATGTCGTTCTTTCTGACAGAAGCATAGAATTCCATTGTGTATAAATACCTAGTGGTAAGAATTTTGGTGGCAGCACCTCTTTACTGATGGATTTTGTGGGATTTGTGAATGATAACAGGCTTCCAAGTCAATCTCTCGCTTTCTAGTCAATCTTCTTCAGCCAATTTTCTCCTATTATTCAGAATTAATCACACCAGGCAGTAAAATCTTGTGTTACCATTTAGGTCAATGGCATTAGGAGCTGAAAATAGTTAGGGAACTGTTCCATGTCTGAATTAAGGGAAAACATAACTATATTTCTTGGCAGGAGTGTTCTTTTATAGAAACCACATCTTCTAAAGGCTCCAACTGAAAAGATTTGGGGAAGAGAAATAGAATTATAAAAATACAATATTTGATAAAAAGATAGGTCCTTCTAAGTTTACTTCCTTTTTATTCTGTGCCCTGCCCCCACTCTCCCAGAGATGTGCATGTGAATATGCCGTACATTATGTGCAGAATACAGAAAAGAAACAAAACAAATTAAGAAAGTAATCCTTTGTTTCTATATCTTTGCAATTTGCTTCAGTATATATATATATATATATTATTCATACACATATGAAGAGGTGCTTGGGTATTGTGCCTTTGTGATTGTCTCCTAGGACCTTCTCTTCTGGTCTCAATGTAGGTGGGTATCTAGAATTCTGTGTAATTTGTTATTTGCCAGTGTGTTTGAGATATACCTTCCACACCATGTACTGTTTGTCTCTCTGATCTTGACTTAACAAGCTTTGTTCTAGTTTGAATTTTACTTCTTGGCTTTTGATCCTGCACACTCTGGCCTTGGGGAATATATTGGTATTGGCCCATACCACAGTATCATCTTTCAGCTACAGCTGAATGTCTGCCTTCAGGAGGCCATTCCATCATTTGACCAGGCCAGTTCCTTCTCAAAGGTAGGGGACAAATGGGGGAACAGGGGCTACAATGGCCTGAATTGATTTTGACAATTACATTGGTGTGCAATGAGCTTTGTAATCAAAGACCATGTGGTATGAGGCATTAAGTCAATGAAAGAAATATTCTGTAAGGTAACGTTATACTAATAGATATACTAATATATCTTGATGCTGATAGAAGCATCAAGAACAGAAACCTATTTCTGTTGGCTTCTATGTAGACGAATCATTGCCCATCCATTAATGTAAAGGCTTCATGTAATCACATCTGGCCAGAGAACTGGCTGGGGTCCCTCTGGAACAAGGACATAGCAGTGGCTGAGCGTTGGCCTATTGTCATGGCAGATTGGATATACAGTCACCATTGCTGCATCTAGCTTTCTAAAATGGTGATCAACTTTGTAGAGGTCATACATATTTATCAGTTGTGTTACTGTGATTATAGATTGCATGGTCCTAATAAGTAAGCATCAGGGTTCCTGGGAAAAGAGCTTGACACACATTCATGGGGTCATTTACCCAATACACTTGATTACTCAGTACATCCTCGGTTTTGGGGAATCTTCTCGTTCATAGGATGTGAAATGAGGAGACTGGGTTAATATGAAGAATTAGATTTTAAAAGTCTGATCCACCTACTCGTTTAGTATTTTTGTGACTCCCATACCTATTTGGTCTCTGTCTTATCTATGCCATTTTCATTTTATAATGACCCCCTATTGTGCTTGCACAAGATAAAGATTTGGTCATTTGCATAGCATTCCACTGGTAATGAGTACTTCAGAGCTCATAGTTATCTAATGTACCATTGTCAGATCCTTTATCTCTTCCTGGACCCTGTAGCAAGCCAGACTTCTCAAACACAGAAGAATAGCTGGCAGAAGGGGATGTGATTTCATTCTAGAATCACTAGGTGGGTGAACTGTGATTTAAACTTCTATGAGCTAATGAGAAACTTCTAAATGCAGCACTCCACACCACAGCTATTCATATACCATTAATCCAACTTAACTAGAAGGCTCTAAGCAGGGAAATATGGGAGGTACAGATTTAAGAGCCTACCCACAATAGAAAATGGATGTAAGTAGAACATGTAGAGTTATCTATTTTTTTCTGATACGAATACTTTTTCTTCATTAATTTCATTTAATTTTGTCATCTTACATAATGTTTTCTGCTGTACATGTCTTCTTACACGTTTTCCTGTCATATATTCCTGTTGTAAGGTAGTGGGAGAGAAATAGTGACAGAGATAGACTACATAGAAGCTGACCACATGTATAAGCAAATATTGGGTCAAAGGTCAATTTTCTTCCTTAAAGATTAGAAATTTCTAATAATATCATAGAACCTGAAAGTTTACCATCTCTGATAAACTTAGTAAAATACAACATGTTTGCACGTGGGTAATGTGATGGCTCTATTGATTTGTTTGTGGGTCATGTGATGGCTCTGTTGATGTCCTTGTTTGATAGGGAAATGGGTATTCTCAGTGAGTTTCAGTCTTGGTTCTAAATCAGAAGTTTTTGTATTTCTGGGGTTAATAAAACAAATCCCTTGTACTTAATAATTTCTTCACCATCAAGCTTCCACTCACCAGCTGGAGAGTTACACAGAGAGCTATTTAAAGACTATAGAATTAATTATTGAAAATAATACATCTATACACTTGTAAAATCTATATTTCCTCTGAATTTCAGTGTTTACTCATCTGGACCAGTGGTCAGGAAAAGGTGCTTTATGTTTCATAAACTTCTGGCTGCTCACTGGTCCAAGAGAGCATTAGAAACCAACAGGCTTGTAGAAAGTAGGCACATAGTTGAATAGTATATTGAAAAGGTAGTTCATTTTCTATAGGAAGATCTTCCCTGAGGCTTTCATCTGTAAATCAAAACTATTCTTACCCTTCCAGTTACCAGAGGGAAATTTTCCTTTTTTTATGTTGTTAGGCTGTTCATTTTAGAAAGGTAAAGTAAGAGCTTTGTAATAATACCTGAGATAATGGCCTTAAAGCAGTCTGTGTGATCATACTGGATGGTGTGATTTATAGTTTCAGATTCCTTAAAAAGCCTAGGCCACAGATAGAGAATATTTGGTGTAAATAGTAGAACCAGGCAATATGGAAAGCAAAGAGAGGAACAAAAGATATTTAGCTTGAAAGAAAGAAGATTGAAGGGTGATATCAAAGCTATTTTAACATATTTGTAAGCTTGATAGCAAATGACCACAGAGACATATTTTTCACTGCTAAAATGGGCAGGGAAAGGAAAGATATTTGTGAAGTTTTAGGCATGCTTTGTTGAGTTCCTATAGGAATTAGGTATGGATTGTTACAGAAGTTGTAGAGAAAACTTTTCCTTCCAGGGCCACTTGGATATTATAACATTATTTTCAGGTCACAAGATATAGTCAGTACAGATGACTACAGGCAGTTGACAGTTAGCATTGCAGTATCTGTCCAGTCATGAGCCAGGTGAAGGTCGTGCTAACAATCAACTCACTGTGTGTTTAAAGCAGAGTTCAGCATAACCTCACAAAAGACAAACATCTAAATAACAATATCAAGCATTAAATAAATATCAATCATTAAATGCAAACCGCTTACTCCTATAGGGGCTAGGAATAAAAACAGAAGAGTACTTACACAGTCTCCCTGGTAGGCATACTAAAGAAGAATGTGAAGATGGACTCGAGGTTTTCAGTTCTGCTATCTCCTAATTCTGTCAGTTACATGAATACTTCTAGTTCATGACATTGTTTGCCTATTAGTTGTGCTAACTGGTGCATTAATGAGGAAGGCAATGCATGTTTGCCTGTGAGAGAGTACTCATGATCAACTCTGCTGCTAGACATTTTAAGGCTTGAATCTCATCAGTTCTATTTCAGTCTCTTGAAACTTGGAATTTAGAAAATATTAAATTATCTGGGTCTCAGTTCTAAATAATAAGTTACACTATAGGCCTTACAGTGTTCTTATCTGCTTTAAGTCAAGTAGTACATATCTTTTCCTTATAAATGACCAAATGTGGGCCAGACAGTGTTACAAGGATGAGAAAAAGCCATTGCAGGCTAAAACTTTCCATGATTCTTTATAATACAAAGAAATATGGCTATAATTCAACATGAAAAATGCTGTGAGATGAGTGAATTTGTGTTTTATGAAAAGTGTTTTATGAACAAATAAAGTTGGAAAAGTCAAGTTGGTTTGGGAGATGAATCACAAAAAAGTAAAATGTAAGAAAGAAAGTGATGCCATTAATCTTGCAAGACAGAGAAAATTTAGGCAGTATGTGTGGACTGCATCAGAAACATCATGATCCAATGCAGAGGTGGGGAGTCACCTGCTCTAAACCGGAAAAATCAAGTCTTACCTAGCAATAAACAAACACTATACGGTGACTTGGTTATGTACTTGGAAACACCTGCACCTAGCAAGAACCTTGTATGAGGTTTGTTTTATTTTTAACTGTTTGACTTATGCATCTGTTCACAGTAAACTTCAGACTTATTTTTCTGCCATGCATACATATAAAGCCACAAAATATATGAGGAAACAGTAATTATGACATGTCCAACAAGCAGAATCAAGTCACAGACCTCCATGTGAAAGCTTCTTTAGAGGATTACTCCCAACACTTCACACAAGGAAAGAGGATGTGCACTGAAGATGGTGTGGCTGGGACTCACGAGAAGGCTTAGAGAAGAGAGAGCTGCACCTAGAGGATCCAATCGTGTACCCATGTGTTGATTTTTTTGACTGAATACTCAATTATATATGGTGCTAATGGTTTCTCAATGCCATTGAGGAAGCCAGCTCCCTGGAGTTTCCACCAGCTCTGCGATGTTGGAGCCTTTAGCATTTGAGCTTCCCAAAGTGAAGAGCCTTCACTGAGCAGCCACGTGTTGCACTGAGACCCTGTGGAGGTACTGTTTCCAAAGGAGGTTTAGAGGAAACACACTAAAAGATGCCTTTAAATGTTTCCAGCCAAAGCACCAAGGGGATCAAACCACTTAATTTAGAGCACAGTTTAACATAAGCTCACCAAAGACAGAATCTAAGTAACAGCATAATTTCATAATATTAAACATTAAATAAAAACAGGTGTGATATTTGTAAAATATGCCTCATTTTGTAAGAGACTCTTTCAGGGGAGAATTAAGAATCATTGCCTTAACAAATAGCAACTCCCCTGGCTATAGTGTGCAATCTTGCTTACGTAGTCACTGGGAGGGCATTTTCACTATTAGATTAGAGCCAGTTTTGTGTGTGTGTGTGTGTGTGTGTGTGTTTAACCTGATGCTAAGACCTCTGAGTAAATGAGGGAATGCATGCATACCTAATTGAAAAAGGAATTATTCCTTGGACCATTTTCTAAGGACATATTAATCTAAATGAGAAATATTAGCATTCTTTATGGAAAACCATTTTCTTTTGGGACAGCAGAGAGTAGCTTATTGCCATTAACATCCATGATTACAACAAACCCCAATAAATCAGTCACATTATTTTTATTGGTGAAAAAAAGGATACCAGTTGTAGAATACACCTAAATTTCTAGGCTTTAATTAAATGTGTTTGTTCTAAATTGATGTAATTTAAACACAATCCATAGAAAAGATTTATTGTACATTCAAAACCGATTTCCCTATCCATGTAAGAATCTTCAGTCAGATGCAAACAAGCCTGATAAACAGAATGCTGTTAAAATCTGTTCCAATTTCAAGTGAAATACTTAAAAGAAATCACAATAAAGGACAATGTATTTTTTTCTTTCTTCCTCTTTTTTCTATTAGAACCTAAAAATGAGATTTTAGAAGTAGAAATGTGATTTTCTAAAATTGTGTGCCTTATCACTATAATTCAATTTAATATCAAGGTCTAGATCAGGAATGAGAAAACTTCTGATATTCCTATTTATTAGTTCCTTCCTCCTGTTATAAGAAACTAGGGAATTCATGCTTTTGTTTTTTTGAAGTGTTTTTTTTGCTGTTTTTCTTTCTTTTTTTTTTTTTTTTTGGCAGTTTTGGGACTTGAACTCTGGGCCTGAATGCTGTCCCTGAACTCTTCAGCTCAAGGCTACCGCCCTACCCCTTGAGCTATGGTGTTCCCTGGAGCCATGGTTTTCTCGTGGTTAATTGGAGATGAGAGTCTCACAGACTTTTTTTAATGCCTGGGCTGGCTTTGGACCTGCTTCCTCAGATCTCAGCCTCCCGAGTAGCTAGAATTATAGGCTATTTTTGAAGTTTTAAATTATTTTTCAATATAACTAAGCCAACTCAGCAAACTCTGACTTGATGTCTATGTATCATATTTGAGTGTACAGCAATAAAAGCTATGTATATAAACATTAAAATTAATTTTTAAATTCTTAATACCTCCTGCCTAATGGATTAGTACTTGTGGCCAGATTGAGAAATGGGAAGCCAATGAATAGAACAGAGAAATTACACCTATGGGTGGAAAATGTTCATGTTGAATGAATCTAAAATATGCTTTTCTTCTTAAAATGTTTGAAATTAGGAAATGTGTTACAGGAGGTCTTTTATTACAGTTCCTGATGTTGAAGCAGCACCCCCCTTACGTGGCTGTCATTACTTGTGCATGAAAATTGGGCAATACATATGGATAATGTTACTTGATAAATTAAGGCTGCTTATTTTTCTGCTAAACCTTCTGTAGGTGCTTGCTGGTAAGATCAAGATAGGATGGAATTTTCACCTAAGTAGTAATGAAGAATTTTAGTGTTTCACAGATTAATTGACAATACTATATTGTTTGGTTGGCATGTTATTTATTTTATAAGCAGAAATTCAATAAAGTCAATAAGAGGATATTGCCAAAATATACTGCAAATAAGATTTTCTGTTAGTACTCTTCATAAGCATCCTCTCACCTAGACTACATTTTCAGTACTGTCGTAAATCATGGCTAAATATTACACTAAAATTGTGGTAAATACGTGCTAAAGTATACAGAATGCTTTTATAACTGCATATTGAATAATACTTGGCAGTGATTTTTTTTAAAGTCATTATTATACCTAGCAAGTTGGCTTCATCTTACATGAAAAATGTTAAGAAAACAAAACCTGCATACTGCTTAGAGTGATGTCATGGTTTCTCACACACACACACACACACACACACACACACACACACACACACACACACAGATTTCAGACAATAGAAATGCATTCTGTCACAGCTCAGGACATGTAGTTTCACTCCATGAGACTCGTGCTCTCACTAGAGTCTCTAAAAGGTAGTTCCCTTGTGCCTCTTGTAGTCAGTGGAATAGCATGACTTTGGCTTATAGATCTCTCTTCCTGAGCCAGCAACTAGTCTCTTCAGGTATCTCTGTCCCCATCACCATTGCCTTCTGCCTTCTCTGTTTGTCAGCCCTCCTTTCACTTCTTTAATCAGAGCTCTTGTGATGCCATTTTGGACTCACCCAGACAACCCAGGATTCTCCCTTCACCTCAGAGTCTTTAACTATGTTTACAAATAGGCTTCCAAATAAAAGGTGGTTTCCAAATTGCAGAAACTGACATATGGAAACATATTTGAAGTCATTATTGGTCCACTATGGAATAGGTATATAGATTCTAAAGCATAAACAAGAGGAACGGGGTGACACTGTTGAAAAGACTTGTACCCTTTTTCTGACTTGTGTAAAAGCAACCCTCTGTACAATACCAGTGAAGAAGTTTATGAAAAACAAGTAGATGAAAGCTTTGAAGAGAAATGAAATAGTTGTGATCTGTTTTGCACAAAATACTTCCTATAAGTAGTTCTTATAGAAGTTTCTTGTTTTGTCAAAGTTTTTGATAATTTCTTATGCAGTAGAGAGTTTGCTGTCTTTTGATCTTCCATTATATATGTGTGTGTGTGTGTGTGTGTGTGTGTGTGTGTGTGTGTGTGTGTGTGAGAGAGAGAGAGAGAGAGAGAGAATTTCAGTTATATATGCATATATAGTACTCCATCAATTTTCTTCCTATTTTGATGTAAGTGCAATCATTTAGGAAATAGTGGAAACCAGTTAATAAATCTGATATTATTAAAGAAGTAAATACAATATTTATTACCTTAACAATATTTTGTATCTATTTTTCTCTCCTTCATCTTCATTTCTCTGTCTTTGTCTCTGGCTATTTCTTTTTAACATTCTGGTTTTCTCTGTCTTTGACTCTGACTCTATCTCTCCATATACATACATGTACATATAAATAACTTCAAGCTTCTAATTTGATATACATGTAAACAATTTTATGCCTTTCATGATAATTGAACATGCTTATTACTTTACTGAAGCAAAACAGCTTACTCAAGTTAATTTTTACCAACTATTAGCAATTTGGGATTTTTTTTCTTTGCATTTTTAGTATTGGTAATTTTCTTAAATATCAAGCATGCAGGTTTGCTTTTTTTAATAAATAAAAGAAGCCAAAACATTGCTTTAAAAAGCAATTAAGTGAAATCTAGGTAGAAATCACAGTGGAAATAACAAAGAATAAGTGTTTACATGGGTTCTTATGTAATGTCTGCCATATCTCAGACATTGTTCTGTTTACATTATATGTTTGTTTTTAATTAATACCATAATTTTAAGGAAGGCATAAAAAAGAGAACCAAATATCTATTTCATAACTGAGGAACCCCCAGGTTGAGGAGCATCCTTTTTGCATCTCCACTTGTAATGATTCACATTTGACTAGGGCTGGATCATATGTGTGTCCCCATTTCAAAAGAGCAAAATGGAGCATGAAGTTATCATGGACCAGGTGCATGCACACATTTGTATTCTCTTAGAATCTTGTTCTCTTTCCTCACTCTCCAGTACCTAATCCACCACACACACACACACACACACACACACACACACACACACACACACACACCACATTTACTTAAACACAGCTAGGCCCTTGAGAAACAATGTCAGAATTTATGCTAATTTCAACACCAGAGTCTAGAAGGATAACTAGTGCTGGGAATCACCTTCACAATGTTATTATAAGTGAGTTGGTGATTAAAGTGAAGCTTACAGTCATGACCATTAATACAGCTGCCAACTTCTTAGCAAGAGTAAGGTCTCTTGCTGAAGCCATATTGTTTCCATGTATGAAGCAGATTTGCAAGCAAACCTGACCTGAAAAAATGGGTACTAGTAATCTCTCCTTCTTTCCTACAAGGAAAGAAATGCATTTTTATATTAAGCTGTTATACTCAGAAGTCCCTGAATTTTTTTTTCTGTAAGAGCTGTCTTTGCTGTAGTTTTCCATCAGTGATGCTAGCTGAAATTGAGTTGGAGAGATTGCAAGCCAACAACCTAACATTCTTATGTTTAAGATCGGAATCCGAGACATCATAGAGGAAAGAGTCTGAGATAAGCATATGCCTAAAGTGCAAATCAATAGCAAGTTGGTCTGGTGCTAAACTTCTTAAGATTAGTCTTATGGAAATGTAACCCAAAGCAAATCATCAGGAAGAAAATCGTCTCTTATCAGAGAACGTTTATAATTAATTCCTATTTCCAGAGCATTCCAAATAGTATCGATTGAGTAAACCAATATGCTTTCCACCCAGAAACATCCACTTCACCTACCTGACATGAGGAGAAACAGACAAACGAACCCAGATTTAATACCCTAATCCTAATGGCACCAAGATAACAGTAACTGAAAGGATAGAGAACCTGTTCCTAGAAGGTCCTTAAAATGGTCTTCTATTAAATTTTGCAGAGTATATACAGATTATCAAAGGAAAAGAAGACAGGAAAGGCAAAATTTTAAAATGCAAATTAGACATCATTAAGAATAATAATGTACAATGATTTATTTTCAAAATTAGAGTATTCTCTCAAGCCTAGATCAATTCCATGGTATATTTATCTTTAGTTTTTCCAATTTCTGGATAAACTTGTGCAGTTCTTGTTTGGAACTCTGTCTAAGCTGTAGAAAAAAATTGCTCCCATAACTGCCATATAATCCAACATATGAAAAAAGTCTAAGATGTAGACATTTTTAAATGATTTATAATCAAATATTTCTAATCCTTATTGACTTAATCTATTGCCTTATATCTGTCTCCCACTTAAAACATAATAGAAAAAAATCAGTGCTTCCATCAATACCAGGTTGGGAAACTCTTTTTTGTCTTTGGTACCTAATCCAATACTAAGTAACTCGTTCGCTTTCATGCATGTACCCGCCCAGCACTGAAAGATGTACAGTTTAATCTGGACCTGTATCCTGCCTTCCCACTCATATATCTGAAAAGGAGAAAATAAGCTTGAAGGACAGTGAGACGGGAGATGGTTTGTTCCTGAAGACAGGCATGTGAGGTCACCATGTAAATTTGAGCTAGGGTCACAGCTTTACAAGTGAAAAGAGAAGCAACTTTTCAAACTGTGATGCACCTGCCATGTCAGAAAAAAGAAGGCATTGTGTTCCAACTTCTGAGTCTTAAGTGTGGTTAATTCAAGGGATGCAAGTTTTATGGAGAACAGAGGGACCAAAAGTCAGACTTGGCTGCTCCTTATCCAGGTGTTTCCTCTGTGTCTTAATCAACCGAGGCTCCAGCAGTTTGGAGGATCATGACTAGAAGTTTAATCTGCTTCATTGTTTGTCTTTCATCATCATCTTTGTTGCCTGGGAACTGGACTGGTTTATTGATCTTGTCTTTAATTTGTAAGAATTTCAAGGAAGGTCTTTTAGTGCCAGACCAAGGCGTCCAATTTATAAGTGCTGAAAATGTTTTTGTGAAGATGTGGCCTTTTCACTGAATTTCTAAAGGATTTAATTGGCCTCTAAAATAATAGGTTTGATTTAGAGGCCCCGTGCCAGTTTACAAGATGCTCTCTGGCTCATATCTGTACCTTTCAAGCTTAATGAACATCTTTGTTGGGCTTCCAAATCTTTGTTGGGCTTTCATATGGTTAATAATAGTGTACAATATTTTTACCCCAAAAGGGAAGTTCAATTTTCTAATTAAATAGCCAGTATAGAGCCATCATGTAGTCTATGTATCTTTAGTAATTTTATATTTCAGGGAACTTGGGGTTTACTTGGGTGTGTACTCTGGGGTACATGTGTAAAATACTCTGGCAGAACATTCACGATTGATTTGGTTTCATTGCTGATACTCACAAAATGTTGATTTCCCTTGACTTCTCACTCAGCAAACTAGTAAAGGAATGTAATAGTAACAGTGTCGAAATGCTTTCCTCTGAGGAGCCCAAAGGACTTTCCAATCACTTCCTCATTAATCTTCACAGCTTTCCCATCAAGTTATCCAAAAGACATTACTTTGAATTTTTTTTACCATGAGTAGGTGATTTGTCTAGAGTTGTATATATGTGGTACAGTAGGGAAGCAGGTAGGAAATGAGGAGTCCCATGTTTCTGATAGCTCTATCATTTATCTCCAGCCTGGGATACTTGTGAAAATGAGAAGAGTACCACCATTCATTATTCCAGAAGAAGTCACAAACTAAGACTTACAGCCATTCCACATTTGTCCCACTGAAGGAAATAGAAAACTCACAATGTCTGGTTAAAAGTCAGTAGTTCAGGCATTGTACTTACTCATATAAAAATGTAGCTGTATGAAAACAAGTAGTACTTCAATGAACTTACTTTATTACAGCCATTCTGCATTAAGATTCCCCAACTAGTAATTTACTTCATTTGATTTAAATCTTACTGTGTAATTTTCCAAAATTATTTAAAATTATATTTGAAAGGTAACAGTATTCAGAAAATTTTAACTGAACATGAATGTTTTCCTATTTTCTTAATACTATTTGATAAACTTTAGAAAGTAGTCTTAAAACGTATAGATATATCCTATACACTATACCCTAGTGTAGGGAATCACTTGGATTTTTGACTACTGCTACAGTGACAATTTTAGCAGACATTTAATAATATATCTTTAATATTTCTTTTTTAAAAATATGGAACACTTCACGAATTTGCATGTCATCTTTGCGCAGGGGCCATGCTAATCTTTAATTGTTTCAATTTTAGTATAGGTGCTGCAAAAGCAAGCACTTTAATATTCTTTTTAAAGCATGTTCTCCTTTATATTTTTCAGTTACATTTACCGTTTCTTTTAATTTTCTGTGTTTAGAACCTTTAGTTTTTAATCCTATGACTTGGTATTTTGTAGATTGCTAAGTCTTTGGTCTTGTGTCATTGTCTTTGGAAGCACTGGATATTTTACCAGATGTATCTCTCTGTGTGTGTGTGTGTGTGTGTGTGTGTGTGTGTGTGTGTGTGTGTGTGTGCGTGTACACATACTGGTGTTTGAACTCAGCCTGGGCACTGTCCCTGAGTCTTTATGCACAAGGCTGAAACTCCACCATTTGAGCTACAAGTACTACTTCCAGCTTTTTGGTGGCTAATTGAAGATGAAAGACTCATGGACTTTCCTGCCGGGACTTGTCTTCATACTGTGATCCTCAGATCTCAGTCTTATGAGTGGCGAGGATTACAGGCGTGAGCTACCAGCATCTGGCAGAAGTATCTTTTTGAACAACAGGTTAGTTAGAGGAAGTTTCCTTCCTCTTTTCACACTTAAAAAACAGGAATAGAAGAATAGAAAACTATTTCTGCACAGTTTTCCTATTGGCCTAGCCTCTGGTGTTATGCTAAGGAAGACTAATATAGGAAATAAAAGGATTTTCTACTTGATTTTTAGGATGTGTTTTCTTTCTCATATAAATAGTTGAAGGAAATTTTATTTCTAATTATTGCTTTCTATGACTTAGTCTTGTCTTCTAAAGTTTCAGTTGTTGGAATTTTCTTTTTTTTACCTTTTCAGTGCCCTTATGTTTGCCCTAGTAAAACCCAGAAGAGGTCGTAATTCAGTCATGTAATTAGATTTTCTTTGGCATCTACCATGATTTTTGAATAAGGAAAAACATTAATAATTTTTTCTTCTGATTTTGTAAAGAACTCCCATGGATAGGGAAAACATATCAAAGCAGCTGCAAAATGTGACAGACCGAGGGACCTTATGAGGCAAAAGTTAAAAATGAGAAAAATTTCCACATTACTCTAGGTGCTGCGGCTCTAGACAAATGGTATGTATCTCAGCAGTGAGAACTCAATCATTCTAGAGGAATAGATATGTATCTGGTATTCTGGTTGGAAAAGGCATGGAGGAATTAGGTCAATGAGAGCACACATTTGTAAGATGGGCACCCCTGGCTGATGGCTGTCAACCTGCAAACCTGACCGGAGGCAAGGGCTGAGATTTGGGGAATGTTTTTGGAGAGCATCCTGGACAGAGATGTTTCTGAGACCTCAGTGTTGTATATCTGCCATCCTAAACTATGTGGGAGACAAATGATGAGAATTAGGGTTCCAGGACAGCCCAGGCAGAAAGCAAGACTCTATCTGAAAAATAACCAGGGGGAAACAGGGCCAGAGGCATGGCTCAGTGGTAGAGCCTCTGCTTAGCAAATGGGAGGCTTTGACTTCAAATCTTCTTCTTGCTAGTAGACAAAAGACAAAGCAAACAAAACACCCAAGAGACCTATATTTGTAAACATACAGGAATGTGGGAAACATACAGAGGTGGGAAGATTTTAAAGATAGGATGCTATAAGAACTGTCAAAATACATTTATAACAGGTTGTGAATTGTAACGAACTTTAAATTTTATGACAAATTAAAAAAAATGTCTCTGTTTCTGGTCATTAAATAATCCTGTTTTGCTTACTATTTCCCTCCCTAAATTCTATGGTTTTATGAATAATTCAAAGCAATAACTTCACCTTCTTTCTCTAGAGATCAGGTTGGCAAGTTTCCACTTCAGTTTCGTTGCAGAGACACAGCCAAGGTTTTTAGGATGGAAACAGTGCTTTTTAAATATCTTTTTTCCATAATGAAAAAAATATAATGAAAGGAGAAATGAACTGTAACTTACCGAGTTCTCAATTGTGAGAGCTAAAGCAGACATATCCTCTGGGAAAATGGAGGCCTTGATAACTGTTGGAGATGAAAGAAAGCCCTCACAGGGCCAGACGAGGGAAAGACAAATGCAATAATGAATCCATGATCTAAAAGGAAAATAAATTTTAAGCTTGAATTGAACGGACATTTGTGCTGGTTATGGACTGATTATTTGTGGTCCCTCCAACCCCCAGTTGAAATCCATACATTGAAATCTTTCCTGCTATTGTGGTAGTTGTTATGGAATAGGGACTGTAGCAGGTAATTAACAGTGAGAATAGGCTTCTCATAATGAGATAAATGCTGTTATTAAAAGAGACAGGAGAGAAGGAAAGCAGCTTTGCTTTAAGAGGGTACAAGGAGACAGGCTCTGTACATCAGGAAAAGGGATTCTCACCAATTATTCAACTGTATTGACATCCTGATCTCTGTTTTCTTTCTGATTTATTTAGTTTGAGATACTCCATTTGATTAATTAAGGTAGTAGTACTAAAACATTGGATGGGTAGAGTGAGTCAGAGAAGGGTTATCATGGGAACAAATCATTAGGACATAGCTGATTATTTTGATCAACATTTTATTATGGCCATCTTTTTTGTTTTAGTGATTTTTGAGTTTTTTCTGACTGTAATATGTAGTTTCATCTTTTGTAGAGATGGCATTATCGCTTTCCAAGATGAAGCCTTGTTTCTATCCTCAATCTGCATCTTCCTTCCTCCCTTTATTGGCCATACTGTCCATTAAGCTAAATTTAAATTTTCTCTTTATATTAATACAGCACGACTAGGTTCACTTAGGGCAACAGCAGATCATGTGTGCATGTGCGTGTACGTGTGTGTGTGTGTGTGTGTGTGTGTGTGTGTGTGTGTGTGTGTGTTTTGTTTGTTTGTTTTGCTTTTTGGTTTGGCTTTTTTTCCCCCAGCAGTGAATATGTCAGTAACAGTTACTGAGAGACCAGAAGCCAAGTTTTATATTCAACATGTAAATCTTGCCAGAACATTCATACTGAAAACAGTGTGTGGCAAGTACAAACAGCACACAATAAATCCTTTAATTTATTACAATCCCTCTAAAGTATTTGTCTTTCTGACATTACAATTTCATAAAATCAAAAAACGTTTTTTATCTCAGTTGAAAAGAACGTATGCTCTATTGATTAAACTAATGCACACTTGAATAGAAGTCACATTCAAAGTTTTTTCTTCTATATTGGACTTCCATGTTCCCCTTCATAATTGTTTTTATTCCTTTTCATTTTGATGTTAGAATTCCCAGCTACTACTAGTATTTATTTTGTAATCTGGAATTTTTAATCTTTTCAAATGTACTCTGATAAGAACCTCAAATTTCACCCATTGTTGGTGTGTCTCCAAAAGTCAAGTGCTAAAATTTAGCACACTGGGGACCAGCGGTTGGTGTTAGCCTTTGTGAGTTATGTCCAGAGGGTGGAGCCCTTGAGAATGGGATTAGTGCCCTTTAAAGAGCCCCAGGGGTAGCTTGTCTGCCCCTTAGCCTTTTGCCTTGTGAAAGAGCCTCTATGAGAAACTCACCCTCACAGGATACAGAATTTTCTGGGGACTTATTTATAAATTAGAGTATTTGTCATAGCATCCTAAAAGTATTAAAACCTGTTGTAAACATTATTTTGAATTTGGTATTTGTATTGAATCACATATTTCAGCTAAAACTTGATTATAAAAATATAGCCTAAAGCCAAAGCATTAAGAACTGAATGACTATGTACTTGTATTTTTCCAAATATTTTGTTTCTGAGCATAGAAGTTAAAATAATTTTTACAAAATAAACTAATCTTCTCATATTCTAATTTCCATTCTTACCATTTATTTATTTATTTATTTATTTATTTATTTATTTATTTATTTATTTTGTGATCATGGGGCTTGAACTCAGCCTGGGTGGTGTCCCAGAGCTCTTCAGCTCAAGGCCACCACCCTACCCTTGAGCCAAGCCCCACTTCCCATTTTCTAGAGGTTAACTGGAGATAAGAGTCTCAGGTCCTTGTGTGCCCAGGCTGGCTGTGAACCTTGATCCTCAGATCTCAGCCTCCTGAGTAGGTAGGATTACAGGCATGAGCCACCATGCACGACTTCTTTTCTTTTCTTTTTTTTTTTTTTTTTTTGCCAGTCCTGGGCTTGAGCTCAGGGCCTGAGCACTGTCCTTGGACTTTCTCAAGGCTAGAGCTCTACCACTTGAGCCTCAGCACCACTTCCGGCTTTTTTCTATGTATGTGGTACCGAGGAATCGAACCCGGGTCTTCATGCATGCTAGGCAAGCACTTTAACCACTAGGCCAAACTCCCGGCCTCACGACTTCCTTTCTTAACATTCCATTCCAATATTTGACAGTATTTATCACTTGTAGATAAACCAAATGTCATAAACACTTTATTGAAGCTTAACTTGAACTTGCTGTCAATAATACTATATAATAAGCTTTGTATCCATATTTACCTTCCTTATTTTTCCTTCTTTACTCCTGAGTAACTGAGCTATTGCTTATTTTAACTATTGATATGTAACTCAAACCATTTTTTGTTATTTTTTTTTTGCCAGTCCTGGTACGTGAACTCAGGGCCTAGGCACTGCCCTTGGCTTGAACACTTTTTACCCAAGGCTAGCACTCTGCCACTTGAGCCACAGTGCCAATTTTGGCTTTTCCTATGTGTGTGGTTCTGGGGAATCGAACCCAGTACTTTGTGCATGCTAGGTGAGCACACTACTGCTAGGCCACACTCCTGGCCCTCAAACCTTTTTTAAAAACCTCATCTTAAAATACAATTTGTACTGGCGCGGTGGCTCCTAGCTACTCAGGAGACTGAGATGTGAGGATCAAGGTTCAAAGCCAGCCCAGGTACTAAAGAACCTGAGACTCTTATCTCCAATTAATCACTAGAAAATGGGAAGTGGTTCAAGGTGTAGGGCAGTAGCCTTGAGGTAAAGAGCACAGGGACAACGCCCAAGTCCATAGTTCAAGCCCCATGACCCAGGAAAATACAAAGATTCAAAACCCCTTTATGCTAAAAGCTCTGGAAAAACTAGGAATCCATGGAACATTCCTCAGTATAATAAAGGCTGTGTATCACAAACCCACAGCTAATACTACACTTAATGGTGAAAAGCTAAAGCCATTCCCTCTAAAATCGGGAACGAGACAAGGATGCCCACTTGCTCCACTCCTCTTTAATATAGTATTAGAATTCCTAGCCAGAGCAATAAGGCAAGAAGCAAGCATAAAGGAGATCCAAATAGGGAAAGAGGGAAGGAAACTTGCCCTCTTTGCAGATGACTTGATTCTGTATTTAAAGAACCCTATAGACTCCACTCCCAAGCTCCTTGAGCTGATTCAAAACTTTGGAAAGGTAGCAGGGTATAAAATTAACCCTTAAAAATCAACTGCCTTCCTCTATGCCAACAGTGAGAGGAATGAGGCAACAATCAGGAAAGCAACTCCTTTTGCAATAGCCTCAAAGAAAATAAAATACCTAGGAATGAACTTAAGAATGTAAAGGACCTTTATGATGAAAACGTTAAAACCCTGAAAAAGGAAAGTAAAGCAGAACTGAGGAAATGGAAAAACCTCCCATGCTCCTGGATTGGAATAATTAACATCGTGAAAATGACAATCTTGCCAAGGGCTATCTACAAATTCAATGCAATACCCAACAATATCCCATTGTCATTCGTTAAGGAAATAAAAGAGGCAATCCAGAATTTCATATGGAATAATAAAAGACCCCGTATAGCAAAAACACTTCTTAGCAGAAAGAACAGCGCAGGAGGAATTTCAATACCAAACTTTAGACTCTATTACAGAGCTCTAGTAACAACCATCCCATTAAAAGATGGGCCAAAGACTTAGAGAGAATCTTCTCTGAAGAAGAAATAAGAATGGCCTATAGACACATGAAGAAATGCTCGACATATCTGATCATAAAAGAAATGCAAATCAAAACAACTCTTAAGATTCTACCTCACTCCAGCTAGAATGGCCAGGATCAAGAAAACTAATAACACCAGATGCTGGAGGGGATGTGGCCAGGAGGGATCACTACTACACTGTTGGTGGGAGTGCAAACTCGTTCAACCACTATGGAAAGCAGTATGGCAGTTCCTCAAAAGACTAAACATAGAACTCCCCTAAGACCCTGCAATTCCACTACTTGACATTTACCCAATTGTCCAGAAACAAGGACATACTAAATCCACTAGCACAATGATGTTCATTGCATCACTATTTACCATAGCAAAGATATGGATCCAACCCAGATGTCCCTCAGTTGATGAGTGGATCTACAAGATGTGGTATATATACACAATGGAATTCTATGCTTCTGTCAGAAAGAACGACATTTCCCCATTTGTAAGGAAATGGAAAGACTTAGAAAAAAAGTCATATTAAGTGAAGTAAGCCAGACTCAAAGGAACATAGGCCCAATAGTCCCCCTCATTTGTCATAATCAGTAGAAACCTTGGGCTCTCCTAGCAGAGATTTACAATAGAACAAAATCTGAGACATAAGGCCAAATAGTATGACACTAAATGTAAGGACCTCCAGTATAAGGAAACAAAAGCCATATAATGAGTGATTGTTGTCCTTAATGTACTATGTTATCTCTCATCACTCTTGCCATCCCTTGGTTATCTCATATTGTTACAATATTTCACCTTGCTATCTGATATTTTATATGTACTTAATTGGTTATTTGAAATTGGTTAGGGAAGGGGGGAAATCAAGATAAGTGGTGAGGGTGGAGGGAGCGTGGTAGGAAAATGGATACCATGTGATGAGAAAGGGTATCAATGTTTGTAAAGTTATGCATCTTCTATCTGGTGAATATAATGTAACCCTTCTATTAATCACAATAAAAAATAAAAAAAAATTTGTATTACTATATATATTTTTTCCTTTTGCTTATCTTTAGACATTTTCTCTTTTTTCTCTAACTGTTCCAAATCTTGATAAAAGCCTTGTTCTTTGAAACGAATGAAGGTCTTCGTTAAGTTATTCCATTTAACCTAATGTGTTTCTTAACTGGCCTCAATAAGATATACTAGTTGTGCTGCTTAGGAAATCAGCAGGTGTGCAGAACCCACATGGCGAGTGCTCTATTGCTTCACTCATTCCTCTGATCTGGAATAGCATATCCAACGGAGTGGGAAGTGGAGTGAGGAGAAAAATATGCAGACATCTGAAAGTATCAATTATAACCACTTTGTCAAGGGTAAAACAGTCATCACTGGCTCTACAGATTGTTTGTTACCAGAATAACTGAACCAAGAAGTTCCGATTCATTGATGTTTTTCATTCCCGTATGCTTCCACATCTGGAACTAAACAATGGTGTGTACATGTTATTAGCCAATGCACTAGTACTGACTTCTACCTCTGTGATCCCTTTTCTTTTTATCCTCTATATTTTATAAGAAAAAAGATAATTCTGTTAAAACTTTGGAAAGAAGTATAGCATGCGGTAATAGAAAGAGAAGGTAGCATTGGAAAAAATAGTTGAGTTTTAATTTTTTTCATAATGAATGCATTATTAGGTTATCTGCCAGTTTAATTTGGAAAGAAAGTATATAACTAAAAGAACATGATACTCTTAACGTTCCTGTATATGTGATTTAATTCAATAACCCTAAATGACAGTGAATACTGTTCACAGTATTGGATTGCATTTAACATCTATTCATCTTTTTATTTATTTTGCTTTTAGGTTTTTAAGAATAGTCCTATTTTATTGTAAAGATGATGTACAGAGGGGTTTCAGTTACATACTTAAGGTAATGAATGTATTTCTTGTCCAGCAGTGTAACCCCCGCATTTCCTCTCACTCTCCCCCATAACTCCCCCCCAAACTGTAAAGTTCATTTCCAACTTAGTGTCTTGTATCACTGTTGATGTACAGAGGGGTTATAGTTATATAAATCAAGTACTGAGCACATTTCTTTTCAAATGTGTCACCTCGCCTCACATTTTCTCCCAGTTTTTTCCCTTCCGACCTGTTTCCCCCCCACCCCAAATTGTGTGGCTCATTTCCAGCTTGGAGACTAGTGAACACCACTGCAGATGTGGCTCACCCTTTGTCCTGTAAATGCCACTGCAGGATATCATCAGGTTTCCTATATGTGAACCACATTCTCAGCGACAAGTTGTCCATTCATTATTGTAGATAGGCAGTAGGAAATACAATTGTGTTTTTTCATTTCCTCACGCTTATAATTCAGTTTGGAGACTCCACTCTATAAGTGTAGAAATCTCATAATTATACTCATAAATTGTTTTTTAGCATGCAAATTAATATGGTACAAACAGAATACATAAGTGGCGGAGTGTTCTGTGAAGTAATAAGCAAGACCAGTGGGATTAATCAAGGAAAGCTTCTTGGGGGAAGTGAATTTTAAATGGAATTTGATATATTGGTTTATGTTGTACTCATTTTTTTCATTATAAATATTATGCATTATCATAGTCCCATGGTAATAAATTTGCAAATTTCAAATTAGTAAGAAGAAGAGAAAAAACTTAGATCCCATCATGCAAATATGCCATGCAGGGCCTATTCTTTCCCTTCCATTTTGTTCTGTCATAGTTTCCATGTTAGACATTCAATATTATTGCCCATTTTGTGCTTAAAGCAGAATCTTTCTCTATAGACATTTTAGTGATACAAGTGCCTCATAGAAACTGCACTGAATACCAGTTTATATGAATGTACGTGTTCACAGAGTACTTCCAAGAGCTAACAATCTAGGTTTCTATAAATTTTTGTTAGAATTTTTTATAGCATTTTGCTCTTGTTTTCTTAAGATAGATACCCACTTTCTGTTATAGAAAATTCATAGGTCATGATCATTTTAAAGTTGCTAACAAAATACTTGTAAATGACAAAAGTCATCAATTCTTTATAATTATTTCTATTTCATATTTTATTTCATTAATCAGTCTTCAGAAAGTTGCATCATTAACTATTATGTTACTTCCTATTTTAACAATTTTATAAATATTAAATTATATATAAAGTTATATTGGTATCTTACTGTAGGTAAGGTACTGTGTTTCTAGGTTTTTCCATTTCTTTGTGTTGCTTTTAGTCAGATATTAATCTTGGATTTTTATTTTAAAATTTTGTGACAATTTCTGGCATTTTATAGAGTTAGTATACTAAAAAGTAAATGAAATAAAGACATTCGTAGAGTTTCCCATAAATACTCATCTGGAAGAGAGTCTACTTCTTCACTTCTTATCATCAGGGCGTCTATCAAGTCTGCAATAATTTTATTAAAATTGGGGATGTCCCATTATTCTAAGTCACTGAATATTTTGTTTAAAAAATTACATTTCTTGGTCATTCACTTAAGCCTCTTGTTTATAAAGTTTTGTAGGAAAATAAATTCCTAATTTTTTCATATATAATGTATTCTGTATTTAAATATTTAACTTACCCATTGTTTTTATAAGATTTATTTTGAATTTTCCATTTTATTTTAAAATTAAGCACCCATGAAATAAGACAAATAATGACTAATTAGATTGTTGTTTTTTTACTAGTAGTTCAAGTCTTTGACAATAAGAATAATGGAACAGCATTTTGTAAGGAAGAGTTATTAAATGAGAATTTCTTTGATAAATAGTAACATACAGACTTTCCTGTCTTAAAAGTTCACCCAAGCTCTACTGTGCACTCAGGTCTTTCTCTTTCTTTTCTTTTCTTTTCTTTCTTTTTTGTGTGTCATGGGGTTGAACTCTGACCTTGGGCACTGCCCCTGAGCTCTTCAGCTCAAGGCTACCACCCTACCCCTTGAGCCACAGCTCCACTTCCCATTTTCTAGTGATTAGTTGGATATAAGAGTCTCACATTTTTTAGTGCTTGGGCTGGCTTTGAACCTCGATCCCCAGGTCTCAGTCTTCTGAGTAACTAGAATTACAGGTGTGAGCCTTCACATTAGATTAGGTCTTTCTTTTTTTTTATAATAGGGAAACCTTGCTTAATATTTTTATCTGCACTAAAAAAATAAGCAATACTAATTACTATTCTATATAATTACTTTTTGCCAGTCCTGGAACTGGAGCTCAGGGCCTGGACACTGTCCCTGAGCTTTCGCAAGGCTAGAGCTCTACCACTTGAGACACAGCACCACTTCTGGCTTTTTCTGTGTATGTGGTAACCAAGTAATGGAACCCAGAGCCTGTGGTTCCTAGGAAAGCAACCTGCTGCTAGGCCACACTCCCATCCACCTCTGTATAATTATTCTTTTAATCATTTATTATTTTTTTTATAAACCTTTGTTGAAAGATACACCTTGTTATGTATTAGGAATGTAGCAGTTTTTAAAAAAAGAAAAATGTCTTGGCCACATGAAATCTGTATTTTAATGGGCACAGGAAATAGTCTGAAAATACTTAGAGGAAAAAATATATTTAATCTTAACAGGAACTTGTACTTAGAATATGCAAGGAATCACTATAAGACTTATTGGCATTTAGGAAGACTACATAGACACTTCACAAAAATATGCGAAATGATGATATATGTGATATATAAATATTTAATATAGTTAATATGATATATAAGTATTTAATATGGTTACAAAATGTCGTATAGTCCTGCAACAGAAATAGGTAATAATATTGTAGCCAGGTGCCTGTGACTCACCCCTGTAATCCTAAGACTCAGGAGGTGGAGATTCAAGGATCTTGATTCACAGCCAGCCAAGGAAGGAAAATCCATGGGACCTTTTTCCAATTAACCACGAAAAAACTGGAAGTGGCACTGTGGCTCAAAGTGGTAGAGAGCTAGCCTTGAGCTGAAGAGCTCAGGACAGTGCCCAAGCCCTTCCTGACTGACTAAAGCATTAAAAATTAAAAAAAAAAAACAAAATTGAATTAGTCCTTTTTCCATTAATATCACTGATTGCCCCAGAACAATTCCTTCATGAGGAAAAAAATACTTTCATAGTTCTTGAGGCTGTGTATTCCAAGCCCTGTCTGGTGAGCACTTTCTTCAGAGTCCCAAAGGATGCCGGAACAAGCTAGCTGGCCTAGAATTTCCTTCCTGCTTTTATAAAGCTTCTAATGGAATCTTTCATGACCTCATTCAATCCTAAATTACCACCATTGCCCATAGTAGGTGCTCTCAGCACCTCATAATGGGATTCACTTTTGACCTGAGTTTTAATGAGGACATTCAATGCATAGCACATACATGTAGTTAGCATCAGCTCTCCTTGGGCCCTGTTTCTTGGGGATGGTTGAAATGACAAATAATAGAAACTGAATTATCATAGCTGAAAGACTCAAGAATAAGGGACCAGAGACGATTATAAAGCCTGTGTCCTGAGCAGATGGGAATATTGTGGTCTCTTTTTTAGCAAGAAGTCTCAAACTTCAAAGCTGAATCACACTGATAAAAGATGTAAAAAATGTGTTAGTGATTAAAGAGTCTCATAATTCTAAGTAATTCACTCTTTCATAAATTAAAGTTTTTGCCATGTTACATATTGACTACAGTGATGACATTAGAGATTGGATGAAGCTAAAGGCAATTTCAGATCTGAAATTATGTGCATCAAGTACAGTGATATGTGCTCTAACAACTTAAAAATTCCTGGGCTCATTATCAGTTTTAAATTTGATTTTAAATGTGATGTCTGAGAGATCAGGGATCTTATCTATGTCAGTTCTCACTCTGCTTATTTACTGTAATTGCTGCAAAATTAAATTTTCACTTTTTCTGAACAAAATATCAATATTGTTCATTACTCACATTTTCCTTTCTGGAATTTCAATCATAGCTGTTCTTTCCTTGTGTCCCATTTTGACCTTATTTAACTGAAAAGAGCACTTCATTTATTCTTTTCTCATCTAGTAAAAATATAAGTGATAATTTCCTTATATGAAAAGGAAAAATTAAAGTTATATTGAGTCATTTTCATAGACCCTAAGGAAATAGATTTCTAAGCAGTATTAGAAAGCTAACAAATGTTTAATGTTTCTAAGTATTATGGTGAGGTATTGAAACTAGAATAGGACAAATTTAATAAATAATTTTATATATTAGAAAAATAAAACCTATCAGAACCACAGCATTTAACATCTAGGTAAATGGATCATGAGCATAGAATTAAAATTAAAAACTAGAAATATTCCAAAGACAGTTGTTTCTCATAGTGTTATTTAGGATACACCCATAGACTCACACACATATGTTTGGGTATATTATTTATGATGTATATATATATATGTTTTACTTAGTATATCTTTAAAAAAATGAATTGCCAATAGTAATCATGTAAAATGGTGCAGTTTTTAAAGATCTCTTTATTTACATGAAATGTTACATCTTTCTTGTTAGTTTTTTCCTGGCCTAATACTAATAAAGTATACAAATAAACAGGTGAGAAGACATCAGACAGATGCAGGCATTTCACCAAGATCTCTAGGTCACATCCTTGGCATTTGCAGTGACAGGAATAAGCAAAGAGGCACTGAAAACTCCTCAGGAACAAGGAACAGAGAGTTAAAACATCCTCCACATGGAGGGAGGCCCAGCTAAGGCTTATGCTGAGCTGCAGGGGAAGTTACTATACCTCAAGACTTCTATGTCTTTAGGATAACTCAAGAATGGACTGCACATCTTTAGATAGCTGCATGACAATAGGACTCTATATTGGGCCCACCACAGTAATTTTGGAATATTGTAGAATAGTGAGATGGTTGAACAAGATGTTGGAAATAGCAGAGGAGACTCTACACTCAAAGTGAACTGACACAGGCTAGTCTGGGGTACTTCCTTAGTAAAGAGGATACCAGATCATGGCAACAAAGAAATATCTTGAGCCTAGTACATAGTTACCTAGTTTTGAAAATGCAAATCAATTAAAATACCTGAAGTTTAGCTTTCGGTAGAGCCAGGGAATGTGGCATAGGTGGTAATGCATTTGTGTAGCAAGCAGAAGGCCCTATGTCCACAGCCACTGTAAAATGGAGGTAAATAGCTATAGTTTTGTGTGCTCATTGTTAGTAGTAATATTTGACCCCTACAATGGAAAAAAACGATGATGTGGAATTTAGATATATACATTTAGACCAGCATGTTGTATTTGCACTCCAACTTCCTCTATCTTTTAGGGTGCTCTTCTCCTTATCATTGTACACACCATTAACACCAAAGAATTACGGCCATAGTGCTTGGTTGCACACCATCTTGTACAACAGTTGTATTGACAAGATCACCTCATCTTTTCATTGCCCAAAATAAACACTCTCCTCTAATATCCCCAATTTACAGATGAAAAAGTAGGGTTCAGTTGATATGATTTACAGCGACTTAACTAGCAGAGCCACAATCCCCAGCCATATGCTTTATTTCCTGATCCAATCTTTTATCTCAATGATTTCATAGACTACTGGTAGTCAAATAGTTCTTGTTTTGTACCTAATATTTCATCACAAAACTTCTAAATTATGCATTTTTTTCCATAAAGAAAGTACTGAGTGGAGACACAGAATAAAAATGTGTATTTCATCTCCAACACACACACACACACACACACACACACATATGGAAATATAACTCATGCTGAATCAGTGGGAAAAAGGAGAGGTCAAAGAAATGAACATGATGTAAGCTTAGAATTAGTAACATTTTCAATGATGCATTCTTCTTTGAAGCAGAAGTTAATGGAGCTACTAGGCCACTTTTGTGACCCAGAGTTACAGTAGCTTTCATCCTTTTATATCTAAAATCAATTAGAGTAGAAATTATAGCTATCCAAAGAACTGTGATTATAATCTGTGAATGCTGTCACCATTGAAAAAGCCCCATGTGTGCAAGGTGATTCACATCTTGGCAAAAATGGCAATATGATTCTTACATGATAGTGTGAAAGATCTTATGTGGGTTGGTAACAAGTTACAAACCTATAGGTTGAAATTAAGTTTATACTTTGATTTCCTCGAACTACTGGTACTTAACTCAAGAATGGAATTAAACAAAACAAGTAAAATCTAAATCAATGATGCCATTTAAAGACCATCCAGCTACATGAGTTCACAATACAAATGTAAACTGCAGTGTTCAGGATTGCAAATTGACTGACCTGTTCCCTCTTCAAAATTAACTAAAACGATGTTTAGCAGCCTTCCTTCCCTTGTCCCTAAGGCTCCCCAGCAGTGCTCAGTATCTCCTCTTCTCATTTAATCTCATCCACGCACATCTTTGACTCTTAACAAAAGGACCTTTGGTCCAATGACAACTCGAAAATAGCACTATAAACTTCTTAACTATCAACTTCTATCATGAATGATTCGTAGAGACCAAGACAAGACGTCATTTAATGTAACCTCTCTATTCTCATTGGAGTTTGTAGAGGGAAACTGAAGGCCAGGAAAATAGTGAGTTACAAATGTCTAGTAAAAGTATGATCCCCAAACAGTTTTCTAATTGTAATTTGTTTCTGAAAGAATAATAGAGTATCAGAAACTAAATTGCTCAAAGCACTGAACTCAACAGAATACCCCATAGCCTTGCATTGACCACAAGCTCTATGGCACATTGGAAGCCGAGATGGCATAGAGGGTTTTTCATCAACATTTTTGTGCTTCTCTAGTAATTGTTACTTTGCCCCCTTGCTGTGTTATCCCCCCATTCTGAGGAGCTATTTAGAATTCTTGACTGAAATCCTGTAGAAATCAAGTTGAAAGGACTCAGAGGAAACAGTCACTGCTGACTTAGCTGTGTGGTGATTATTTTATTTGAAGCCAGGTATTACTGAAATTTTGACTTACTGTCACTGTCGTGTTATTAAAATTCTCTTCAAAGAATTTCAGAATGAAGACAAGCATAACTTAAAGATGGATGAACTATGCCTGAAAAGCCAATAAATGCTCTCCTAAGCTAGGTTGGACTGTTGAGTGAATAATGAGCTCAGGAAAGCTCAGGGGACTTCTCACCAGGCAGTCATGTTACCTTCTGTGTCAGACAGTGGGCAGCGGTAACCTGGGGTCGCTGGAGAGGCCTTCCTTGCTTCCATATATGTGCAAGTTCCACATACAGCTTTCCTATGACAATTTTTTAAAGTCTTGGATACCTACAAATTATGTCTTCAAAAATAACACGCTAAAGGAAAAAAAACGGAACTGGAAATAAGCACCACCTTATGTAGATACTGAGAACTATATTAGTGAATACTGGGAAAAAATAGAATAATTAGCACAGTTGGTACATTGACTTGGTAGCAATGGGTCAAAAGGGACTTCTTTCATTTTAATTTACTTTTTTATTGTCAAGGTGATAAGTACATTTCTTGTTGTTCTTTGTTTCCCCTTCCTCTTATCTCTCCTTCTTTCTCTCCTTCCTATCCCCAACAAGTTGTAAAGTTTGTTTCCAATATACTATCTTGTGAGTATTGCTGTTGCATCAGTTTGCCCTTTGTCTCACCATTTTAGTTCCCTTTCCCTTCCCCAATTCAGATAAATATATCTACAAGACGCAGAGTACAAAAATCAAACACAGTGACAACAGGAGATAAATCAAAGGAGAGAGAGAGAGAGAGAAAGAGAGAGAGAGAAAGAGAGAGCCAGAGTCAGACAGTACATTAAAAACAACAGCATACCTTGGAGTTCATATTGCTTAGCATCATCTTAAATGGTCATATATGCATAGCTATTGATGCATTGTGATTCTCTTAGGATCTATTCTAGTCATGTACTAACTATGACAAATGAGGGAAACCATGGAGTCCTTATCTTTAGGTCAGGCTTGCTTCACTTAATATGTTTTTTCCAAGTCTTTCCATTTCCTTACAAATGGGGCAATGTCATTTTTTCTGATGGAAGCACAGAATCCTATTGTGTATATATGCAACATTTTCTTGAACCATTCATTCATCTATGGAGGGATATCTGGGTTGTTTCCATATCTTAGCTTTGGTAAATAAAGCTACAATGAACATACAGTTGTACTAGTAGCTTTAGTATGGCCTTGTTTGTGATCATTTGAGTAGATGCCCAGCAGTGGGATTGCTGAACTGTAGGGGAGCTCTATGTTTAGTCTTTTGAGGAACTTCCAACTGCTTTCCAACGGGATTGAATCAGTTTACATTTCCACCAACCATGTAATAGAGTTCTCTTACAAGAGGAACTTCTTGAGGATGACATTCTGTATTTTATCTGCGTTGTCATTATACAACATTTATATATGTTACATCTGCATACATGCATCTGAAATGGGTTTTTTCCCTTGAGATAGGAATGATTTATCATGTCAGGTACCCGAAGCAATCAAAATTAAAATAAATCTTTGTCATCTTCTGGACGTTCTAAGGTTTGTGTCTTCTGTTTTATTTTTTCTTAATAGAGTTTTTATTTCTTACTGTTTTTCCAAGACCATCTTGTACTGGGCTCTGTAATGTATACTTCTGTGGCTTTGATGGAAGTCATCCTTGGATTTCTATGAGAGTCACTGACAAAGTTTGAGGTAGCCTGGGACCTTCCTGCAACACATTAGAGATTTGTTTTTTAGCTTCAGTATAAACTAAATTTTCTTTTTCATCTCTGCATTAAAATCAGGTGGATACTTTTGTTGCTGCCTTAGACTCCTGGGGGTAATTAAGGTGAAATAGTAATTCTTGTCTCATTTCTCTGACATGTGTCCTGGCCTGTGGCTTGTCTGTGAACTGAGTTGAGTGCTAATTGGGATGATTTACACCAGAGATGCAGCATATTCTGCTTTTAGGGGCTGTAGAGTAATTGACTGGAGTCATCAGAGGCAATGGGCAGGTAGCAAAACCTTGGAGAGTGTTATAGGTGTCTGTGGATATGTTTGACCAACATCCTGTTCAAGATTAGTTATGAGGTGGTCTGTAAACAATGAAGACTTTCCTACAGCTCTTCTCTGCTTCTGAACCACCACCAAAATCCTACCAGGCTCCATTTATCACCACCCAATCTTTTTCTGGCATTCTCTGTAAAGCTGTTCAGTCTCCAAACAGTACAAGAGCAATGTCTCAATATTTGTGTACCCAATGCTATGGACATGGTATTGGAAATAGAAACACAACTTCATAGACATAAAAATCTATGACTCTATAGACATAATGTTTTACAACATAGATTAATTTGTATCTATGACATACAAACCCTCAGCCTAATTTTAATTATGTTCTAAAATCTAAGTGCCAGTGATTGTATATAGATTCCTTTCTTGAATACTTGTTTGTTAAATATGTCATTTGAAATATGATGCAAAAATCAATGCTAATAAATTCTTTAAATTAAAAAATTTGAAAAATAAATAAAACTATTCAGTCTCTAAACATTCTTTCTTCTACAGTAGTACTACTATGTTTTCAGTTCTCCATTACATTAACATCCCACTTCTCAGGTAGTGCCTTCTGTCTTAGTCTGTAATGCTATTGGAACAAACTATTTGAGGTTTATTAAATTATCAAATACAGAAATGTATTCCTCACAATTTTGGAGGCTAGGAAGTCCAATATCAAGGCATTGACTCTGGTGAGAATTCAGAGTCACTTCCAAGATCTTGCTCGAGTGTTGTGTCTTTGGAAGGGATGGACACTGTGCCCTCACTTGGCAAAAGATAGGAAGTGTTTGTAAGCCCCCAGGTGTCTTTATCATGGCATTATTTTATTTTAAAAAGTACAGCCCTAATGAGTTAAACACCCTCCAAATGCTCCATGCTCAAATAGTGTTACACTGGGTTTTAAATTTGGGGACAACATAAAATAAAAAGTTTCCATCCCTGAATGAAAAGAAACATGTGGCATTTATATAGAGTAGAATATTCCTTAAACAAACAAGAAAAGGAGGGGATTTTTTAATTTGGTTACAACATGGGCAAATCTGTGAATCTGAAGAAACTGAGTGAAAATCCAGGCACAGCAAAACAAATACCAAATCATCTCATATGTGGAATCTTGAAAGGCAGAAATTTTTGATTGCATAAATATAATTAATTTGTAAATGGCATACTTATTTTAAAAACACATTTGTATGAACAGCCAGTTAAGTCATTCTAATTTTAGTATCATATTTATTCAATTATGTATACCTCAATTTGCTTGAAAGTGAAGCGCCATTTTAATTTTTTCCTATTAAAACTGCCTTGATAAAAAAGTACAGCATTTGTATATGTGAAGATGCACTAGAATAAGCACTAAGCAGAGAAATTAATAAATTGCAAAACATGCTTATTTTCAACTTTTAAGAGGTATTGCTAAATTGCTCCTCAAGGAAATTGTCTAAAACCTTTCTAGGCAAAATTCTATTATAATGTTTGATGAAGGAAAGCATCAATTTTCTTTGGGAAGAAAATTGAAAATGTCACGTGGGTTAGGTGCACTTAATTTTAAACCTTTTTACCACTTTCTCTTCTTACGATAATTCTTACATACACAGACCAGCTGAGACAATTCCATATTTCATTCAAAACGCCCTTTCATACACTTGTAGAAAGCCGTCTCTAATGACATCAGTAAGGGAATAAGCTATTAAGACCTCCAACACCCTCATTTCAGAGCATGTCCCCAGAAGGGACATGGAATAGACACCAGAGCAGATTATAATGCATAATTAATGCAAAGGGGAAACACATTGTGGTCTTTGATAGAAACTATGTAAATTTTGACCCACTTTATTCATGAATTTGGAAGTAGTCTAGTACTTGCACATATTTTAGAAAATGATAAACTTTTGAGTTATTGACTAATCAGAAAAAATAAGCCAATAATTATGAAAAACTTCAAAACATATTAACTTGTCATTGAACTTTTAGGTCTTTATGATTAAATGATGATGAAGGGTCAATGGTATTTTTGATGAGTTTAGAATGTGAGCTAACAAGCCATGCTTGTGAATGTTAATGTTCTAGCTCTATTTATTTCATTCCAAATTACTATAATAGAAACTACTTTTCTTATTCTAAGCCAATATTTATTTATTGCTAGAATGGTCTTGAAATAGTTTCTTTTGTTTTTGTTTCTTGCTAATTCTTTTTGAGGATTTTTGTTTTATATTTGGTGCTATGCTAGAAATCAAACCCAGGGCAATGCCTGTAGTAGGCAAATGTTCACCACTGCAGTATATTTCACCCCATTTGTTGGAAACTTCTTTTCTGTATATTCTTTTTCCTTCTCTAACCAGTGGAAACCCTATATCCCTTTGTAACTTGAATAATGTTATCAATCTGAGAAAATTGACATTTTCAAAAAACCCCAAACAACATTTGTAGATTGTATATCCCTTTCAGTTCTACAGAGAATATACATTATATCAGATCTGAGAAATAGGATGGAACAAAATTGAAGGATTCAAGTCAGACAATGAAAGTTTCTGAGCCTAACTTATTAAATTAACATAAAAAGAATAATATTTAGGGGAAATGTGTAGATATCAAAAAACAGACATGAAAGTCATGAGTCAATAATGAAATTTCAAAGGAAAGTACATAGCCCTAGTTCAATTCCAAATAGCACAAACATTGAAAAATACAATATATGTAGCTTTTCAATATATGTAATGAAGATATAAAATTTAATTACATCAACAGATGCAGAAATATTGAAGAAAATACAAACATAAGTATCATTCATAATAAGAATAACTGCTAATGCTGGACGCCAGTAGCTCTGACCTATAATCTTAGCTCCTGAGGAGGCTGAGACCTAAGGACTACAATTTGAAGCCAGCTCAGGAAGGAAAGTCAGTGAGACTCTTATCTCCAATTAACTACCAAAAACTGGAAGTGGCACTGTGGTTCAAAGTGATAAAAGAACTAGCCTTAAGCAAAAACATTCAGGGACAGCACGGAGGTCCTGAGTTCAAGTCCTGCAACTGAGAAAAACAACAAAAAACCACTGCTAGAAAACAATGAATAAAAGAGAACTTCATTTCATGAAATAGTATCTTTATAGAAAACATATACAATATATGAAAGTGATATTAATCTATTTGAAGTTCAATTGTTTTGAGTGTGGAATGTGTCTCAACATTTCTTTTGTATTTACATAGACTTGTTCTAACACAGCCTACATACATTTCTCCACAGAGTGACCTTTTCCATAGTGTCATAAACAAGTAGATGATATTTATGTGGATCATGTTCTGCCCTCTGTTATCATTGTCATTTAGTATGTATCTTAAGCCTTCCAGAAATCCCATACTTCCTTACTTTACCATAGCTCAGGCTCACTATCGACCTTGGGTGTTTGAGTCCTCTATTTGTTGTATACTTACATTTTCATAACTATTTATTCTAGTCCCTTTATAAATCTCAGAGTCACCTTGTCAATGGCTATAAAACTATTTGTTAGGTCTTTCATTGGGTTTGGGTTAAATTTTAGGCCAAATTTATAAACATTTAGTCTTTTATTCCATGAACATAAGATAGATTAGAAATTTGATTTCTTGGGCTAGGGTTTTGTGCTAGGGCTTGGGTTTAGTGAAATGGCATTTGCCTAACAGGTACAGGGTCCTGTGTTCAATCCCAGTAGTTCAAAGTAAAGACAAGTTTATTTCTTTCACCAATGATTCATTAAATTAGCAGACTTTATTTATAATAACCAAGCCCTAAAAAGAACTCAAATGTCTATCCATAATTGAATGGCAAAAAACTACCTGGATGCTGGGCACTGGTAGCTCATGACTGTAATCCTAGCTACTTGGGAGGTTGCAATCTGAGGATCACAGTTCAAAGCCAGCCTGGGCACGAAAGTCCGTGAGACTCTTATCTCCAGTTAACCACCAGAAAACAGGAAGTGGCACTGTGGCTCAAGTGGTAGAGCTCTGTCCTTGAGCTGAAGAGTTTAGGGACAGCACCCAGGCCCAGAGTTAAGCACCATGACTGACCAAAACAAAAACAAAACAACTATCTGGTATATCCATATCATAGAGTACTACTGACCCATAAAAATAACAAATCATAGATAGCACTTACTTTTAAAATAGAGTGAATGAACAAAGTTAGTGAGAATGGATTCATATTACGTGATTTCATTTATCTGTAAATTAATTTATCCAGATGATTTAAGCCAATTAATAGGGGCAAAAACTAGATCAGTGTTTTTCAGGGGTTAAAGAAGATAAAGAGGAATGGAAGAACAAGATAAAGACATGGAAAGTAGGACTTACAAAGGGCCTGAAGCATGATTTCCAGAAAGCTGTGGGTGTGTCCACTCTCCTAACCATGGTGATGTTGTCATGGTCAAAACAAAACATTATGGTGAAATTGTAGAAGTTTATTTTATGGTACTCATAACTCAGTAAAAAAATTTAAATTTTACTTTGGTTCTGGATATTTTTAAATATATTAATAATATATCAAATACATTATACTTCCCCTCCAAAATATTTTTCATTTTAAAACATTTACATGGGAAATTCTAATAATTCTATTTTTTCCCTGCAGTCTGTCTTTTCTGAGCTTACTCCTACTGCAAAGTAACCACATAATCACACATCCATAAGTATATACTCATGAAGTTAAAATGGTATTTTTGTCCCATAGAAGTCATAAATTATAATGATATATTGCATTAGGCAATCACAGTTTTGAAGAATGGATAGTGTCCCATTCAGTGTGGTTACTTAGTACATTATAATGGCAGTGTTACGTTTATCACAGCGTCTAAGAGGCAGAATGCTTAAATACGATGGAAAGGCCATTAACTTAGAAAGGTTTTAAAACTGTCATCAGATCCATTAGGGTTGATGCTAGTATTTTACATAAAAATTGCCTGATGTGAGGATAAAAGAGTCTGAAATCAGATCATTTGAAGAACATGAAATCAAATTCTTTGATTGCTGTATAGTGTGGTGGGGAATGGGACAGATATTGATATAGAGCATTCACCTTTGCTACACTGAAGGCAGAAATGTCAAGGGAAGAAATTCCTTAAGAAAGCATCTCCCTTTTTGCTAAAGAGGAGGAATAAAATGGAGTCTGGTTTTCTAGAAGAGATGTGGACATAATACTTTGGTCTGTAATGGAAAAGTCATCAACATGTTTTATATATTATAGGCTCAGCCAAGTACCTTGATCAAGTAAATCAACAAGGTAACTTTCATTCTTTCTTAAATCTTAACATAGAAATTGCCATTAGGAAATTATTGAAGCTTTTAGTGTTTCAGTGGTAGGCATCAAAATCAATATTAGCTTTTCTTCCTATATTCTCACATTGACTAAGGTGTGAAATGTGATAAATACACAACACAAACAGATTAGTGCATAGTTCCATTCTTGTACTAATGATTCATTTAATAGTGATCATTAGGATTTACTCACAATATGAACTATTTACAAGTAGCATAATAGCAATAGTGGAAGAGTCTGGCTTTTTGGGCATGTGGAGTGACTCCTACCTTGGTAGTTATGATTCAATATCAGCAGAAGTAGTAAGAGTTTCATCATGGGTAACTATACTGCTTATGCTTGAAAGATAAGTCATTTTATATGGAGACAAGTGATGGGAGGAGATAGTTCTGCCTAAAGCCCTCGAGAGGATTTTACCAAGTGAATAGAGAGATTACAGTCTAGTCTAAAAAATCATGGAAACATATGGTCACTTTTTCACAATTCTGCTTGGTATTGGTGCCCGGCATAGAGGCAAAGCCCTGTCAAGAGCTCAGAAGTGCGCATGCAGACAGCTGCTCTCAGAAGGCCAAACACCGGAAGAAGGGATGATGTGTTCTTGTCTCTGATAGCAAAGTGATTGGAATTAGGAAAACCCAATAAGACACATGTGGTGCCTGACGTGTATAATCCTAGCCGCTTAGAAGGTAGCGGTTGGGACATGCGTTGCTCATCCCAGCTTCGTGGGAAGTAAACATAGATTAATCGCAGTCCAGGCCTCTGGACGTAAACACAGGCAAGATTGTATTCAAAAAATGAAAGCAGAAAGACTAAGAGAGTGCATGTGTCCTCTTAGTTGAGAATGCTGACAGCAGATTCTCTCCAGCCACAGAGCATCTCACACAGCGCTCCTCTCTTGGCAATATGCACAGTGCCTGAACTTCATGCTTTCTCCAAGCTTGTGGTCACTGGTGTTGTATATATGTGTTTATAGTGATTCCTGCTTGTCTATATTGAAACACGATAGTCATCAAGGTTTCTTGGACTCAAGCCACATTACATATCCCCCATTCTGTATTTTGTATTTTGGTGAAAGGTTGTTCATAGTTTACCCGTTTTTTCTCTCTTACTCCTTTTTCAGAATAATGCAAATGAAACTATTCATTTTGAAGACAGGAAAACTAAATATAAAGTTGGATATGTTCTGAGAGCAAAGTTTAAATTCAACAGAAACATAAAACTGATAGAGTTGCTAATGAAAAGGAAATTTTAAACAGTTGTATACCTTCTGTAACATACTAAGCTAAGCAGGAAAGGGGATGAGGAGTAACCTATCAACCTGACAAACTGCTCCAGTCTTGTAGCAAGCAGCCTTATTTCAGATCTGACACCTAACTCATTTATTGTCTATATTGGGCACTGGGCACTATCCTTGGGCTTTCTCAAGGCTAGGGCTTCTGCTACTTGAGCCACTGCACCACTTCTGGCTTTTTCTATGTATGTGGTACAGAGAAATCAAACCTTGGTCTTCGTGAATGCTAGGCAAGCACTATACCACTAGGCCAAACTCCTGGCACCAAACCTTTTATTTTTGAATGTCTATTTAAACTTTTTTGTCTAACTTGCTAAATGGTAACAAAATCTCAAAGGATACACATGTTAATTACCAACCAAGTTTCCTTTGATTTGTTCAGTGAAATATTTTATAAAAATACAACAAAATATTAACTTCCTATTTCTCATATTCACTCAATTTTTCTCTAGCTTTTATCCATTCGCAAACTTATTTTTCTGCCTGAACTAAAAATAATTCTATATTTTTTAGAAAAAGGAAAAAGAAAGAAAGCACCTGTTTCTGGTCCAATTACAAATTGCACAGAACTATCATTCCTAATTACTAAATAGCTACAGAATTTCCATTTAAGTCAAATCAGCTACACTTGAAAATAAACCTAGAATTTAAATGCTATAATCATTTATAATCCATTCTGCTTCTACACACAGAAACAAGGCTTACATCAAAAATAAGCCTAAAAAAGAAGACATATGCTTTACTAATCTTGGGTGATTTTAAGATAGATGACACCACATTTTAAAAATAATTTAATGACAGCAAGTTTTTAAAAAGTAAGTTTTGCCAATTAATCTTAATTTATTCTTGATAGCATCTTTACTTCCTACCTTAAAAGTAGATAACCTGTTTTGTTTTTTAATATTTGGTGGAAGTGGCTAGACCAGTACTGAGAGTTAGAACTCCGAACCTCATGCTTGCTTAGCAGGTGCTTTACCATTTGAGACATTTCATAACTCTTTTTGCTTTATATTTGAGATAAGGTCTCATGTTTTTGCCTAGGGTGATTGGACTACAGTCTTCCTCTTGGTTTTCCTGCATAGCTGAAATGGCAGATGAGCACCTCCCTGCACAGCCACTAGTTGAAAAGGCCTTGCTTTTAAAACATAGCTGGCTTCTAATTGCAATCCTCACAATCTCTATCCTAAGAGTAGCTACAATTTTACTTATGAGTTGTTGTGCCTGGCAATTCTAAACATTTTTAATGTTACTATTTAAATCATTTTGAACATGTCAATATTAAGCAATGTTTAAAGAAATTCTGGACATAAAATAATGACTTACATACATTCCTAAATATTAGTAGATACTAAAGACAAAAGCAGATAGCAGCTATCTGTTACACTAAGAAGGGATTCAAAGAAATCCAGTGATGATATATCAGGAAAAAATTACTTAAGAGTATGACTTTTAGACCTCATGTGTTCTCTTGGGAAGGCTTAAGGTCTCATCGCATCATTTTAATTTGTAGGCATGTATTTCCCTGTGGATATTACCAATTTGTACCCCAATGTAAGAAGCATTCTTCTTGACTAAGAGAGAGGCTATTTCAATCATGAAATAGCAGTCTGTACGTTATTGATATGGAATGGCACATAATTTACAGATTTCTTCAAAAACCCATTATTTATATTTAGAACACTGTGACCTCTCCTAAAGGAAGAAATCAATTACCACTTCTCTTTTTAAAAGACTCAATTTTGTTAACCATGCCTGTAGGTTACTTTAGATAATGTTTGTTTATTGCTACGTTAGGTCACAAATATCATTGCTAATTATAGAAAATTCTCTTCCTCTGAAAATCACCTGATACAGCACAAATTCTGACCAACGTGCACATTGCTAGATGGATTTACAGAGAAATCTGACAGTGTTCAGGTGAGGTAGACATCAAGGTTAGCATGCCTTTGGGATTCCTCTGCGCATGATGATTTACCGTCAGCTGTGTGCATCTTAAATTAAAAAGTGTGCTCATCACCAAAAACATAAATCTCAGGTTTGTGATATTTTTTTTTCAAATTTTCACTCCTGGGTTTTTGTCTGACTTCATTCTGCTTTGTTTAGCTTTTGCTTTTTTACTGTATAAGACTGTTGCAGCGTTTTTCTTGTTTTGTTTTGTTTGTTTTTGAGTAGGGGGGATTGAACGTAGGTCCTTGAGCATACTAGGTAAGCACTTTACTACTGAGTTTAATTATGTCTCTCTCAAGGTCAAGGAAAAGTGTGAAATCTCAAGGTATGTTGGTGGGATTAGTACTGGAAAGTGTTTACAAATCCTTGGTAGAGATGTAAAAGAAAATCTGTCCTTTCTGTGTGGCTGTTCACATGTAGATTATTCTTCACAAGAAGTTCAGAATATATTCTTCACTTCCCCGCTTTTCCTTAACTGACAAAGAAATTGTTCACACACTGAATAAATTCATATTTTACCTTTGGCCCTAAGCATGTGGCTTTGGAAAAGCCACAGACATCTTTAGAACTCAGTGATGTTTTTCTCAAGATCTAAATTCTTATAAAACATAGAAGTGGGTGAAGCAATGCATGTAAAGCAATTAGTAGCCGACACACAACATTTAATAAATGTTGCTGCAGTCATTATTTCTGAAAGTCATAAATTTGTGTCAACTTTACTACAATAAAATGCACCAGTGAGTTTTTCTAATATATATAGTAGCAGAATCATGAACCTAGTCACAGAATTGAATTTTTCTGCTAGTTTAAATTATTCCCATTTACGAGTCAAGGGAATGTGTAAACCTTAGAGACAGTGCTGCTCATGTTATCTCATTCTCTTGCCTTATGGACAAGAAAGCTGAGATCCTGGAGGGAGATAAACATAGCCCCCACTGTTTTTCTACCTGAGCAATGTCCAGGCTATTCACCAGTGTGCTTCCTTCTCCCTGGATCCTCTCGATTTCGCATTACCAAACCCGATTCTCTTGTGCTGGGAAAGTTTCTGGACGTGGCAGGGAAAGCCTCCCACAGAGCTGGTAAGTTTTCAGCTTAGAAATCATCCAGAGCTGGCCCCGAAGTAGATGAATGCTTGGGTATAGGACCAAAGACTGAAGGACCAAATATGGAGCCCTTGAGTGCTTATCACCTCTGCTCTCGTGCGTTAGCATGTACAGAATTTCTTATCAATGAAATTCATGAAGTACAACAGTATCCAAAGGCAGCACATTTAAATGAAAATAAGACAGACGTTAAATACTCAGTGAATACTGAAAGTGTCACTTGTAGAAAATACTGAGTTTCATTATGACATTCTAATGTATGAGTATATCTATCCTTCTTTAAGGACAGTCAGTAAAATGCTATCGGGAACCAATGGTACCCTTGTTGTTTACCTTAGTTTATGTACTTCCTTTAAATATGAAATTGTGCTTACAGTTAATTCTCATGTTTCTATACAAGTGCAAAGAGAGTGTAAGTAAATAGGAATAAAAATAGTCTTGTCACAGGAATGAAGTCAATTCCTTGAACTTGTAGTTCCTAAAACAATCACTTATTTGGTTTCTCATTAAAATGTATACATAATGATGAAAATAGATTAGTTATATATTCAATATTGTGGAAAGGAAGAAATAGTATCCCCTTGATAGGTAAAATAAATTACTTACCAGCCATTCACATCCTTTAAATTGTCCCTGTTTGGGGGCCCATCATACAAAGATTGCTTTTCTTTGCAATATATGACTTCCCTTTGCAAAGTGGGAGAAATACCATTATAAGAAAGAAATTAGTGGAAGAGAATAAACAGGAAGTGTCCAATTTGAGGCACTGGCCACTAGAAAATGGTCAGGTAAATCAATTCTAGAAAACTACACATCTGGCAGTTGAAGATTTGGAAATGGATTTTCTTAAAACTAATCCTGCCAGCATGCCTGCTTGAAAGTCTTAATGTATCCCCAAGGGAAAGATATTCCAGTATGAATACTACTGAGGTAAGAAATGCAAGACTAATTTTATCTATGAAAGATTTTATCTTATATTGCTCTTTAGACCTCTATTAAGTTACATCATCAGAAATCTACTGCTTCTCCACTGAGCCATGATATGTCCTTAATATCTTTGAAAACTAGAAGACAGAAAAATTATGTACCATTAAGTGGAAATAAGATTAGCTTAAGTCTGTACCCACAGGCCAAATGTAAAAACAATTATTTAAAGATAACTGCAAAATTCTAGTTTTCAGCCCAACTCAACAAGCTTAGAGGTTGTCACTCTCCTAATAACAGGGAAAAGAGCTGGGTAGACAGGGAAGGTGGGCTATATTTCTAGATTCATGAGAGAAGTGAAGTCATAGGAAAATGTACCCCTGCCAGATTAGAGAAGTGGACAGATAGAGTCACATTATTTCAATGTAATAGAGCAGAAATCTCCAGAGGAAAGACCACCACAGTAAGAATACACTGGTACCAGCCAGTTTCTGAAGGTTCACTGCAAATCCCATGGAAAGCAGTCTCAACAGAATGTTAGATTAGGGGAATGCGATCTCATTACCCCTACTCAACAATGACACTCTTCCATTTGAGCCACACCTTCACTTCCAACATTTTGGTGGTTGATTGGATAGAAAAGTCTCTTGTGTTTGTGATCTTCAAATCTGTGTCCTGCTAGCTAGAATTACAGGTACAAACCACAGGTGCTCAGCCAGATATATGGAATTGTATGGCGTTTCATTTCCAACTCAATCACCTGGCTGTCTGTCCCAGCAGGATAGACCCAGGCTGTCTATCATAATTGGACAGTTCCTTATCGGGAAGACACCTGGGTAAGGTCACTGTGTTCCCTTTAGGAACTTCTGTCGTGGCTGCCTGGGGATGGATTACATGAAAGATCAAGCAGACCATACCTAGCCCCTTCCCCCATCTTCCTAGTCCCCTACTATTGATTTGAGTGTCCTTTCTCTAGGGCAGATAAAACATGCAATTATACTAATGAGCAGGAAAGTAATTAACTGGAGGGGAAATATGCCCATAGTCCATTTTAGATGAAGGTGTATCCCAAGTCTTCAATTAGTTATGAATAACTAGGTAGGAAATAAGGTTTTTAAATAGCCTACTAAGGTAAAAGGAACTGGGGCAACCCCCTATTAATACAGCAAGAACAAATGTAATTGTGGGAGCCATGCTGAGATACTCCCCGCTTAAATAGTAAGCTTAGCAGGTCAAACTCTGAAACTGCTTTCTGATCATACTAGGCTTCAGGGTTGAGGTAGGGTCCTGTCCCTGATGCTTGACTTTGGTAACACGTGTTGTATTGTTTAAAGACTGTACTAATTTCCAGAGACAAAACAGCACAATGCAAAGGAAACGTTAAGGCAGTCATGACTTGTATTCTAGCACAGATAGACTTTCTCAGCCCATTTCTCAAGTCTATTGTCCAGTGACGTGTTTACGAAACACGTGCGCACTTGAGAGCAGGCAGGGCATGTCTCCACTTTGGAGAAGGAAAGAGTCGAGGATGTGGGGAATAAAACCTTTGGGTTTTGAATTTAGATTCTGATACAATAAGTGGGGAGAGGCAGACAGATTTGGAGGCCAAAGGTTTATATTATTTCTAGAATCCTCTCGCAGAAAGAACAGTAAGGGGGAAAACCAAGACGGGTGGGGGGTGTGGGGGGGAGGGAAATGGGTACCAAGACATGTGAAAGGGTATCAATGTATGTGAATTAATGCACCTTCTATCTGGCAAATATCATGTAACCCTTTTACTAATTACAATAAAAAAATAAAATATGGAAAAAAAAAGAAGCTTTGAAGTTGAGATCACATCTTTTGTCTTAGTCGGACCTTAAGTTAATTTATTTCTTTTTGGGGGGAGTGACACTACTGAGGTTTGAAATGAGGGCCTCTCACTTGCTAGGGAAGTGCATTTCCACACGAGTGATAATCCCCAGCTCCTTTCCCTTTACTTGTTTTCCAGAATTGGTCTTGAGCTTTTTCTCTGGGCCTGCCTTGGACCTCAGTCTTCTAATGCTGGAATGCCTTCTGTATGGTTGAGTTTACAAGTATATTGAGTTTACTAGTTGAGCTGACTCAAGCAAACCTGAATTTACAGTTTACCACTATGAGTTGCCTATCTAGTTTGTTGAGAAAGGCATCTCGCTAACCTGGTGTCTAGACTGACCTTGAACTGACACCCTCCCAATCTTCTCCTTCTAATCAGCTGGCATTACCAGATGCCACCATTTACCAGATTACCAAGCTGCCACCATGCCTGCATTTTTAACCACATGGAGACTCCTTTTTTTCCCCTGTTTTGTTTTTCTTTCTGTTTTTTTTTCAAAGATGTTTGTGACATGTTAGTGTGACCATCATTGGAGTTAAAGCTTTCTGCCCAGTGCTGGACACAGGGTAGCTATGATGTGGCTAAAAAGCCCACAATCTCTTTCCAAATTCTTTATTCACCACTGCAGGCCATAGGTGCCTCATTTTACCTTTTCTCTATTCCTCTAGAAAAATACATGTAATGTTACTGAGTTCCTAAAAGTTCAGATAAATGCTGCAGAGACTGAGGGAATCTTTCTGCCCAGTTAATTGGATTCACTGAACTGGCTTTCACATCGACAGAAAGCAAATGTTTGGGAGAGGAGCCTTTCATCAGTGGAGTAGAACACCAGCATTTCAGTAAACATTTTGATCAAACATTTCCTTGCAGAGATCATGTTTGCTCAGAAAGGTGTTCTGGAACCTCTGTGCTCTGGTTTTCTCCTTTCCAAAATATTTGCTTGGCATTTTCTCCACACTGGGTGAGGGCAGCAAAAATCTCTTCTTGTTCTCTTTTGTTTTGTTTTTGAAGCCCTTAATTATCCAGATTCATTGCCATTGTTAAAGACTTTATATAGCATTTTATTCAATGAAGGCCAGTGGGAAATAATAAGGAATATTTCAAATTGAGTGAATGAAATCATCTTTAAAAAGGATCTCTGGGTTGTTTCCCAGATGGGAAGTCATGATCTGTTTCCTTCATCTCTATGTTCATTCAGGTCCAGATTCTGCATCTGTATTTCTTTTTATTAGGTTCATCATTCTTTTGTCTCCTATTCATTCTATAGTGAATAGACCCAAGTACTCAAAGAGTAATAAGCTACAGGCTCCCCTGACTCAGTACCCATGGCCAAGAAATGAAGGACCTAGGGTTCCATGAAAATGTAAAAATTTTCTGTCATAGAGATTGGTCTGATATGTTAAGGAAGTATAGAGGATGAAATAAAAGCCCCAAGGAATCAGAAAAGATGAGGTTGAAAAATAAAAATGAAGCCAAGTTTTAGATAGTTCGTAAAGTTTTAAGAGAATCCAAATGGTGATTGAGTGCCAAGAAGGAAAAGCATTAGAATAAAATTCCTTGCAAGAAAGGACATGTCACATGGGAGGAAGAAAGTAGAAAGACTTTGTTTGGTAAAGCTGAATGAAGCATGTGGTATACCTCAAAGGAGAAAAATGAGCTTTTTTTAGGAAAATTTTTAAAAGAGGGTTTTTTTTTGCCAGTCTCAGGGCTTGAACTCAGGGCCTGAGCACTGTCCTTGGGCTTTCCCAAGGCTAGAGCTCTACCACAACACCACTTTCAGCTCTTTTCTATGTATATGGTACCAAGGAATTGAACCCAGGTTTTCATGCATGCTAGGCAAGCACTCTACCACTAGGCCAAACTCCCAGCCCCATTAACAGAGATTTCTATCATTTTGCAGAATTTGGGTTTTATTTTGTAGAAAATCAAGGACATATTATGGCAGGATATGTGTTTTTGAAACATCCATCTGATTACAAGTTACAAGTCTGGTGGGAGTTGAATTGGCAGAAAAAGAGGTAAGGCTGGAAAACTATCTTCAAATCATTAAGGTAGCAGAAGCAAAAGGTGGTAAGAGTCTGAGCCAAACCAGGAAAATATGAAGGTAAGGGAGGATCAGATGTTCTTCAGATGCAGAAGAAAGAAAGAGGGGAGATAGGAAGGACTTCATGGATTCTTGGATTTCTACCTCTCTCTGTGAATCTTTTAAAGAAATGATTCACTCACTCACTCTTCCTCTCTCTCTACTCCTTTTTCTCCTCTGTACTTTTCTTCTCCTTCTCCTCCCTGAGAAAGGGAGAGATGATGTCTTAAAATACCTTATGTGAATACACTGACCTGAGAATTCCTAAGCAAATTGTACCATTAAGTGTATTTAACCATTTATGAGTCTGCTATTAATATTTTATCATTGTGTTCTTAATAGAATGTGAGGCAGGGAAGCCCTGTGTCGGTTTTCAGGAAATCTAGTTGCCAACATCTAATAATTTCTTTTTCAGATAAGAAATTTTAGTCTAGCCATGTTACTAACCAGGATTGTA